>NC_073727.1:1013750-1349166 GCF_023634155.1 Falco peregrinus
CCAAAGTGGCTTAACGTTTAACATGCTTTAAAGGGCCATATGGAATAAGTTACACCAGAGTAAACCAAAAACTTATCGCTCACATCCAGTGTTATTGTTAGCAACTTATTCGCCTATGTGTGTTTCTCAGTGACAATGACTCAATAAATAGCAGGATAATAACACAGATCACTAGCATGTTGTGGTCTGTGGCCACAGGAAGGGTTTACTTTTACTGTGTACGTGTTGGCAGTCTCAACACGCTAGCAGCAAATCCAAATGTTTATTGCCGGACCGCATTCCCTGCTCGGAGCCTTTCTGTAAGCCAGAAAGATAACATGGGGTATTTCTAACGTCACGTTTCCCAAAGTGCAGCAAAAGCAATGAGCGGAGCGTTAGGTGCTGGGAAGGTAGATGTCACCTTGGTTTTGCTTCCCTGTTGCAGCGTGTGGATGTGGCAGTTGCTGATGCTGGGAGTCGGCGTGGGAGGGGGCTGTTTCAGGGGTACGGGCTCCCTGTTCCCACACTAAGGCCTAAACCCTGGTGTGTGGTGGCTGCTGTTGGAAAAAGGCACCTGGGCAAGCTGATTTGGAAGAGTGAGGAGGTTGTAGGGCACGAGATAAGACTGGTCCATCAAGCCCTAGGCCCTTGCAGAAAGCCTGAGGGCAGTCATTGCTGCTTCAGGTGGACCAACACGTCCCCTTGGCTGCTTCAGGGCCCTTCAGACTCTTCAGACACACTGAGGCCCTGCCCAAATCCCTGTGGGCGAAGCCCCCCATCATCTCCACTAAGCTCATGTCCTGTTCCTTGCTTCCTAATGCCTGTTGAACATTGCAGACACAAATCAGCATCTTGGTGAGATCTCCCTGTAGCCTGGGAGACCTGCCTGCCTGAAGGAGCATCTTCAGGTAGATTGTGTCAGAGGGTCCCAGCCCATCTCCCCGTGGGTGAGGGTGCAGGGAGCCTGGGATGGCGGCGTGCCACTTGCCTCCTTGCACGTCACTGTCCAGGTGGCCCACAGGGACCCACTCAGCTGACAAAGAGGAGGACACAGCCCCATTCTGGCCATGTTGCAACAGAAGGGTGCCTGATACACCTTAAGATGGAGAAGAAAGCAGCAAGGGAACATTTCATGTGCAGAAAACTCCAACAGGGACTCAGGGAAGCCTTGTGGGGGGAGGGGATAGAAAGGCAGCAATAGCTTTGCAGCGCACATTTCTGCATTTTCATGTTTTGTTATTTTTCCATGTTCACATTTTCCTCTAGTGTCCTGCTTTTGCAGGGAAAGAAAAGCCAATTCGATGTTCCAGTGAAGGGAGGGACAACTCTCTGGAAGCGCAGGACACAGTGTGTGGTGGTGTCGGGCAGGATTAGCCTGCAGCCTCCAGGGCACGCCGCACTCTGTGGGGTCAGCGGGGGGACAGCCTAGGGACAAAACCACTGCTGAAACTCATCCTGCACAGGACAAGGGGCTTGAAAGCACTGGGAGACTGAGAGTAGGAAAAAAGGCTTTACACACTGTTCAATATAGTATATCCCCACGGGGAGTAAAACAACCCAAGCAGTGAATCTCCCAGCTTGCTAAGGGAAAATCTATACCCGAACAGCACTCCTTGGCAGAAGTTCCCGAGAGTTTGTCCTCTTTGGCTATTTGCAGACAAGCCATTAGTCATTGTTAAGCTGAGTGGAACCCAAACTGGTCTACAGCATAGGTCTTTCCATTGTACCTTTACCTAAATCCTGACATTTTCTAGAATCCCAGTTCTATATCTTCCTTCTACTATGCCCACCTTTCTGCATAAATAAACCAATGCAGAGTTTTGCAGAGTGAAATGCGTGCCCTGTCCTGTCCTCTCCGTCTCATGTCTCTGGAAAAGGCTCAGCCAGAGACATCGCAAACCGAAACCTGCATTTTATGTTAACAACATCAGAGTTCAGCATACCAAGGATTTGGGAAAGATCCTAAAAACAAACATCCCAAACTCAGGAGGAAGTTCAGCATTAAATATAAAAGAAATCCAAATATGTTGAAGTATGGAAATCAAAACAACTTCAGCTTTGGCCTGCAGTGACCCCATGCAATAAGAATACATTTATGATTAGATCACAGTGACGGTTAGAGTCCTACATAAGAATAAACTGAGCTTTGAAGGCTTCCAGATTCACTGTATTGTTGCTATGTTTCCCCCCGCCATGTGTTGCCAGAATAATACTGGGTTTCTTAAAGGATCAACTTCAGAACGAATGTCAGCTCCTAACCTGCCTGCGTTACCTGCAGACTGGCAGAAGACGCCGCCACGTGTTGCCTCTTCCCCACGGCAGCGTGGGGCCATGGGGGTCTGAGAGGGAGCCTGGCGGCTGGGGCCTGCCTGAGGCACAGCCAACACGCTGCGCCCGCTGGCACGTCTTGCCGACCGCTAGGGAAAACACCCGGGGCACCTCTATACCCCAGCTGTTCAGGCCAAGGCGTGCAACTCTGAATTTGGATTATTTTTCCCTGCGTTTGTAAGAGGCTTTCTCACTGGCCAAATGCCTGGTCTGCAAACCTCAGTACCGGGGTTTGGCCCGTGAGGGCACATATCAGCAGCAACATGGTTTGGTTTGCTAGCGAGGTTCTGAGTGCCTGCAAACCTACTATCATCCTGAGCTGTTTTGTACGAGCTAGACTCTAGCTTGGTTTTAAAGGTAACTGGTATCATGGGATGGAAATTTAGGAGTACTTCATGCCTGTAAGCGGCCAAAAATGACAGTTGGATTTAGACCACCTGAGGCCATCAGGGCTATTAAGCCCTCTCTCCAGGCTATGAGGTCAGCTATTATGCACAAAACTTTCATAAAGAGGAAAAGGTTTGGGAAGTGGGATGGCCCAGGGTTCAACACAGTGAAACAAACATGGCAGCACAGTTCCTCTAGAACACAGGCTCTTTGCACTTCCCATCTGAAGTTCTGCTCCTGTTCAGAAGGCTCATGGCCACGTGTGCACTGAAGGTACTGGAGGTAAGTGTGCGGCTACGCCGGAGATGGCGAGCAGCGAGCACCGTGCTGCAGCACTTACATGTGCTTGCAGCCTGCAAACACTGACTTTTCCTAAAATGTCCTTCCTTCTGGAAAACTGCCTGTCCCTGTGAGTCCTCTGGTGAGACCCTCCCCAGGCAGGTCACTGTCTCTCCCCCTGAAGGAGGAAAGGCAACACAAGGAAGCTGATGTTTTGGGAGCAGGAAACCCAACGACAACAGCTACCCATTTTCAGATTTTTTTGGAGTATCATATTCTTCAGGCCTCAGTTCCTTGGGCAAACCAGATTTGGGGAGTGGGTCTGCAGGTTTCTAGACTGGCAACAGGCAGAGCTGTCACATAAAGCCCATCTCACTGGAACACAGGCAATGAAATGTGTGTGGCCAGGGCAGCGGGTCAGTCTGTCGGCCTGTCCCCAGAAGCTGCTCCAGACTTCGGTCTTACTAGAGAAAAGACAGAGACAGTGTCCAAACTCCATCCCTCAGGAGCCACCAGAAAAATACTGAAGCTGTCTGAAGGAGGGGGATACACAGCGGCCTTACTTCAGGCCAGAGACAGTTTGCAAAATCCCCGCTGCATGACTTCACGGTGTAGCTCTCCTCCCTGTGATTTATTTTGAAGCTGCTCTCTTCTTGGGCGCACTATAAACCACCAGCACGGCTTGCCTTCTCACAGGAAAGTCTGAATTCAGCCACCAGTTGTCTGCTGCGAAGAATTTTTCAGACCTGATGTCTGAAAACAAAGTGTGTCGGGGGTTTTTTGGGTTTTTTTGGTTTGTTTGTTTTTTTGAAAACCACTAAGATTTAGGAACACAAGCCACCAGCGTGCCCAGCAGTCCTGTGCCTTTGGCTCCTCACAGGAGACACACAGCGTATTGCTGCTCGCCGCAGGTGCCACCAGCGTGAGGGCGGCTGTACCCTTGCCTGCGGCTGGTGAGGACGGGCGCTGAGCTCGGTGGCCTTTGCTGGGCTCCCTCTGCCCTCTGGGCTGGGCAGCCCCGCTGGCTGGGCGTGCGACCGAGCAGAGCTCCCCTTCCCCTGCTCCCTGTGCGCCAGCACAGCGGGCGTGTGGCAGGGCCTTGCGGCGGGGGCTCGAGACTGCAGCGCTCGTAACGGATAGTCACTTATAAAAGATGTGAGTGATACTGTTGCTGATGCTTTATATGACTATATTAACATCTAAGGGGTCCGAAGGAGATCCCATCAGCCTTGCACAAGGGACCAACAAGCACTAGCAATACTTGTGATGAATCAATAGTAAATATTAATAATAGCTAGTATAATAATAATAACAACAACAATCGTCATCGACAATAATGATAAACATCAGTGATAACGCAGCCTGCCTGAAAATGTTTCTGATAAGGGGATGGACGGAGGGGGCAGAAAGGACAGTCTGCTCTGGGGCTGAGGACCGAGTGATGGCTCCTGGCCCCAGGGCTTTGCCCACTGCCTCAGGCCCTTTATGGAGGGTCAAATTAAACGGGTCCCAGCTCACCCAGCTCCATCCTGCCATCCTTGTCCCAATCTGCTCAGCACAACTGTGGGTAATACCTTGCGCAGGGACCACGCACATCAGCTGGTCTTTGTCTGTGGGGGAAGGGGAGCACATAGCCTCGAAGGGACAAGGGACAGGGAAAAAGAAAAAAAAAAGGGAGGAAAACTGGGGAAAAGCTTTCCTCTGTCAGCAGGCTCACAGCAACCTATAGAACAGGACCATACCCAACATAAAATAGAAGCAATCTGCCTAAGTGTGAAATTCAGAAGTGTTCTTTCATAGCAGTAACAGCAAAAAGGTTTCTTTGTTAATGGCTCAATGTTATCAATTGACCCCAATTACTTAAAGATTAATTTCTGTCCTAGCTAGACATGTGATATGTATTTAAAAGGCACCTCTCAAAAAAACCCAGGGTTTGCAAGGCACAGACAAATTTCAGCTGCAGTTTAATTTTCAGCATTTTTTTCTCCAGCACTTGAGAGGAAACCAGGCAAAGGGAAGATTTGTAGTTCAGTGAGTATAAAAACGAGGAAGGTGGGAATATCCATGAAAATGCTAGCTAAATAAGGGCAAATGAGGGCTGTATGCGCGGGCCCCCTCCACTGCGGGCTTCACTATAGAGTTACAAGGGAATGCTTCCATTATGTTGTTCTTATGTAAGGACAAGGGAAAGCATTTTCATTCATGAATGGAAATGTTTCTGACTTTTGTGGTCTAGTAATTTCCCTTTACAATCATCCTTCATATCTCTGGAAATCTTCTACCATTTCAGTCATATTCCCAATATTATTTTCAGTTCTTTCTGTAAAATTTCACTTCACCTGCTCTAATATTTTTTCCAGTTATTAACCACCTGAAAACCGAGAAAGCTTTACCTAACACTTTGCAGTGGGAGCATGAATATCATATTATAACACCTGAAAGCACACGAGCTGTTACCCAAATGCATTTAAAGAGAAATCTCACTTTAACTGTGCCACTGCAAACCAACAAGATTTAAGCCAAGGCTACTAAAAGCTTTTCCTGTGTTCTTTATGACAAAACACTTCCGTGGAGAAAGCCTTTCTGCCAAGAGCGTACTCGGCTGTTTTACAGTGCCCGGTTCGCAGAGCTAACGGATTCAGTGCTGGTTTGAAGGAGAGCTGTTACTTCAGTGCTTTGAAAATATTCACAATAGCACACAGCTGTTGTTGCTGGGGTCGACTTTCACAACACTGTAATGGCAGTTAAAACTGTACCAAAAATCCTTGCACAGGATGTAATCAACCTCAAATCTACAGAGAAACATTAAGAAACTGCCGTCAAGTGCCAAGAAAAACAACAGTCACTTACAACAAGCTCTTCCTAATGTCCAGTCAGCTCAACCCAAATGAGGCATGTTGCTCAGAACGAAAGTAGGGCAGGCCGGAGAAGAAAAAGCCCTCGACTGGTTTTATGACTTTTTTCTAAATAGAAACACAAAAAGATGCAGGCACTGGCAACCACCACCCATCCCTCCTGCCCCTCTGTCCGCTGAAGCTCTACCACCAGTCAGCCCGTAAATCCAGTCTATGAGTGATAAAACAAATGCTTGTTTTCCAACCTTTTTTTTCTTGCCTTTCAGGCACTTGGAGAGTTTCTGTCCCTCCAGTGGCAAAGCTGTTATATGTCACGTTCCCTACTCAAGAGAGCTTAACTGCTATCCAGCTGTTGGAGTCATCCCATCACCCCAGATTTACGGCTTTTCTCAGGATGTCAGTCTAACCAAATACCTAGGTGTTCCCAAGACATGCTTGAATTGCTTTTCACTTACCCCAGCCGAGTCTCAGCAGTTGTGGGTAAAGCAGAATGGAATAAAGCTCATATGATAGTGACTCTAAATTTACCAGAAAGAAAGGAGCTGGAGTGCTTGTCCTTTAAGTGTCTCTAAAGATGGTTTGCATAGCTGGATCTCAGCTTATCTATGCTTTTCTGCTTTTGCTTCCATACATGGATCTGTTCACAACAGTAACTTCAAGCTGTCGAAAAGAAGCTATCTGGCAGCTTTCAGCTTCATCTGACACATAAATGAGTGAAAATAAATAAATAATGGTCTTTTCTGCTGGCTCCCTTTCTTTTTGATTTGCACCTTAGAACACCTTTTCTTTTTTTCCTTCTCCCCAGAGTAACATTTTGCTATCTTTTTTTCCAAAGTCATTCCTAGGTGAGGGCAGACAGAAGTGACCAAGGTGGATTTCTCTTCTCCCTTTCCTGCAGGCTCACATAATTTTGTTCTCAGAAATATCTTTCTTTTTTTTTTTTTTTTTCCCTTTGCTTTTTTTGCTTATAGGTCAGGGTTTTGAATGTTTGCTACTTGGAAGCATGTCAAGGCAATATACATCATGTCTGTAGCAAGGGAAGGTTAGGAGTCAAATTTTTGGAGAGAGAGAGCTTGCAGCCGAGCCACGTGACTGCTCCCAGATTAGCAGCAGTAGCAGGAGTAAGCATTCCTCTGATATTACAGTAGCCACCGTGGGACATGCCTGAAACACTGAGGAGTGGAAGCTGCAGTTTGGAAGCTCTTTGCAGATTTATTTATGAATAAAACACTCCTCATTCTCCTTCCTACCTTCCATACTTCCTAGGCTTCTGTTCCAGAAAGGGCCGATAAAGGGCAAAAATGGGCATGGGCAGCCCTGGGTCACAGGTCAGGAAAGTGGTCGTATAATTAACCTTAACTCTGCCCTTTGTTATCTCTGCTGTGCCAATGGGAATGTTAAGGGCTCTGGTGAAAGGGCAAGACTAAGTGTAATGTCATTAGTATTTTATGTTATAATTGCAACTAGGGGTAAGGGAGGTTTTAGGGACCTGATTGATTGCTCCAGGCTGGGCTCCCCGGATAGAGGAAAACTGGTGAGACACGTATTCAGGCACTTTGATGCCTAAGGCTGAATGTAGGTGTCCATACTTGGGCCACTTGTGTTGAAAACGTCATCCTCAGACTTGGTGTTTTTGATGCACTGCAGAAGAAGGAAATTCCTTGTATATTCCCACACACGAATGACCTTGACTGAGATTTTTCCTAAACATCTGTTGAACACTTGGCAGAATAGAAGTTTTTTAAGGGCTCACCAGCTCGACTTCTACAATTAACGATAAACTACGTTATTCCATTATTATGTTAGAAATTGCCCAACCAGAAATACAAATATGCTTCAAATGGCATATTTGGCTCCTGCCGTCAGCCTTCAGAAAGGAGGGGATGTGTGCGTATCGGTGGGGGTCCCGTGAGACTCCTAGCACCCACCCAGCACCCAGCACAAAGGCAGCCACCCCGGGCGCACACTCCTGCAGCCCAGGGCGAGCAGAAGGCCCGTGGAAGCAGGAACGGGCAGCAGAGGGATCCCTTGCAAGCGAGGAGTAAGTGGGAAGGGGACCCTCCGGTTTCCAGCCCCCAGCCAAATGATCGGTGCCTGTTGTTTGGGTGGTGGCAGGCAATGGGAAGAGAAAAATCCTTTCTGAAAATCTATCCTGGGGTTTCTCCAGCCTTTCCAGAACAGGGGCCAAGCTCATCCCGGGGGGCTGCTTGGACAGGAATATATGCTGCTCTTGCCTGTCAGGCAGGCTTGGTGAGTCGAGAGGTCTATGCTCTGGTACAAAGAAGAATACGATTCAGCAAAGCATTTGAATTCCTGCTTAATTTTAAATATTGAATAATACTTTTTGCTTCCCTGGTGTTATCCATGTGGTTCTATGCTTTACCAGGTTGTCCAGATATGGACATGAAGCTGCCACAAAGCAGCATAAAAACCAAACAAGATTTGGCACTAACATATGAGCGTATTTGTGCTTCACAGGCCTCTTGACTTCCATGTTTTGCTCCTAAGAAGTCTTAGGCCTAACCGAGGTGGGCTAAGGAAAGCAAGGCTGTTGCTTCCATTCATTGCTTATGTCCTGCTTTCCACGAAGGAAATGTGGAAAACAACGGCAGGTGTGAGCAACCGATGAGAACCTGTGGATGGCAACACTTCATTAACAGGTGGCCTTCTCTTGCAGCCAGAAATTCCTCACTCAGAGGCTTCTTTCTGCATAACTTGGTGCAGCTCTTTTCCCCATCCATTCTTCATTTCTTCTCTTTGTGCCGCTGACTGGTCTTCTCCTCCCAAAATCAAGCAGGACGGGGGAGAAGGACCACCCTTGGCAGTGGGACACATGCAGGACATCGGCAGCTCTGCTTGGCCTCTCGTGCTGTCCATCCTGTGCCTGTCACAGCCTGTAGCCTTGGGACAAAATGGGTCCTTGGTCTTCAGAGCTGCTGGTGCTTTCCCCTGCTGCATGCTGCAGTTTCAAGCCGCCAAAGAGGTGCCATAGTGTCTTTTATGAATATCAATGCAAATTTCACATGAGAGATTTAAATATAGCTGCCTGCTTTCCTGGGAGACCCTGTAGCTGTGTAACAAAAGCTGCACCATATGCCTGGCATCCGCAGCCGTTTCCCAAAGGCCACCAGGGATCTGTTATCCTGCATTTGGCTCATACAGGGCTCTGAAATGAAGGCTTGCTGGGGAGAAAGCATGGAGGGGCAGACTGCAGCTGATGCCTTCAGCATGTTCAGATGTGCTGCTCAGGTGCATTTATGTAGCATCACGTGCTGTGGAGGCTGGACACAGCTCCGAGCAACCTGAGCTAACATGGGCGTCAGCCCAGCTTGGAGCAGGGGCTGGACCTCCAGAGGTCCCTCACAGCCTAAATAACCCCGTGATTCAGTGAGAAATGGAGTTTAGGATATATGGCAGAGGAACAGCAAGGAAAGCTGAACTCCTAGGGTACCCAGGTCATTTTTTGTCTTCCTGTTGTTTTTTGTGACTATCTTGCAATCTCTCTGAGCGTGGTCCATCTCTCGTTCCACGTACATGGCTTGTCTCCAGTGTCATTTGAACCTTAGTGCGCTGCAAGTGTAAATCCACTATTTCCTCCTGTTTTTAAAGCAAAGTGATTAAAATGCAGTTGGGCCTGTATCCAGGTAAAGCACAAGAAAGTCAGGCAGCCATTCTTTCCTTGTGTTAAGTATGTAAAGCTTGGAAAGGGAATAAGACTTTTTTGGTTTAGGGTAAGCAAGTACGCCTCAAACCTGGGGAGTGTCCAATTCTTTGTGATCATTAAGTGATTGTTTATTTCGCCAAGGCATAAATTACTGTGCCTTCAGGACAAAGCTAATAGAAAAAATGCTAATTAGTGCTGGTCAGAAATTTTCCAGTGGAACATTTTTCTGTTAGAAACTCTCCTGATCAGTCAAAGTAGAAATGTTCCAGAAGAACATGTTGATTTTGCTGAATCTCCAGTACCACACGGTGGGCTGAGCTGGGGTGGGGGTAAGGAAAGAGGGAATCCATCAAAACTCTCTTGCTGATCCCCTGCCAACTTGTCTGCCTGGCTGTGAGCCCTGAGGCATTGCCAGGGACTGGAGTTTGGGGCAATCTGCCACGCAGGTACCATGCTGGTGGACAAGCCCTGAAAAATCCCAGTTCCGGGATGGGAGCAGTGAATACGGCGGTCGGGCAGCCTGCCTCATCCCCCCACCTCCCGTTTGCTGGACACCAGCCTGGGAACGTGCATTCGAAACGGCTTATCAGCTCTCATTTGGCAATTCAGGGTATCCTTAGTCCTGGTTGCTGCAGTATTCTGGTCAGCTTTGTTGTTAGGGCCACAAGAAATGAGATACTTCAGCCAGCTAAATCGGACCTTCTCCTTGGCTTCCAAAAGAGAGGACTTGAATTTTGTCCTGGTGTTTCTGCTGGAAGAGAAGGAGGAGCTGGTCTGATACCAGCTGTGTTCATTTGGACTCAGGTTTCTACAGGTGTACCTTCTCCATCCCTGACAGGCAAAATCCACATGTGCTTTTTTTCATCGCACACTTTCCTGCCTTCTCATGGAGCCACCTCTGAGGCTGAAGAGCTGAGGATTGCAGCAGCCCGGTCCCTGTGACATTCCTAAATTCAGAGGCAGCCACATGGGCTCTGATTTGCATGTAGCTTGAGGCACTTCAGGGCTCTATGGCCAGACTGGAACCGAAAAGCCCACGAGCACTGGGTTTCTGTGGCGGGGACCGTGGGACCCTGTTGACACCAGCTCACCCTGGACCTGCACGGCGGGGCTGGGAGACGGTGCATGCTGTCAGCAGCGTGCTCAGGCACTGCATGCACCATCGGGCGCCTGCTCCTGGCTGGGCTTGTGCCTGCTAACCAGCCCGCTCCACTCCTGCCGAAACTGTCCCAGCTTCTTGGGCTGCCACATTTCCCTCCTGCAAAGAACACCCGGGGGCCGAGCACCCGTGGGCACTGCACGCGACCCTTCCCTTAGCTCCTGCCAACTCTTCAGGTCCTGGGGCTGGCAGAACACGGTCCTAGTGCTGATCAGAATACCGCAGTAACCAGGAGTAAGGATACCCTGAATTGCCAAGCATTAATATTTGATGCATTTCAATATTTAAAGAGCTTGATAAGATAATTTAAGAAACACTGTCATTTTTTAAATTATTTGTAGACAATTTATAACGGAGCAAATCCACTTGGAATGAACAATATTTTGGCTAGGGTAGACGTAAGGCTCAGACAGCTGCCTACATTTATTTAGAACATCAGAGAGATGAGAATTTTGAAATTCTCTGCTAGAAACCTCAGGTCTCAACAAGCCGGATTCCCAGTCAGCAGAAGCAAGCAGAGGATCCAGGCAGTGTCTTAACACTGGTCACAATTTTGTTGAAAGGAGGGTTTTGCCTTTGGAAATAGAGTAAAAGAGACAGAGGGTTTCCCTGAAAGTTTTGTTTTCAGTGAAAATATTTGGGTTGTCCTCTAAAACTTGAAAACCGCAGCTGGAAAAAATGAACTGCTCGTTGCCAAGAAAGAAGAAAAAAAACCCTTTTGCCTTTTTTTCTTGATTTATTTGTTTTCCTGGAAACATCCTGGTGTGAGTGTCTGCAGCAGTTTACACCTGATCAGGATCAGGCCCAATACTCATAGCACTGTCTCTTGCTTGATAAAAGCCATATGAGTCTTCACAGAGTTCACTGTGGCAGTCACACCTCTCATACATATCACATAGCCTGTGTGCCTGAAGCAGAGGGCAGGGAGGTGATGGCACAATTCATGCGACGTTAAAATGAGCTGCTTTATGTAACACAATATGCTCCAAATGCACCCAGTGCACCACGGAAACTATGCGAGGGAAGCCAAGAAACCTCTGTACAATAGCTCAGAGACAAACAGTCTGCAAAGGACAGCACACTGGGTTACCAGTGAAGGAACATTCTGCATAGAACATCCCCTTTGTTTCTGATTTTCCCATCCTGATTGTCAAGGGAGATCTCCAAACATGCCATCAAAAGATGAGTCTGGGAGCAGAAGTTCGGACCTGCAGTGGGTCCTGGAAAACAGGAGATGCTGGTTGTACGGTGCACGGGAGTTTTCTCCAGCTGCCCCTCGGTGGTCTGAAGAGAAGCACCATCCTTTCTTTTCCTCCCTAACTACCAGTGGGGTCTAGGCCACTTTGCCTCCTTCCTGGCTGATGCTCCTGTCTGCTGCCCAAACATCGCCCTGCTCTCCTAAATTGTGCGAGTCTGGGTAATGAAAGGTAGTGTTCTCAACCTGTGCTTGATGCAAAAGGGGGAAGTTCTCCGTCACATGCTTTTTCTGCTGCATTGCTAGCTTAGTGCAGCTCGCTGCCTCCGCTGCAAACCGAGCCTTGCTCGCAGCCCCGGCCCCTGGCACAGAGGCGCAGGAGGGCCGTGCAGGGCAAGGGCAGCTGCCGCGCTGTGGACCGTCTCCTGCGGAAACCAGCCCATCGCTGCATTAGCAGCTGGGAGCCTGGCTTCCAAGCAGAAGCTGGGGGTCCCATCTGGCCTTTCTGTGTCCTGGTTCATCCCTGTGCAAAACAGAAATGATGAGTCTTTGCTTCTTCCACGTGTCTCTGTGGCTTTCGAGGGCAAAGCCTGTCTGTTACTGCAGGTATGGGGGGACTGCAAACAGAAAGGTCTTACTCTGCGGGGTTTCGGGGCAGGGCTATAACGCAGTTAGGAAAAGCAGTTCTTGTTTTCACCAGTGAAACAGGTGGCATGTGCAACAACTTCTGCCAAAAAAATTCATCTGTTCCAGAAAACATGACCAAACGTGACAGAAGTGTAGCAACACAGCAGCTGAAGGTTTCAGAATGTTCACAGTCTTATGCTGGATGGAGGGAAGAGAGAGGCAGAGAGAAGGGAGCTTCCCGTCACAGCAAACCACCTGGGAGCGGGCACCTGAGGGCAGGTCTCATCCAGCCATGACTGAATGTCACCAGCATAGCTCTGCCACCCATTCTGCAGCCGGAGGGGAATTTGGAGCCCTGAATGGCTGAATATTGCAAATTTCAGAAATTCCTTTGCTCTACACTTTGCTCACGGCCTGACACTCCTATGCCCTGCACAGACAGGGGATCCCATCTCTTGGTTTCTTTCCCTGCCATGAAACCGTGACCAGACGCACCCAGGCCAGTGGGGCTGCCAGGATAAAAGTGGCACTTTGCCTGAAGAAAGCTTGGCCGCAGAATTTTGCCTGAAGGTGTTCGTCGTCCTGGGAAACCCAGAGGTCACTTTTGGCCCTCTGGGATTAGGGAGGAGTTTTCCATCCTGTGGGAGGAGGACTGTGGCTCAGGGGCTCCCTTGCTCCTGCAGTCATGTCAGGGTGATGGGATTTTGACAACTTTTCTCCAGAGTGTTTTCGTTTCTGTTCATCAGCTTGTTGGTGTGATAACATTAATCAGCACTTCTGTGGAAACTGCTTTTGGAGACAAACATTGTAATCAGGATGAAGAGACACTGATGAGTATTGCTAAAATTAAAGAGTCTAAATTCAGCAAAATTGCTTTCACTGGGAAAACGTATTATGATCCATAGCTGCCGTTATCCACTAGCTCCATGCTAGCTTGGCAAAGCCAGGCATGCTCATGGCCGGAGGAGGTGGCACCTCTGTGGTGCCATAAAGCTGCAAGTGCACAGCTCTGGGGCATCCCACATCTGTTTTCTGACCCCAGCTCACGGGAAGTGAGAGCTGCTTCACCCTCCATCAGTGGCCTCCTGCTTTACCACCTCTCTGGAAAGAGTGGGGAAAGCAGAGGAGAAAACAATTTCCTACTGCTGAGTACTACTGCTTATACCTCACACATTGCTTCTTAATGTTGATGCAGTTCGTACAACACAGGACAGATTTAACACGCAATTAATGGAATTGCCAGGTGATCATTAATAACTCCCTGCATGGTCTCAGGGGTCTGCAAGCAAGCCCCAGGCTGGCAGAGCACAGTCCGACACAGCACGTCCTGTTGATCGGCACGTCTCCTAATTTCTTTCCCTTCCTCTACACTACCTGTCCAAAATGTTTGCTTCACTCCCCTCTGGAGAGCAGAAAGGGGAAGAAGGGAGCTGATTTTGCCTGCTGCTTCCTTTTGAAATATACCTTTCCTTCAGAAACATACCCCAGCCACTTCTTTTTTTTTGGTGTCAATTAAATGGTGGCCCCTGGGCCCTCGGTGGTGAAAGCCCTGCCTGGCCCTGAGTGAAGGAGGGGCTCCCCCCACCCACCATGAACCGTGCACTTGTGGGTGGGAAGATGCTACTCAGGAGAGGACATTTCAGGAGCACTTCAGGTGTCAGAGACAACTCTCATCTTCCCACTGCTGGAAATCAGAAATGACACCCTGAAGACCCTCACCATGTGAGGCACAGCACTGGCCTTCACCATATCAGCACTGCCTACCACCCCACTCGTTGCTCAAGGCACGCAAAAGGGGTTGATGCCAGGAGTCACAGGAAAATAAGAAGATGTGCTAGGAAGTCTTTTTTCCCCGTGGGGGTGGTTGAACATGGGCATGGAAGACCAGAGAGGCTGTGAGATCTCCAGGAGTGGAACCCCTCAAACCTCAGCTGGCCACGGCCCCGAGCAGCCTCATCCAAGCCTGCCCACAGCCCCTTCCCACCTCAGTTATTCTGTGCTTCTCTGTATTGCCAAGATCCAAAGAGAAAGTCTTCTGGAAGTGGGGACCGTCGGCTGCCCACCCAGGGCAGAGGCGCAGCAGTGGGCGCTCCTTGCGTGGGGGTGGGCTGGCTCCAGATGTGTCCCTGTGCCCAGGTACCCGGGGCTTTGCACTGTGCTTTGTGCTTTCCCCATTTAATATTCAGGATTAGAAGGCAGTGGAGACGGAGATTGATCACTTGATACTTTAGCAGTGATTATTATGAATTCATTCATTTAAACTGATTTGGAATTTATTTTTCTTGCTTTTGAAGGCTGCCTTTGGATAGTTTAATAACTTTTCTTTTAGTGACTGCAGAAATAAATACCTGACAGCTCTAGTTTAGCAATGCCTCATCTGTATGGGTGTTTTCCGATGTATAATAATAAATACATGCTTGTTGGGAATATATGATCTATAAATCAAAATTTCCAAGGTCTTTAATTTTTGTGAGTAGTGCAAGGAAGATTGCTTCGCCCTGTCACAAGCAATCCCCTGCTCTGGGCTTTAGTAGCAACCACCGGCATTGAGGTCACAAACCAGTTTCCAGTCAATCCCTTTTGCTTTCATTTCCCTATAACTTTCTGAGACATTCACCTCTGGGGCTAAAATTTTCCATGCTGAGCCCCTGCCTGAGGAGGGCTTTAGGCAGCTGCATTTTTGGAGGGAGAGTGCAGGGGGCAGTAAGAGGCATTATTTTCCCCTCCCTCAAATGGCAAGAACAATGGGACAACATTTGCAAAGTGGCACGGAGGTCCTGCTTCTCTCCTAAGAGATGGATGCAACACACGGAGGGCTGGCTGAGGCAGGCTTACAAGCACATGAGAAATACTGTATCAAGCATGAACTCAAAGGAGTTGCATAGGAAGTGGCTGACTCCATCCCTGCACAGCCACTGCCTATTCTCATTTGTGGGTTGCTGCACTCCCCAGGCATCATCCCCAGGGTGGGGATGGGGCAGGGGGCTGGTGTCCAAGACAGCATAAAAGTCTCAGTAAAATGCCTGGAACTGCCTGATGCTAACAGGCTTTCTGTTTCTGTGTCACTATAGGCCATGAGTGTCCGTGCCCGGTCACAGTGCTTGGAAAACCTTTTAACTGGGGCTTTTGGAGCAGCGGGTGTCCTGGGAGGAGGAAGCACCGTCTCTGCGCCTGGGCTGGCCGCCTGCGCGTGGCTGTGGATGGACAGGCGTGTGAAGGAATGGCATGGCGCTTCGCATAGCTGTACCTGCTCGGTGCCACTCTGCACGGTTTGTCTGCCCTGTGGCAGGAGTGGGTGGGGGTCCGGCCAGTGGTCCATGCTGTAGAGGCAGGTGCTGATGCAGCAAAGGAGGAGGAAACGAGCATGTGCCTTGCTGTGCACCAGCCTGCCTGCGTGCGCGTGTCAGGGCTGCAGCCTGCCGCATCATCCAGGCGAGCTCTTCTTGCAGTGTCCTGCCCTCCCTGCCCCTGGGTGTGTTGTTTCCACTAATGAAGGCGATGCTTATTAACAAAAGCTCTTTGAAAAAGTTAGCTCTTGGTTTAGAAATGGCCCACCGTGCCTCCCGAGAGCATTCATTTCTTCAGAACTGTTTTAAGGTTTGGGTTGGTTGGGTTTTTTTTTGCTTCTAACCCTGTTTTTGTGCTAAGCTCTGAAAAAGCCTGGTTCAGCCTGGAAAAACCTGACTGGCAGAGGTGGCACCTTTGCTGATACCCCTGCTCTCCGCTGGCAAAGCTGTTGCACTTTGTTGTTTGTCTCTCTGCCTGCCCACTCCCCACAATTATCCCTGGTTAACAGCGCTGCTGTGCCACAGCCTCCTTGGTGTCGTCTCCTGACTTGGAGGAGATTAAATAGCACAAAACAGCTGAGGATGCGTGGATGTGAACCAAAGAAGGAAAACGGAAAGAATTAGTTTTTATGGTTTATTAAGTACAGTGACATACTGAGGCCTGTCTAGAAAAGCTGGAACAGCTGGCTTTTAGATAACTTCAGTCATTTTGAGGCCAGCTTTTTGCATAGTGTAGTTTTAGCTCCTGATGTTCTGCCGGGTGCAGGGCATTGCATAGCATCAGGTCCAGGTGGTCCCCTGGATGAGCTGGTGGGACAGTACCTGTGGTGTCTCTAGTCCAGTGGGTGCCTTAGTGAGGAGTATGACCACATATACAAAGTGCATGTGATTCCTGAGCCTATCCATTCCTAGCATCTACGGCTACCTGTGCAGTGCAAGAACTGCAGCAGCTGCAGCTGCAGCCCATTGCAGCATGTGTCTGCTGCCCAGCTGTCTCCTGGGGACACCCCCCCAATTCAGTGCCATGTAGGCAGGTCACGGCAGAGGGTAGGTACCAGAAAACTGGTGTCCAGCATATTTGTGACCATGTGACTCCTGGAAACCTGAGTGATCACATCGCATGTTTTCTTCTACAGTATTAGGTTTGCCAGTTCAGATGAGAACATGTGATATCTTCAGGCATGGATTTAGCAACACAACAAAAAAATCTGCATAAACCCCTACACTTTTTGCAATGGAATTATGCTGTTAGATAAACTCTAGCCTTAGCTTAAAGTGTAGCGAGGTCTTCTGTATTAAACTTGTCTTTTCAAGCCCATATAGTCATTCTTAGTGGCCCAAGCTCTTAAGGTTGCCAGAAGTGTAAGGATTCTGGTTTAAAAACATCCAAGCAATTTTATGTCTGTGCTTCCAGTGTATCTGGAAGCAGCGACAGATTCTTAATAATTTCAACTCTGTTGCAGAGCTAAACTGCAGTGTGATCCTGCTAAAGCTTCCTATCTGCCTGGAAATGAGTCAACTGGTGCTATGACAAGCATGGGAGCAGCCGGTGTGGTGTTGGCGTCAGCTGGAGTGTCTCTACAGAACGAACATATGTTCTCCAGTGCAGCCACTTCATTTGCTGTTCCCTTGTTAACTTTTATGGTATGATTTTTTCCCCCCCCCTTAATTAAGAACTTTGACTTCTTGAGAGGTTTTGAAATTTTCCCTTATCTGTGGGGGCGAGGGAGGGCAGATGCTAGGAGACAGAAGCTTTCACTGATGAAATTAATGAGGTTTTTTATGTCCTACCTAAGAAAGAAATTGGAATAAAGACACTAGTAACTCGAGCAATGTTCTGAAAGATCCTAATGATTGGCAGGTTGTTAAATTTGCATCCCTGCTATCTGGTAAAGAGGGAGGAAAATTAGATGGAGTTACATTAGGCTGGCAAATAAATCTCTAAAGACTGCAGAGTCTCAGTTGAGCTCAGAAACGTTCCGCAAACTTGGTGGTGGCACTGGGTGTTGCAGGGGCCTAGTGCCAGGCACATCAGTAAGACATCATGATAAAGAACAGAGTTAGTGAGGACATGGCAATTAGACATACACTTTCCTTCTAGCTTGATAAAAATAAATGTTTTAAAAAGTAGAGGAGGAATCAGTGCTTATTTTCTCCATGGGGAGAGCCTGCCTGTAGAATCTCCTGCATGTCTTTGGGAGGGATCTAGGAGAAGGTGGCCAAGCTTGCTGCTGATACAGACCTGTCCTGGGTGGTCCAAACTGGCTGAGGAACTGCAGAATGATCTTGCAAATAAAATTTACTTTATTTAACTGCAAAATGATGTCTTTGTGTGTGTGTGGGAGCCTTCAATATGCTTATGTGCTATTTGTCTCTAAAGTATCATGCACCATTTACAAAGAGGATCTGAAGATTTGTGAGACATTGTGTGTAGCACTGTGAAAACATCAATTCACAGCTCAGCATGGTCGAAAAGGCAAATGGGATGTGAGTAATGATTAGGAAATACATCCAGAGGAAAACAGACAGTGTTGTTAACCTGCTGTATAAACCGCATGTGTGCCTCAGACTTGTGTGTGGCATGAGGCTGTGTGCCCTCTGTCCTGGGGGCCAGGGGAGCAACGAAGGGACACGAAGAGGGGATCTGGGAACCGAGGTGTGGGTGGAAGCTCCTTAAGAAGAGTTTAAATATGACTGGAAAGAAAACAGCTGAAAGGGCTGTGGTCAAGTCCTCCATGTTCATGAGCGAGAGCAGGAAAACAGCAGATGCTGCTTCTCATAACAGAAAAATGTTCAAAAATTCTTTAATAAACAGTATTAAAGCAGACTGAAGGAAGGATCCCTTTGCATGGCTCCTTCGTTGCATAACAAGGCTGTCGAGCTCCCTGCCAGAAGATGCTGAACAGGCTAAATGTCTAAAATAGAGAAAGCTTAAAAGAAAAATTAGAAAACTCTTCCAGAGCTGATCTGTCAAATGTTGTTAAACACAGGAATAGCTCCTATGGCCTGCACTGTGGGCTGGGATGCTGGGCAGAAATGGCGAGGAAGAGGTGCTGGTGTGGCATCTCCTCTAGACTGTCACACGAAGTGCAGACAGATGCATGATGGCCATGACTGGTCTGTACACCTGCTGAAAGAGTAGCTGTTCTCCCTGTGTATTTTCCTTCCTGCCACTGAGTTTTCAGGCTGTTCAGAGAGGAGCTGTGCCACTACACGAATTTACAGAAATAAGCGTGGTGGAATCCTGGTTTGGTTGGACTCTCCATTTTAATCCCTCCAAAAGGTAATGGCAACGTAGCACACAAGGACAGGTGACAGTCAGATATTTGCAGTGTGTTTGAGACAATAAAGTATATTTTGCTCTACATAATCTCAAGAGCTGAAATACAAGGTGTCTTGCAGTCATCAGTTTCCATGTGCCTCTGAATGACTTGGAACAAGAACGTGAAATGTGATTTAACAATTTTAATGCTTGTCCTCAAAACTGGTGGCATTTCAGTGGCGTGGGATCCCATTGTGTATATGTTTTCCTGAGCCTGGGTATCTTCCGGAGTGAAGGCACTTTGCACATTCTGAGTTACTCTAGCAGTGATTGCTTTCACTGCTAGAGTGAAAGTGTGAAAATTTCTTTTTATTTCTACCACTTGCTAATCCTGTTTTGGCTGGTGCAGCCCCTGCAAAGAGCTCTCTCCATGGGATGTGTTACTCAGAAATGATCCGTACTATTGCTGAGATTCAGGAAGTGCTTTGATCTGTTTTATGAAGTGCTTCACTTGCAAAGCAAACCTGGTGAGCCTTTGTTGTCTGCCAATTTGGTGGAAAGGAAAAAACTTAGCTCTTTTATTTTATCCCTTTGCCTGACGTGGACAATTGTGCCTCTTGTATGTTTACTAGTCTTCAACCTGGGAACCTTTAAAAGTTGGTATTTCTCAGTGCAAGCTAAACTCCCATGGCTCAGCATCAGGCAAATATGCTGGGGATGCTTCCCAGACCATCCCTGCTCCTCACAGTGGGTGGCAGATGAGGCAGGAGTGTGTGCAGGGATCGAACGAGTTCTCCAACTGCTTAAGGAGGGAACTGGGAGAAGGATGGAGCTGGCTGGTGTACTCGTATGAGCTCACATGAGTCACATACATAGGAGTTGCTGTATCATTTAGTGTCCAGCACCAGCTGCTTCAAAAGCAAGGTTGAGTTTGCAGCTGCGGACTCCAGCAACTTCCAGTCTAGGAGAAGCCCATTTTGATTCAAGAGAGGGACTTGTGTACCTCTGAGGGAAGCAGCTGCCCTTTTAATCCCTTGGATGGGCAACAGTTGAAATCAAATGGCTTAGTGCTTTCTGCTGTAAGGCTGTCCCTAACTGTTTGTGGTTTAAGGAAATCGGTCTCAGTTTCTCCGGGCTACCTGTCATATTCTGGGAGGATGACCATATCCACTGGTCTCCATACAGCACAGCAGTGCTCTACTGGGGAAGAGCTCAGGCCTGTTTCTGGAACAAGACAGGCTTGTTCAAGCTTGGCCTGGCAGTGACCTTTGTAGTGCAGGCAGGGAAGTTTAGCGGCCCTGCCACCGCCCGTAATCACCTGCTCCCTGTCTGCAATTACCTGCCCTTCATCATCTGCAATCAGCTGCCCCATCCCTGGCTGCTGCAAGCAGTGCTGCTGGGAAGGCAACGAGCCTGGGGCCAGGATGTGGAAGACAACCCCAGGGAGGGTAGAAGGTGCGTGGGCTTGGATTGCTGAGGAACAAGAAGACCAGGACCATGAGGATGAACCAGCTGGTGCATGGGCTTGGATTGCTGAGGAACAAGAAGACCAGGACCATGAGGATGAACCAGCTGGTGCACTGGGTCTGTATTTACTGTCCCCTTCCCTCCAGTATGCTGCTTACTGGCTACTGAGAAATGAGCCCATAGCCAAGAGAGCACAGTGGCTGGTGGCAGGCGGTGTGTCTTGCCGCTGACTGGGTGCGGGTGGTGGTGGCGGGGTTGGCGAGGTGGTGGCAGGCCCCCAGAGAAAGGGAGGCTGTTTGTACTGCATGAGGTGGGGAGGGCGATGGGGGCTGGGAGAGGGTGGGGAGAGGGTTTTGGGTGGGAAGCAAAGGAGGGGTCTGGCTTTGAGGTGGGGGGGTAGGGTGAGCTGGAGAAAGGGCGCAGGGGTGGAGGAAGAGGCTGGGCCACCCAGGCTGGGTGGGAGGGGGGCTACGATGGCCTGAGGAAAGAGTCTGAATCAAAGTATCACAGAGATCAAACCAGAGAAGACAAACCGCGGGGGGGTGCGGGCAGGTGCCTGTGCTGCTTCACACATGCTTTCCCCCCTAAACCTGCAAGGGAACCTCTGTTTTGTTCTCTGGAGCTGGCTCCCTATTACAGCTCCCATCTGATAAAAAGGGAATTGTAGCGCCTTGGTTAGCAGTGCTGCAGGGAGGACAGGCCCGTCTGTGTGGCGGGGGCTGCAACAACGGGCTCTGGGGCTGGGGGAAGCTGGGAAACCTGCCGGCAAAGTAGGCTTTGTGCTGCATGGTAATAGCATCTAAAACTGTGCACGATGGAAAATGCTGAATTTTAAATTGGACGAGAGACCTTCATCTGTCTGGCCTGAACAAGACAAAAATCCTGTGGACAAAATAAATACTTTATTAAAAAAACCTAACAAACCAAACCCCATCTATTACACACAGCGAGTGGCAACTTTGTGATGGACAGACTTGCAGATTCATTTCTGGGGACTTTTTTAGTTGTACTTTTGGCTGGGAGAGATGCCAAGGGTCGTTGCAACTTTTTCTATAAACTATGTTAGAAATTTAACTTAGAATATGCTTTAGATATAAGAAAGGTTAAACACTTTTAGAATATATAAATATTTCTTATCTTCATGGTACAATAATTTATTAGCAAGTCCTGCGCCTGGAGACAGAGTAACAAATTGTGCTGTTTCTGCTTTTCTGTTGATGGACTCTGATTTCTGTCTGGTAGCTGTTCCATATGGCTTATTACTTTTACTACCTTTTCCATATTAATAACATCCTTGCTTTTCTGACATCTATTTTTTATGAGAGCTGTCAATTCCTCTTACCCTCATCAGTGAACAAGTCTGGCAAGCATGTTTGTGCCCTGGATCAGGTGCCAGTCCTCCAGAGCACAGTGAACCCCCTGTTCCCGCAGCAGGTACCTGAATCTGCGGGCAGCGGGTTCCCCTGGGACTGGCTGAGTTGCACCGCCTGCGCCGAGCCCCGGTCGGGCCGTGGACGACACAGGACCGAGGCATGATGCCGGGCCGTAGGTAGAAAAGATGCTTCAAACGAGCCAGTCTCACTGGCGCAGATGAAAGGATTTCTCAGCTCCCCGTTGGAGTTAATGGGGCGATGTACCCAAGGGCAAAGGCAGTTGCTCCCGGGCACGTTTGGGTGTTAGACTACTCGCACACTTTGTTAATGGCCTAGGCTCTTTCTAGGACTGAATTGTGAAGTCTTTGCAGACATAATTCTAATAAGTTTCTTTACAGTACAGCAATTATGGTGATTGATATGGACAAATGTATCTTGAAAGAGCAATGACGAGACAATATAGTTCAATACTAAAGCAAATGCATTTTGAAAATCAATTTTTGAATTGAGAATTGCAAGAAAAATCATGCAAGTGTGTCTTTGTGCCTGGTGCTCTCATTTGTGTCTGGCTTTTGTTCTGCAAAACTTTTAGCAGTGACCTCAACCGCTGACGTGGGTTATTACCCCCGCAGAGAGCCGGACTGTGACAGGCGTCTTACCTGCTTGTACTGAGAGGCTGGAAGTTGTTGTACATGTTGTATATAAGTATACGTTGCTGTCTAGTACCTTCTTAGAGGAAGTGAAAACATTCTGGAAGATGCTTAGCAGTATTAAAAGGAAAATGTGAATCCGTTACAGGGACATAGACAAAAACTCACTAAAAATTTGCATGAGCAGAAGAGTAGAGCATATACTTCATGGAGAAGTGAAATGGGCAGTGAACTGTGGGTCTGACCAGCAAATGCACATGCATTTTCCAAGTGTTTGCTTGGCGGTACAAACAGCCAGTGCAGGGAGAAATACGTGACCAGCTCTCTGTAAGCCTTCGTGAGCAGGGGACCGATCCGTAGCAATTTTCTCACTGCTCACTAGCTTCTCTCCGAACTTTGCTGCTTCTGGAGGTCTGCTAACCTCGGACTGCTTTTCCTCCAGTGCTGAGTTACATGAAAAGGAATGTGGTGTTTTGTACTGATACTTGTGCATGATGAAGTCATCGTCACAGGCTTGGCGAAAATGTCGAGCTCTTCCCTTCTCCTGGAGCTCCAGCGGCTCCTGCTGCACAGGCTGCACCCCCCTCTGCTGGAGGCAGGCTCGGCGCTGGTGGGGTGCCCTGGGGTGCTGGGAGCACAGACACCCCGCTCACCCTTCGGAGAGGGAGGCTGCCCTCCCACCGCCTGGCGAGGGGCTCCCCTGAGGTGGGAGGTGGTGTGTCCTGTCCCTGGCAAGGCGTGTGTGTGTTTTAATGGCTCTGTTCTGCTGGCTGGATTTCTTACTTTTGCCACTGTAAGATTCTTCTCTCTCAAACACTATATTTAACCTGATGCTTTGTCATGCTGCTGTCTCTGAACAGCAAGCATGCATTTTCAGTGAGCTAACTGCAGTATTTTCCCAGATCTATGCCCTCTGGTAAACTTACCAGATTTTTCTTGCTAGTACCTATTATTACACCTTTATCCAAATCATGGAAAGAAGGTTCCGTATGATTTCCATCTCCTCAATGCACTTGGATATGTTTGGACATGCAGTGCTCCCGGATCTGAACTAGCATGAATCAGCGACAGAGAAGACAGAGGCATACTCAGGATATGGGAGTACTTCTTTTATTTTAAATTCCCAAGAAATTCCTATGTACATCAGGAAAAAGCGATGCAACATGGGCCACCAATATGTGCCCTGCTACCAGACACCGGGCTTGCGACAGGTCTGCCTGCCCACAGCAAGACGTGCAGGTAGCTGTGAAGGTGCCAAGCACTGCACATCTGCCATTGGCTTGCATGGTACTTGCTAGAACTACTGTGGAGAGGGGGGAATGCAAAACCCCACAGCATCAGTGCCTAGTTTTCTGTTGCCAGAAGGATCTTTAGCCTGCTGGAAGGAAGAGCACGTTAGCCCCCAGTGCCTTCTGGGGATGACTAGCTAGCAAGGGTGTGGACCGTTTCACGCGGGCTGTCTTTCCTGATGTATCCAGGTCTCTAGAAGCATCCATCGCAACTGCTGATTCATCATTCACTGTCTCCACAGTTCCCTCTTCTGTGATTGCAGCTGACCATCTGAGCATGTCTGAAATGCCTGCACAGGGACTAATGCTAAAGGAGAAGAGGCTAAATTGCACCCGCTCATGCTAAAGCTACCCTTTCTTTTGATTCAGACCAGAAAGCTCTAGCTCTTCCCTGTGGGATAAAAAGGGAAAGTCACAGCAGGACAGTGGATTTGGGACTTGGCACTGGAGACTGAATCAGGAGAATGTGGCCTTAATGATCATCAGGTTTCTTGCTTTAAGTTGGTACAGCTCTAAGCATTTGATTTGTTTTAATGATGGTGTTTTTCATTAATGGCATGCCAAACTCGGCAAAGCAAACTGTGCTGGAATCTATTGTCCTTGGATCACCTCTCTGAGCTCAGGTGTGAGAAAGGACAGACACTACAGATAGGTGTCTTTCCACCAGTGATGTGCCATAGCCTGACACTGAGACCTCCTGGAGCTTTCCTTAGTGTGCTGCAAAAAATCTGTGGCATTGAAATAATTATTATGGAATTTCTTTAGCCCATGTTGGCTTTCTGGTGTTGGAAACTCACCTGATACATATTGAATTATATTGGAATATTGCCATTACTGACAACTGGATTGGACACTTTTTTCTTAACATCCATTTTGATAATCTTAAACAGTCTTACAAATTGAGAAATGAGAGCACTATGTGACAAATGAATCAGCACTTTTTTTACACGGTCAGTAAGATGGTTGTGAATTACAAGAACCCTCTAAGCGCCTGTTCTGCTTACTTGCACTGTATTGGTGAGGGATTGCCTGAGAAACTGCTGCATTCAGACAGAACAAGGGGGAAAAGCAGGAGGGGATGGAAACCATAATCGTTAGATATTTTCAAAACTTGACAAGGGCGCTATCAACCTGATCTGGATTGAAGTTGCCCTGTGTTGAGCAGAGTTGGACTAGGGACTCTTGATGCTGAGTTAATCAATGATTCTGTAAATTTCCCTGAATAACTTCTCAAGTTAGTGTTGACTTTTTTTTTTTCTTCTTCTTTTTTTTTTTTTTTTTTTTTCCCCCTGAAAACTCTTTCATGGCCTTTGGTTGTCTTGGATAGTGGAAGGAGGGAAGCAGAAGGCCAGGACCTGTCTCGGATAGACAGGTTCAGCTCAGTTCTAGGCTGGGGAAATCGTAAACCTGGGTATGATGCACATAATCCCACTTCTTCAGTGAAAGGGAATATGGACCTCTGGCCCTGAAGGACTGTGCGCGGAATCCATGGCTGGAAGGAACACGGCAGCACTCCTGCTTCCAAATGATCCACAGATCTTGCAAGCAAAGAGCATTCCAACTTTAATAGCAAACGTTATTCAGCCATATGTCAGCAGAGTTACATCTGATAATGGAGTTGTCAAAGCTAAATCAAAACTGGTCCTGAGAGAATTAATTCTGGGCTTTCCAACACAAGAAACAAATGAACCCATAAACATCTACTTACATGAAGTCTGACTTGGGCATTAAAAGTCTTCCTTCATAAACATCCCACAAATATTTCTTAATAGCTCTCAATATCTGTGGAGGTTGCAGGGGGGTCTGTAAGATGCCCGAGAGCAGATCTCAGAGCATGTGTTCCCCACAACACTTGCTTTGCTATTCTTTCAGCCTTTGCCCTTCTAGACCCTCCCAAAGCCTCAATGGTTTTGAAGACTCTACACAAATGAAAGGCTGAGCTAAATACTAATTTTTTGGTAACACTGGTCTTTTCAGGAGCCTTAATAGTCTTACCTCAGCAGGTCTCAGAGCTCACCAGCACAATGAAGTACCTTTGGCTGTGTAACTTACTACTTATCATTTCCAATCTTATTTTTAAGGGGGAGAATGTGAGATTATGGTGTCTAAATACAACACAGCATTGGAAGTCTCACATGGGACCAAAAGACAGAGGTTGTGCTCCAAGGATTAAAAGCCATGAGCATTCACTGTTGGGCCACCTACACAGTCTCCAGGGCTACGCAGAAGGTGGTCAGAGGCCACTTGCTCCTCAGGAGAGCATTTGGAGGTAGAGAGGCGTGAGGGTGCAGCCTGGCTGTTTAGGTATCCAGGGCTAAGGATGTATTTATACCAGATTAACAATCAAGATCTCTAAGTTAATTTAAGGCAAGTTATACCCTGAAACATCAGCAGTTTTTTTCTGAACATGTTCCAGTGCAGTAAAAAGGCTCAGATGCCTTTGGAGGGGACGATGCTTTCTGAAAAGCTTGAGCCCAGGCAGAACGTCAGGTCTGTGGGACTGGAAGAGGAGCGCAGTACAGGAAAGGCCCTGGCTGGCCAGCTGTGCACAGCTGGAAGTGCTCTGCTCGGGGTGTGGAAGTGGCAGATGAGCCATGCCTGAGCCCCTGGAGCTGCACAGGCAACAAGAAGGCAGCAGCCTCCAACCATCAGGGAGCAATTCCTCCTGCCACATCCTCCAACCCTTCACACTTACCCTCCTTCCTCCTCCTCTGATAAACGGCCACCTCGGTTCTCCTGTGTGGCTTCTCTGCTCACCTCAGGAGGTTGGAGAAGGGCCATTGAATGGCCAGAAATTGAAGAGAAGGGCCACTGAATGACCAAAAGCACAACTTTTTTGAAACTGTTAATCCCAAATAAATTCAGATTCCAAGTCATGTTGTGTAAAAATGAGCACTTCCCTAATTTGCTTGAAAATTTTAGCTTGTCCCCCATAAAAAAAAAAAAAGGACTTTCAAGTTACTGCATAATCTGTATTGGTTTGTTTCCTTCCTCCTGCCTTTTCAAAGGGCTCAAAGTAGGCTTGTGTTGTGGATTTTTTTTTTTTTTTGGCACTCTTCTGGAGAGCTGTTCTGGAAATACTTTTCCTACTAAGTATCAGATTTATCTTTTTGTGGTAGCTTGCAGGTCACTTGCACACGCCCTTCCCCAGCTCTTGTGTGCACCCCCTGCCCAGAGCAGGGACCTGGGATGCTTCCCTGCCTGCCCTTCCTCTGCTGCCTTCCTCAAGGGCTTCTATGGGGCTTGCAAACCTAACGCTGGGGTGCCCTGTCCTCCAGTCCCTGTGGTCCTGCAGCCGACATCATTCTGTTGAATTTTGCCTAGAATGACTCAATTGGCTCCCAAAATAACATCTCGATGAAAGTTTTTTTGAAAGGCTTCCCTCCTATGTAGGAAGCTGCCTGTACCAAATTATCGGGTCTAGAAGAGAGCTTCAGAGACTGTGCCAGAACATGAAAATGTGTCACCACCTGTAGTATCTGCACTTCAAACTCGGTATCTGCATTTAGAGAGGGCTGGTGCTGGCTCGGTGATAAGTGATCTAGTGGTGCGTGCACGGTGCTTGGCTCCTGAGCTTTTTCCTGACATTGCCTTGTAAAGGGTTACTTTGAGGAAGATAGCAAATTGAATTAATCCTATGAGGAAACTACATTTGGAGTGTTCATTGACTTATTAAAGCAGAGCCAGTGTTTAACTTTTCTTCAACGCAGTAATAGAGGGAAGTGAATGAATTATTGAATGAACTATCTTCAAAAGTTCCCCGAGGCTTATATCATCCTGCACTTACAAAAAGTATGATGCCTGCTGTGCTCAGATAATCCATTTAGAAAGCTTTTAAAAATATTTAAGGGTGAACTTTGTAGGTTTCCTATTTCCAATTAAACAAAGCATCGACTTCTTTTAGAAAAGCCTTTAAGAAGCACAAGATCTCATTGTTTAAAACAATTTTGGAAACTCATTCCCAACTCCCAACAGCCCTCTCTAGTCTTTGAACTGACTTGTTTTTTCTATAGTGGTATTTTGAATAAGTCAGTTTATCTTGAGCTTGCCATCCCTGATGGCCTCATGTTGCTCGGGCTGCAGTGTGCACCTGGAGAGCCTGTGACCCAGGGTGTGCTGAAACCGCTGGCGGGTGGGGGTGGGCTGCCAGGGGAAAGCATTGCTGTGGCACTTCATAGACTGCCAGCAGCGTTGGTGGGAAGGACGGCTGGAGATCTGTAATCTAACCTCCGATCACCAGTGCTAGATCAGGGTCGCTGCCTCTTTGTCACAGCTTGGCAACAGAACCTGCAGTGCTGAAGGCTGTCCCCATCCAGCCTCACTGGTGACCCACAGCCTGGGGAAGACGTTTCGCTGAATGCCCAGCCCTTGCCAGGTTGCAGCTCTCCATCGCTGCTCCCTGTAGCATCGCATGCCAGGAGCGCGGCTCACCTCGCTGCAGCTGCCCTTCGTGTGGCTGTTGGGTGTCTCTGCCTCTTCCCTGGCCGCTAAAGCACGGCTTGCTGTGCTCGTCCGACCTGCCTGCTGCTTGGCCACCGCTGTGGGTAGGGTGGCGGGTGCTGCCTCCTGCAGAAGTTCTTGCTTTTTTTTCTGCAATGTTGAATTTCAGACTGCTGCTCATAAAGGTCAGCCCCACAACTGACGACACGGTTGAGCTCAGTGTCTCAAGCTGTGCAACAGAAGATGCTGCACGTGCAGTTCTAGGGTCCAGTGATCCAGACTAGACGCTGATCCTCGGTGAAATTTGAAGCCAATTCCATGACAGTGAATGAAAAATGTTGGTGATTACCTTAGTATTCGTTTCAAACAGACGTCAATCTTACTGATTGGTCCAGGATTTTTGTTGAAGCTGGATATGTTCCAAACATTGCAAAATAAAACTTTTTTTCTGATTGATTGGGGCATTTTCCATCTTTTTGCCCTGTTCCCACAGAAGAGCTGTAAGTGTCTGAAAGTCTGAAAGGTTGAATATATGGAGGTTAATCTACAGCAGCTGCTGTGCTATCCAATGGGAACTTTTGCCTTAATGTCCTAGGGCGTTCTGCTCTTCTAATGGGTGGTGGTATATGGTTTTCATCTGCTGCACAAGCCAGGAAATTAATTGGAATGGGTGTTTGTGGTCAGGGAAGCATATCTGAGCCAACTGAGACATGCAATGACAACTTCCAGTTGGTGAAGGGCAGCCTTCAGATGGCCATGGCTTTCGGCTCCTCGAGTGAGCAGCCCAACCCCACTTCCACAGCCTCTGCTTAATATTTTGCTCCTGGAAACGGTGCAGAAATGGAGAAAGGGTGCTTCATACGTAGGGGTTTTTCAGTGCTTTTGGGCACTGTTGTAATTTGATTCCTAAAGGGGTAGAATTATGTGACTTCTGAAGGTGAATAGGAACAGAAACATCTACGGGAAAGTCTCCAATACCTCTAATTCTGGAAACGTCCATGACTGTGATGGATGCTCAGCTCTCCTCAGACCCTGGTTCTGCTTGTGAGCATGCAGGTTTGGCAGTCCTGCAGATGCTTGATGCCAGTCAGCAGCTTTCTAAACTCCTCTGAGACTGTTGACATTGCAGTCACTGAAGGTCCTGAGGTGAAAGCGCAAAGGGAAGGGATCTCCACAGGGCAGGTGATAAAGTTGGTTTGCTGATGAGGAAAAGATGAGTTGAGCAATGCCATGATGATTGTGTTGCGTGGAACCAGAAAAGGTGTCTGTACCTTCAGAGACATCAAAAATGTGCTGCAGAAGAAGAAGGGGGGGCAAAAGTGCATGGTAGATCATGTGGATGCCTTTGCACACACAAAAAGCTGCACCACGTAGGAGATGCTGCTTTCTCACATAAGGTTGTTGAGTGGATACAACTGGAACTGGCTGCCCTGCTCAAGCAGAAAAACCTGTTGAGGAGCTATAAAACATCACAACCTGTAATACCCTGAGTGGATAAGCCATTTTATTGATTAAAGTGGCACACCTAAAAATTGAGAGGGTTTTTTTTGTTTTGGTTTTGGTTTGGTATTTTTGTGTTTGTGTGTGTTGTTTGTTTGGTTTTTTTACTGCTCTATAAATACAATTTTAATGGTATGTCTGTGATTCATGTGGAGCATCAAGCTGGCTGAATGCAGTGTGTGCTGCCACAGAACCACCACCGAGTGGAAGAACGTTCGGTATACATACGCATGATGCAGAGGTGCGTTCAGAAAGCTGGAATTCCACCTAAGCTTAGTGCTCCTTGCTTGCCTCCCTCTTGGGGTTCAGAAGGCCATGGTTTAATACAAAGTCAACCTGTCCAAAACAAGTCTCAATGGTTTGTTACCAATTTTGGCTCTCTATTTATCTTTCAGATAATAGACTTTGAATTAAGACTTGATATGTTTAGCTGGAAACCAGACCTTTTTTGCAAAACACTATTTAACTGAAAACCCACATTTTCAGTGCAAATCAGTTAATACTTGATTGTGACCACCTAGGCACTTCTGATGTCCCACTATACCTGTCTCAATTGTGACCCACAGAGTTCCTTTGCTGGTTGAACAGCTTCTGAGTCATTCACATCTACTTGAGCTTTGCAAAGCCAACCAGAAGTACCCACAGATATTTTGCAAATAAAGCACGTGGACTTGCTCCAAGGAGACCAAAGACACTCTGTAAACTCCCTGCCAACTTTCAGGTAGTGAGGAATGTTAATTCAAAGGAAAACGACCAGTGTTGCTCAAGATGTGTTTACCATCTGTTCTGGGAGATTTTTGAATTGTGATTTGAAGGTGTAAGGCCAGCAGCACTAACAGTGAAGCAGGGACAAAAAAACCTGTAAAGGCAAACAACTCCAGAAGTGCCAATTAATCTGAGCAGCAGGGGTGGCGAGGTAGAGCCTGCAATGTGTTCGCAAGCCTTCCTGCAACTCATCAGCTCAATGGCACTTGGGAAAAGAACATCCATCCCCCAGCAGGAGAAATGGGTTCTGGGAGGGCTACTGGTCAACAGCGCCTTCCCAGGACGGTTACCATCTGCACTGCCCGGAAAATGTGGCTGATATGTTGTTGCAAGTCCTGCCATGGTCTAGTCTGACCTGTCACAGACGTGCCATGGGACATGCAAAAGCCTGCCTCTCCCGAAGGCAAAGCTCAGTTTCACCTGAGCTGCGCTTACCTCTGAGAGGAATTTCCCGTTAAGTAGTCGGGGGACCCGAGTAACGCAGGAGGATTTTGCTAGCGCCAGGTGGGAGCTGGGCTATAGACCTCCAGCAGCCCAGCCCCACCGCAGGGCTGCGCCTTCCTGCTGTGATGGCCAAGTCCCTCACAGGGAAAGAACAAGCTTTCTGCCCTTGGACAGAAACGGCCAGGTGATCCGCTTCTGGTAACTGCTACAGTAAGTCTGGAGCCGTACGTTGCAAACGAGATCCTATGATGACTCTATTTGCTCTTTTGGAGAACTTTGCCAGATCTGGCAATGCTGAAGGAAGCAGGGAAATGAACATATCTGTGCTGACTGAGGCTGTTTTGAATTAACGTTCTATTTCTTTTTATTTCCCCGAGGCAAGGTCACATGAAGGTATTGGAAAATTTCAAGGCAAAGAAACTCAACACCTTAAGCTTTGTATAAAATAGAGTTTTATATATATGAAACCCTGGGATATTTGGCAGTCTGGCTAATCTCTAAGCAATAACTAAGGTTTTAAATGCTTTCTCAGAAAATCTAAAGGATTTAATTCTGGCAAAATGATGTCAACACACTGTCAGTTTCCTCTTGGTAGGTAATTACAGAGAGCAATAAATGTTTTTGAACTCCTGGATGTGGGCTACATCAAGAGGAGAAGGATAAAGTGTTGGAGTTGTTAAAGGCAATCCATTTCCTGGCTTGGAAAGATACAAATCTGGCAGATGCTTCAGCTGCCAGGTCACATATTAGCACAGCATCCAAGAAATTCTAAGCCTTGTGCAATCGCTTGCCTCCGTGTTGTGCAGCCCAGGTGGCTTGGCTACAGCCGTGTAAGGGACGCGGCATCTGCGACACGGAGGTCTGTCCTCTCGCAACTCCTCTGCATGTCACCTCACAGGGTGAATGGATTATAAAACTGCAGCTGAAAGAGCTGTTTAGAAGGGAGCAAAATGGAACTTTTAACTAAAACACCTGTGTAAATGTAATGATGCGGTGCTGCAGTCATAAATATTCATTTTGAATTAGATGGGAGTCAGTGTGCTCCGTGGGGTGTAATGGAGAAGGCAGCGCTGTGCAGAGACTGGATTTTAATGTGAGAAGTACCCTGGTCACATTTCAGATATAGCTTTGCTTTTATATATGATAATACCACTTTTTCATGACACATGCAGAAAGTTCAAGAAATCGGGGGGGGGGGGAGGGGTTGTTGGCCTTTCCAAACACTGTTTTACATTTTTAGCATAGTTTCCGGGGGGGGGGGAGCAGGGGCGGGAGAAGCAAGAGGACATAATGCTGGTTTTTTCCTGTTGACCTGTCTACTTACAAACTCACAGCTCTTGAATCCATTTGCCAAATTCAACTAGATCTGACCAAGGGGAAGAGATCTCAAAGCTGTCAACTTGCATTATATCCCAGTTACCTCCTAGCTGCTACTTTACTTTCAGTATGCTTAGTGAAAACTTGCATTTAGATGGAGGTAATAGCTGCTTTTGGGCTCATATTCAGTTGAAAAAAGGCTAAGTCATCTATCCTGTAGAAGCCATTCAACACAGTTTTTCTGAATGGTGAGTTTTTCGGTCTTGAAAATTTCTAAACTAGCTTTTGTAATTCACTGGTGTTAGGTATAGAGGGGACTATTCCACCCCAATGGCGTGAGAGGGAAGAAAGGCCTTTATTGACTGAATGTGGATTTTCTTCCCTTTCCAGAGCTGCGTTTGTTGTGCATAACATGTACTGCCAGAAACGTGAGCCAGAGAAACAGGCACACAACAAAACAGTGAGCAAAAAAGGAAGGGAAAACAATGTTGCCAGGGAAACTTTCTCATGGTTTCCAAAGATTATTTTCTTAAAAATCCCTGAAAACATTAGTCATATTTTTTTTTCCAATATATTATTTTTGTCTATTGATTTGGAGTTTGCTCTGCCATGGCGTGGAAGGCGTGGAGGTGGACGAAGGCCTGTCCAGGAGGGAGGCTGGTTTGTCGGTGAGGCCTGGGGCTGGGTTTGCAGTCAGCCAGGCGGCAGCAGCCTGATGTGCCCACCAGGACTGTGCTGAAGCTGTGTGGGCTGACAGGTCCTTACGCACCGGGAGGTGCTGCTTTGTTGTGATCCCAGTAAGAAAAGCATTTGTATGCAGTGAAGTACAATTTCAAGGTCGTTTATTAGAGCTAGCAGTGTAAAGGAGAGGACAGTAGAGATAATGCTCGTTCCCTGCAGACACTGGGAAGCCCTGCCTGCACGGCACAGAGCGCGTCTCTGGTGAGGGCACGGTGTGCCATGCAGACCCCGTCCACGGGGAGGTTCTGCTAGTTTGGTCATTTGAGCTATTTTATGATAGCTATTGAGCTATTTTATGATTTTCTTACAAGAAAACGACTCCATGCATCATTTCTACCATCGAACAGAAAGGGTGTTGCCATGAGAGCTTCTTGCTGCACTTTGAGGTAGGGGCAGGGCCACAGAAGAGCGCAGCGGCAGGTGCCGTGTCAGAGCTGGCCCCGAGCTCCTCCATCGCCGGGCACTGGCGTAGGTCGCCCCGTGGCTGAGGCTATGCAGGCTCACAGCAGTGCAAGCCCCACCTGCTGGGGCCAGCTGGGATGAGGACCACTGGCTCCGTGATGTGCAGGGGTTTCCAAGCCAGGACCGTGACATGTGCATCCCTGTAATGATGGCTGTGGGAACGTGGCACAGGGGCACACGGGGAAGTCGCCTGGGTTGGTTCTACCCTTCGCTGTTGTGCCCCTGGGGGGCCCTGCAAACCAGAAACGTTCATTTTCATACTGAAAACAGTCCAGAATGCCAGTCACAGGTACCTTTGCACTCTGGGTTTGCAAACGAAGCTGTGGTACTTTCTGTAACTGCACAGTGACTGCAGCAGAGCTGTACCACTTGTTTACTGTCCTCCCAGATATTTAGCCTAAACCAGAGTACTTCCAGAATACCTTGCAAGAAGAGCAATTTTTGTTGATGGAAGTTTTCATCTTACCCTAGCATGGCGAAGTGCAGTTAGGAAATCACTACTGTTCTTTCTAGGGCTGTGGGAATTTGTTGTTGTTGTTGTTTTGTTTGGTTTGGTTTGGTTTGTTTTTTTTTTTTAAAACATGGGAGATTCTAAAGCCATAAAAAAGGAAAACACTTAGCAAATGAAATCAGTAAAGTGAGATTTTTTTTTTGCTTTGATAGAAAGTGATTTCTTTACTTGAAACAATTAGCTTGCGGGAAAAATATAGGAAAAATTGTTGTGACTGAACAGACACATTTAATCCCGAAAACGCAGACAAGGGAGCTTGGCATTTATCTGAATTATGTAACCAATCCCTCAGTGGAACCGACAAGATTTTCAGGAGCATGTCAGTCCCCAAATTCCTTGCAAATCCTCATGCCATGTGTAGGGCCACAGAAATCTTCAAAGCCACTGAAGATGGTATGTGCCCTTTTCCCTCAGAAATTCACCTGCTGTCTTTCTGCTTTGACCTGTAGATGTTCACGTGCTTCTTCCCACCAGTGTTTTGAGGGGTCTGGTGTGACAGAAACCTGGGCTGCCATGGGTAAGAGTAATCCCTGCCACAGTCAGGATATTGCAACACGAGCTGTGCTTCCTCAGCTGATTCACTCCACCTGGAATGCAGAACTGGTTATTTCCCAGCCCCACTGGAAATGTGAAAGTATGGAGCCAAACTAGCTAGTAGCTCACAGTAGCAAAGCAACTTGCTTTCCTTGCTGAAAAGTCTGGTCTCCAAATTTTGACCATTTGTTTCCTACCAACAGCTAGGCATAGTCAACAAGAGATGCTGAAAACAGGAAGATCTGCGTTAGGGATGGAGACCACCCCCAGCCCAAGCTGTGTGCATGTGACTAGCTACAGAGCACCAGGAACCGAAGGCAGAGGCTGCAAGGGGTCTCATATGGAAGAATGAAGGCAGGATTGCTGCACGGTTGCTATGCAGAATAGTAGCTGGAATTATTTGTGAAATGAAAGGGAGAATAGGTTGCAAATCGGCTTCTTGCTCACGGTACTTCTGAAATCCTTGCAAATCCTGTTGGGCACAAAGCAAGCCCCAATGATTCAGAGCTGCCAGTTGCCTGATGCTCTGTGTACTTGCTTTGGAGTGCTGGTGGATTTGAATTTTGCTTCCCGCAAGCAGAAAAGCGTGTATGGGCCACCCAACCAGTGTAAGGCTGGGTTTCCTGCTCTGAAATGGAAGCTGCTAACGTGGGACCTCTGCATAGCCTCAGTACTTGCTCCTAACGATGTTTGTACAGAAAACACTTGCAAAAACCAACTGAACTGAGACACAAGAGTTCCCAGCCATATCCTTCAGCTTCTCCCGAAGTATATCCCAAACTTTGAAAGCACACGAGATGTTGAGACAACAGTAGGAGTCAAATGTTCAGCCACCCTTGAATGTGTAGCAGCCTGTCAGCTTTTCTGCAGGCTTTGGAGTGGTGGGCTTCAGAAATAATGTTATTGGCAACTGTGGTCCCTTCCAGGGCTGACATGTTCCGTCTGCAGGAGCGAACCTGCCTTGCTTCGTTGCTGGATGATTTTATTTGCTAGATGGTTTGGATGAGTCATTTTGTGAGTGTGGGTGTTCAGCCAGCCATTTGCATCCTGGCTGCTGGTTACCTGAGCTGTGTGACATGATCCCTGCGCAGTGCCTGGAGGGTGGCAGAGAAAATAAATGGTGTGGCACACCTCAGGTAAACAGCTATGACTGGAAGTCATGAGCTCCTGCTAGACATGCGGACACTTGCTGTGGTCCACAGGATAAGCTGCGACTCCTGTGATGTCAGACCAGCTGCATGCATTCATAAATGTTGCCCAGGAGCAAGTCCTACAGTTCATCTATTTATACATTGTTAAGTTACAAGAACTTGTCTCACACAATTATGAATGAAAACATGAGCAAACTGGGGATGCGGCTTCAGGAATTTAATCCTTGCAACAGCTTCCTGGAGCCATTGGCTCCAAACTCCCTTCATCTGGCTGTGCAGAAGGACATGCCCAGCCCTCCTGCGAGACAAGGCACAGGGCCGGGAGCTTTGCTGTCCCCTAAGTGGGCATGTTACCCGGTGCATAGCACCAATTCACTGGGTCGAGGTGTTTCTATCCCTTCGTTCTGGTCTGTGCAGAGTGGGGAGTGCAGTGCACCCCGCACGGGCTTGCGCCCTGGCTGCCAGGGCTCCTGCAGCCTGGCACGGGGACACACCAGCCTTCAGCCCCTGTTACCAGCTCCGTCCTTACTCAGTATTCACCTTCCTGTTTGCCAAGTAATTCTCTCACTTCTCATGTAAATCAGTTTGCCAGTTCAGTCTCCCCTTCTTTTTGGGTCTGAGGGGTTTCCTGAATTGGTCGTCGCCATCTCCCCCTGCCAGAACTACATTTCCCTAGTTTTTGCTGAGTTCATTCCTCGTGGTGGGCTTCCAGGTGGCTCATCGGTCCTGTGGGGGTGCTTCCTTTTGGAGTTTCTCCTTTGCACAAAGGATTGATCAGTGCTCAGCAGGATATACAGAAATACCTTCAATTAACAGCAAACAGCACATTTATTTTGATTGTCTTAAAGTCGAACTTGTAACAATACATTTGATTTTATTAATCATTCCCTTAATCATTTGATGTAGTGGGTGTGCATAGCCAGGGGTTGGTAGTGGGGGGCTACGGGGGGGCTTCTGCCGGGAGCTGCCAGAAGCCGGGGCCACGGCGCAGCCCGGCAGCCGGGGGCAGCGCCCGGGGGTAACCGGCAACAGCCCCGCAGGCAGCGAGAGGTGCCCCGGCCGCCCGCGGGGAGCCCCTGGGGAGGCAGGTTGAGCCCCCAGCCCGGGGGGGTTCGTGCCGGAGCAGCCCCCCCCAGCCCGGGCAGGACCCCCGGCAGGGGCAGGAGCGGCAGGGACCGCTGCGAGGGACCGACCCCAGCCCCATTCCGGGGGGAGGAACCGGGAGCGCAGCCGGGCCGGGGGGCGGGGAGCGCCGGGGGACGGCGGCTTCAGGTTCCCACGTTCCGTTCCCATCCCCCTCCTCTGACTCCGATGGGAATAAATCAAACTGATAGTAATATCAATAAATTAAACTGATTTCCCCGGGGCGAGCCCGCTGTGCCCGTGCCGGTGATCGCTGAGCGCCCCCCCTGCCCCCCCCGGACCCACCAGCCTGTCGCTGCGTTTGCTCCCCTGCCCGGCTCAGGAGGGAGCGATGGGGCTTGGGGGGCACCCGCCACCCCACCAGCACCAACCCACTGCACATCCTCAGTCTTTGTGTTTTGTTTGGGGCTTTTTTAAGAGAAAATGCCGGCTAGAATAGACCTACAATGACCATCTAGTCCAATTACTTGACCAAAATTTAAAGCGTGCTCCTAAGAGCATTGTCCAAATGCCTCAAACACTGACAGGCTGGGGCATCGACCACAGCTCTAGGAAGCCTGTTCCAGTGTCTGACCACCCTCTCAGTAAAGAAGTGGCTCCTAGTGCCCAGTCTAAACCTCCTCTGGTTTAAACCAGGCACAGCTTTGAACCATTCCCACCCATCCTGTCACGGGATACCAGGGAGAACAGATGAGCATCTCCCTCTCCACGTCCCCTCCACTGCTCTCCAGGTACTCTCCTGATTTATACTTGCATCCAGCATTACTGTGTCACCGGTGCAGAATTCAGCATTTGTTCTTGTTAAATTTCATGCCCGTGATGATTTCCCAATGCTGCAATCTATCTAGATCCCTCTGCAAGGCATCTTGTCCTGCGAGAGAGTCATCAGCAGTTGGGTACCACCAGCAAGTTGCTAATGGTGCATTCGGCTCCTGCAGGCAGCTTGCTGGTGAGTATGTTGAAGAGGACTGGCCCTGGAAGGGAGCCCTGAGGAGCGCCGCTGGTGACCAGCTGCCAGCCAGCTGTAGCCCAGTTCACTGCAGCCCTTTGAGCCCAGCTCCCATTTCTCCTGTCCCACAGTGGGAGACAGAGAAAGCCTGGGATGTCAGGCTTCTGTGTGTGCACCCGCACGGTGCAGGGCACGTGAGCAATGAAACATGGGGGAGGGAGCAGTGGAAGGATGCTATGTGAGCAAATGTTGCTTCGGTCAGGTAAAGCATATCAATTCATCCCTGATCCAAATTGAGTGATACTACACTGGGATGTTCTGGGAACATTTGATTTAGAAAAAAAAGGTATTTCAGGGCTTTCCTACACACTGCTGCCAGTCCCACAGTGAACGGGATTTAGTTAAACTGGCAAGGTGTAGCCACGGCTCAGCCCTGTGCTGTTTTATTCAGGGGTGGTTTGGCATATATGAAAGACTGAAAGAGATCCTGTGTTATCTCATTTCTCTCTGGGAGATTGATGCTGAGTTTAATTTTAACTTAAGATGAAGAGATCTGTTATCCTTCAGAGTAAATATGTTCTGATATCCTCCAATTGATTGAGAATCAGTCAGAAGACAGAAACTGAAGGCGTTTTGAGTTTATACTTGGAGCAGGAGTGGCTGTTGTTTCCCACTCTTATGAGTCATGACTAGAGGTAATAAACTCCTTCAGAATGTGATGGTGATTGAAAATGAGTTGTAGATGTTAATATCGTTTCAGAAAAAAAATGAGAAAAGGATGTTATAGACTGGTGGGATTGTTATTATCTTATGAAAAATTCACATTTGCCGTAGTAGCTGACTAGCCCCTAAAGCACTGTCTGTAATGGGTATTGTCACGTTAATTCATTATTTACATTGCAATTGTGCCTGGATATCTTCAGCATGCATTTCAGTCTCATTGTGTTAGGTGCAGACACAAGGGAAATAATGAAGTGAAATGTCATCTCACGACTTGTTTCACTTTCTCAGGTCCCCAGCTGAGGAGGGAGGGCAACAGGTAGCCTGTTCCTCTGACAGCCACCCTGGGTGCTCCCGCTCTTGGCTTTTGGAATCAAATTGTGGGTTCGAATGACTCCTCTGGGGGCTGGGTGCCATGTGCATCTTTTATATATATATGTATATGTGTGTGTGTATATATATAAGGTAGCTTCATTTCAGCCAACGCTGAAGTGCTAACAATGGTCTAGCTGTGCTGGTTGCCTAATCCCAGGGCTGATGTGAGTCAAAGCTAGGGCAGCACTGCTGCTCGAGCCAGCTTAAAGCCTGGCCTTCAATGCAGAGAGGATTTTCTTAAACATAAAATTTGGCGTGTTTTTCCTGTTGCCTTATTTTCTTATAGCAATCGTATGCTACCCTTTCCTCTTCAAGGTGTGATTTGCAGACACTGTCTTTCCTTCTTCCTCTGGTCATGCTCAAGTAGTTTTTGACCTATGGGAGCTGAGAGGAGACCTGAATGCAGCACTATGGGATATGGTGGGACTGAGCTTCACTGCTGTAGCTTTGGCACGGCTTTTGCCCTCCCTCCTTAAAGCCTCCTCCCTTCCTCCTGCCAGCTCTCCTGTTTGGTGACATCTTGGTCCAGGATCATTTGTTTGCACTTCTGTCCCACTGGCAAATTTTATTCCTATAGCTATTATGAATACAACTTTTTTAAAAATATGGATATTATGAATATGTTTTACACAGCCAGCTTTCGCACTGTAGGGCCCTCTGTCTGTGATAATTCATGCAGGGGGTGAATCTAAACCCCTGTGGCACTGTGTGGGTTCAGACTCCGGTGTCCAAAAGGAAGCGGCAGTGCATCTGGCTGGTTACTGTATGAACTGAAACAGGGTGAGACCAGTTTCAACGCTGCCCCTTATGAAGGCTGGGATCTCAACTGCCCTTCCAAACCATTTTTCACTTAACTAAAATGTCGCCAAGTCTAACTCGGTTTGGTTCCAGTTCCACTACTCCCTCGCAGTTTGCAAACTACTGCATGAGGGTGCCAGCATGGTCACAGTGCTGAGCAGGCCTGGGAAGCTTTTCAAATGGAAAGTATAAATCCATAGTACATAACTACATGCCCGATTGCAAATGGGTATCAGAACTTGCAAAGAAACCTGCCACCTCCTTCAAAATACACAGTAGAGAAAATTTCAGGATACTGAGGGTCTAGCTTTAAAGAAACCCCAGGGCAATCTAATTCTCCCTTGCTCTGGTAGAAAAGGTGATCAGAGACCCAAGGATGCTCCACCCGTGGCAGATAAAGCCCTGGCCTCCCTCGCCTGTCTTTGGGGATACTCCTGCTCCAAGCAGGAGCTGCGGTGAAGCACTTTGGAGGTCCCTTCCTTGTGCTGTAGGGCAGATGCCCTGGGCAGGGCAGAGCACCGTTGGTGCCTGGCAATGTGTAAGAGCACGGGCAGCTGCCTTCTCAACATCTGGAGCCAGAACTTACTGTTTCCAACTGCTCCTGCTGCCCCATGGCTACATGGGGTAGGTATGTACGCAAGCACTTGGATTGTCCCTGCACCTTCCCCATGCAGCAGGACCTCCCTGTCTGTCTGTTGCTGGCAGGTAACTCCTGCATTTTGCTGGTTTGTTTTTAATGGGGCAAAGCCAGAGTCCACCTGGGTCTTTTCAGATCTTTCATCTGGATCACTGGGGTGTGTTCCTGAGCCATCTGCACTCCACCAAGACCTACACTCCAAACGTGGCTCTGGCACCCACCACCTGTGCCTCCTCTCCAGCTCCCAGCCTCCTCCCTAGTTTGTGTGCCACTCATTCATCTTTGGCTGTGCATTTTGAGGTCACAATCTTTTTTGATCTGGTATAGTATTGTGCTGTTGGTGGGTTTATTTTTTTAAGCCCATTTTGATTTAATGAACCCCTCTGCTCTGCCTCACTGAATGAGTTGCTAACAGATGGCTGGCATTTGCTTTTCCATTTGAAAGGTTCGAAGCAGTTGCGCTCCCTGAAGGGGCAGCGGGATGCCTGGGTGCCTTGCTGTAGCTAAGTTACCTGCCTGCGCTGCTGTTCCCCCTTCCGCCAAGCTCCGGGCACCCTTGCTGAGAGCTGGGCACCTTGCTGAGCTCTGGGCACCCTTGCTGAGATCTGGGCACCTTGCTGAGATCTGGGCACCCTTGCTGAGATCTGGGCACCCTTGCCGAGCTCTGGCCACCTTGCTGAGATCTGGGCACCTTGCTGAGCTCTGGGCACCCTTACCGAGCTCTGGGCACCTTGCTGAGATCTGGGCACCTTGCTGAGATCTGGGCACCTTGCTGAGCTCTGGGAACCCTTGCTGAGCGCTGGGCACCTTGCTGAGCTCTGGGCGACCTTGCTGAGATCTGGGCACCTTGCTGAGATCTGGGCGACCTTGCTGAGATCTGGGCACCTTGCTGAGATCTGGGCGACCTTGCTGAGCGCTGGGCACCCTTGCTGAGATCTGGGCACCCTTGCTGAGATCTGGGCACCCTTGCCGAGCTCTGGCCACCTTGCTGAGATCTGGGCACCTTGCTGAGCTCTGAGCACCCTTACCGAGCTCTGGGCACCTTGCTGAGATGTGGGCACCTTGCTGAGATGTGGGCACCTTGCTGAGCTCTGGGAACCCTTGCTGAGTGCTGGGCACCTTGCTGAGCTCTGGGCACCTTGCTGAGCTCTGGGAACCCTTGCTGAGCGCTGGGCACCTTGCTGAGCTCTGGGCACCTTGCTGAGCGCTGGGCACCTTGCTGAGATCTGGGCGACCTTGCTGAGATCTGGGCACCTTGCTGAGCTCTGGGCGACCTTGCTGAGCGCTGGGCACCCTTGCTGAGATCTGGGCACCCTTGCTGAGCGCTGGGCACCTTGCTGAGATCTGGGCGACCTTGCTGAGATCTGGGCACCCTTGCTGAGCGCTGGGCACCCTTGCTGAGCTCTGGGCACCTTCCTGAGATCTGGGCACCCTTGCTGAGATCTGGGCACCCTTGCTGAGCGCTGGGCACCTTGCTGAGTGCTGGGCACCTTGCTGAGCTCTGGGAACCCTTGCTGAGCGCTGGGCACCTTGCTGAGCGCTGGGAACCTTGCCGAGCTCTGGGCACCCTTGCTGAGCTCTGGGCACCCTTACTGAGCGCTGGGCACCTTGCTGAGCGCTGGGCACCTTGCTGAGATCTGGGCACCTTGCTGAGATCTGGGCATCCTTGCTGAGATCTGGGCGACCTTGCTGAGCTCTGGGCGACCTTGCTGAGCGCTGGGCACCTTGCTGAGCTCTGGGCACCCTTGCTGAGCGCTGGGCACCTTGCTGAGATCTGAGCACCTTGCTGAGTGCTGGGCACCCTTGCTGAGCTCTGGGCACCCTTGCTGAGATCTGGGCGACCTTGCTGAGCTCTGGGCACCTTGCTGAGCTCTGGGCACCTTGCTGAGCTCTGGGAACCCTTGCTGAGCGCTGGGCACCTTGCTGAGCTCTGGGCACCCTTGCTGAGCGCTGGGCACCTTGCTGAGATATGGGCACCTTGCTGAGATCTGGGCGACCTTGCTGAGCGCTGGGCACCTTGCTGAGATCTGGGCACCTTGCTGAGCGCTGGGCACCTTGCTGAGCTCTGGGCACCTTGCTGAGCGCTGGGCACCCTTGCTGAGATCTGGGCACCTTGCTGAGCGCTGGGCACCTTGCTGAGCTCTGGGCACCTTGCTGAGCGCTGGGCACCCTTGCTGAGATCTGGGCACCTTGCTGAGCGCTGGGCACCTTGCTGAGCTCTGGGCACCCTTGCTGAGCGCTGGGCACCCTTGCTGAGATCTGGGCACCCTTGCTGAGCGCTGGGCACCTTGCTGAGATCTGGGCACCTTGCTGAGTGCTGGGCACCTTGCTGAGCTCTGGGCACCCTTGCTGAGCTCTGGGCACCTTGCTGAGCTCTGGGCACCCTTGCTGAGCGCTGGGCACCTTGCTGAGCGCTGGGCACCTTGCTGAGTGCTGGGCACCTTGCTGAGCTCTGGGCACCCTTGCTGAGCACTGGGCACCCTTGCTGAGTGCTGGGCACCTTGCTGAGATCTGGGCACCCTTGCTGAGATCTGGGCACCCTTGCTGAGCGCTGGGCACCTTGCTGAGCGCTGGGCACCCTTGCTGAGATCTGGGCACCCTTGCTGAGCGCTGGGCACCTTGCTGAGATCTGGGCACCTTGCTGAGTGCTGGGCACCTTGCTGAGCTCTGGGCACCTTGCTGAGCGCTGGGCACCTTGCTGAGCTCTGGGCACCCTTGCTGAGCGCTGGGCACCTTGCTGAGCGCTGGGCACCTTGCTGAGTGCTGGGCACCTTGCTGAGCTCTGGGCACCCTTGCTGAGCACTGGGCACCCTTGCTGAGTGCTGGGCACCTTGCTGAGCTCTGGGCACCCTTGCTGAGCTCTGGGCACCCTTGCTGAGCGCTGGGCACCTTGCTGAGCTCTGGACACCCTTGCTGAGCGCTGGGCACCCTTGCTGAGCGCTGGGCACCTTGCTGAGCGCTGGGCACCTTGCTGAGCTCTGGGCACCCTTGCTGAGCGCTGGGCACCTTGCTGAGCTCTGGGCACCTTGCTGAGCGCTGGGCACCTTGCTGAGATCTGGGCACCTTGCTGAGCGCTGGGCACCTTGCTGAGTGCTGGGCACCTTGCTGAGCTCTGGGCATCCTTGCTGAGCTCTGGGCACCCTTGCTGAGCTCTGGGCACCTTGCTGAGCGCTGGGCACCTTGCTGAGCTCTGGGCACCCTTGCTGTGATCTGGGCACCCTTGCTGAGCTTTGGGCACCCTTGCTGAGCTCTGGGCATCCTTGCTGCGCTACCTGGCCAGAGGCTGCCCTGGCTTGGGGCAGTGCCTGGTGTTCTGCACGCCACACAGCCCAGGCGTGTGAGATAAAGCTTCCAGCTGGAGCCTTTGCTCAGCCCCTTGGGAGTTTAGTTCTGCTCCTCGGTCTGTGCCTGGTTTTTGAATTGATGTTTCTGGGCATCAGCCCTGCTTGGCTGTTATGGCAGTAGTGTCTGTCCCTCAGCAAGGGTTGTGGGTCACTGTGGATTATTAAACCATTATTTGCTTGCTGGACCTGCATGGGCAAAGGTCAAAAGCTTCTTCATGGTGAAAGTAGATATGCCTTTATTCTTCAGAGGGATCAAACTGGTGTTAATCACCACATGCATAATGAATGTTCTGGCACATCCAAACCCAAACCCAAAACCAGACAAATGAGGCAAGGTAGGTTTTTTTTTCTATTACCTAAAGCTATAGTACCTTCTGCTCCATCTATAAAAAGAAACAGCAAATGTGGGCACCCCTCCCACACTGGACCTGCACATTTTGGATCTCCACGGGTGACACGCAAAGACTTTCTAGAGAAAATCCAAACACACAACAGACAATTTGTTTGCTGCTCTGTAGGCTGAGTAAGTGCTGGTGCTTGCTTGGCCTGAGGGTCCCCTGAACTTACCATTATACAGAGCTCTTCGTTAGAAGGGTTGCTGTCCTTTAGAGAACCACGTGCTTTTGACTATGCTGGTATGATATAGCGACATGTACCAGGAAAGAATCCTGCTGCCCCAAAAGTCAGTTTGGATGTGGCCAGCCTGTTCTGGAGGGTACTATGGCATGGTATGAACGGAGGCATTTCATCCAATTTGGCTTCAGGGCCATGGCATGTTTGGTTCACTAGCTGAGGTGTGACTTTGTTCCTTTTCTTTCTGAGGTATGTCACGGGATTGCAGGGGAGGGAATCTCTGACTCGGGATGGTTTAAAGAAGGCAGGGACATAAGGCACATAAAGTACTTCTAAATCGGATGGTGGAGTGGATCATAACTAAACACTGGTAGGTTTTCTTACCGCCCATACCGAAGCCTTTGTTAGAAAGTAAATGTTTCACTGAGTCAAAAATATTTTTTAATATGGTATCTGCTTGCACAGATAAAATAATATCACTGCTAGTTATTTCACGTGTTCCTGAACCCCTCCTGTGAATTAGCTCTGTTGTCTGTTCTGACCCATGGTTGGCACACGTACAGGTTGAGTACTTACTGCTGTATATTTTTCCAGTTTTGCCACTGAGGCTACAGGGGTACAAAAGAAGTGTGAAACACCTGCCCTGTAAGGGCAGTTATGCTGCCATGAGAGTCCTCCTGTCCGTTTCGTTCCAGGCAAGCATCTGTCTGTGCAAATGTCTGGTTGTGAAGGCTTTTATTGCAGTAAGCAAGCTATTAAAAAGTCACATCCTTAACATGTCACTCAAGGAAAAAAATGCAACCAAATAAAATCTGCCCTCTGTACAGTCCTCATCTGCGTGATATAGTTCCATTCTTTCAAGGAAAACCAGTGTTTTGGAAAACAAACAGCTGCTACCTCTTTCCTTATTTCCTCACCAGAGGGTCATTACCTGCCCCTGGAACTGGTCACTAGAGCTGGGGGTCACCGACTCATGCTGGCACTCCGTGTGCCTCATGATTGTGTCATTCTTCTTCTGAATAGCACTGCCCCATGGGACCGGACAGAGCACAAGGAATTCAATGTTCTATAAAACAAGGTGTTCAATAAGCAGAAGAACTAATTAAAACTTGTTTCCTACATAAACTTGGTTCCTGTCCTGTTTCCTTTACAGACAGCTTCTGTTCTGTCATCTATGGTGCCTAATGATGAAGTACATCCATGCTCGTTAGCCAGCCAGTACACTTGTGCTGATGGGCTGCCAGCTGTAGCCAAGTGCCGTTTATAACAGACAGCAAGAACGCTTTCTGGACTGCTTTCCTTTAGCCAGATGCCAATTTTCACAAAACCTGTAGGGATGAAAAATCTTGGAAATACCAACTGCTCGGTGAGATCGATTAGTGACTTAAAATTTATTAGCAGAGGATTGAAAGCTACACAAACAATGTGATCTCTTAAACATCATGGATGTAAGGAAACAAGCCAGAAGGGAAGTGCATATTAAGTGTGCAATCAGGAGTGGTTACTTGTGTCTATATCACCTTTCTCTCTCTACAGAAGATTCAATGCAACACAGTTTAAATTCCATAATCATTTGATCAGGAGTCAGAAGCCTAATGTTTTCAGTTACTGCTTCTGCTGCAGAAAACATCTTAAATACATGTTCTGCAAGAATTGCGTAACTGTACCTCGCTCTCAGCTTCTCTAAAATGCAAGTTCGTTTTGTGAGTGACCTGCATCACCTGTTACAAAAAGTTACATTATCAGAACAGCAAAGAACATGTTCTCTGGAGGATTAGAGAATATTATTTTTGTTAGTTAATCAAAATCTGGAGAAAGACTTACAATAGGCTGTTGAGCCTAAATGGCTGTGATTTAGTGTGCCATATTCACAGCGATACTTAACATTTACTACATAAAATATGCCTGCTCCTTTTAAAGGGTTGGATGGCAAATCCCTTGCCTCATGTTGGGTTGTAATTGATGGGATTACTTTGTCTAAAGGCTTTTCCTCTCTGTAAGGCATTCATAACCTGATCCACTTGCATATCATTGCCTGTTCATGGGGCACATTTGCTTGCAGACAACACCAAGCTTATGCACCTTTTAGCCTCTGGACCAAAGCTGGTGACTTCTGGCCACCTTAGCCCAGCTGTGTTCTGGCTCCTGCCCTCTCTTATATCACCTGATATTCCTATACCGTCAAAATTAGGTATGACACAGTGTTGCAAAACTTTCCAAAGCTTGCATGAGCATCTTCTTGGATCAAGTGCCTCCCAGGGTATATGGGCTGCCTTCCTGATTTTGAGTGCAAGTAAAAAAATTCTTTCTGAGTGTCATCATTCCCAAAGTGGAGTTAGAGCATCCCACAAGCGTGGTGCTCAGTCCCATTTCACTGCCTCAGCTCTGTCTGGACAGCACTCCAAGATGTCCGTGACGCTGACCTGTCTGGGTTTGGCTACCATTTGTTTGTCCTATCTTTGTTTTGAGGCCTTAGAGGATATTTCTCTTTCTTCTGATAGTCTCAGTGGAGAAGTTGTCTTTGACTTAAGGCAGACACAGCCTCCTGAAATAGCTGTGCCATGTCTTTTCTATAGTTAAATATCAGTGTTTGCAACTGTTATGAGAATACTTTTCTATGCAAGTTCTGCTCAGAATACGGTAGTGAGTGAGAATACAGACTGATTGAGAATGACACTCTGCAGCCAGCCCCACTGTGATAGGAATGCAGGCAGGTGGATGTTCAGATGCTTTACAAGGTTCACATCCACTTCCTTGGTCACTGCAAAATGTGCCTGGAACTGGCTTATGGTCATGTCCAAGGTCTTCAGGGGGCTTTGTGCTAGTGGGATGTGTTGATCAAAACCATAGAGTGGAGTTGCACAAAATATTAAATCCTGAGTTAAAGTATGTGACATAGACAGGAAGAAACCAGCAAAGCTAAGCAATGAGCAGTTTCGTTTCTGCCTTCCATTTCTGTAGGCTTCAGAATGTATATTGTGCTTTGGGTCCCACCGCAGAGCCTAGTCTAATAGCCAGAGATGTATCGAACATCTCACTGTTCGGAATAAACACAATGTTTTTTCAAGTCACCAGCTTCTCTCTCCTGTCTTCACAAACCTAGCTGAAAACCAGGTAGCTTTGTGCCAAGATGGAAAAAAAATTGCTAGCTAAGAGCCTGGTTTTTTTGGATAGCACCAGAGCCCTTTTCCTTTCCCGAAACCATTGCAAGTACCTGCTGTTCTTTGGTTTAATTTCAAGCTTTCCTGAAGTTCCTAAAGTGCCTTGAAGGGCTCCTGAAGGGCTTCTTGGCCCTTGTTTGTGGAGCCCAGAAAGCACAAAGCCATTTGTCTTGTTTTATTAAAAAGCCAAACAAAACATCCTCCCTCCCCTGACTAGGATTGTGTTGAAATATGTGCTTTCCTGCTTTATTTTGTAAACCAAGTATACAGATACAGTCGGTTGTCTTATGGAGTGCCTTTGGGATGAAAGGGAGGAATACAGCTATAATAGATGTTAAATGACAAAGAACTGACTGTGTCAGTCCCTGAAGTGTTGTTAGTGCCTAATTGAAACACATTAGGTCAAAACCACATTGTTTTGGCTAAAGTGAAAAGGTGTTGTGAGAGCCCTCCTTGTGTACGTAATGAGGAATGTGTCATCTCCCTAACATTACTGGAAAACAACTGATGTTTCTGCTGAATTATTTCCAATGGCAAAGCGAAATCTTATTTCGCTGTCAGCAGCTGAAGTTGTTCAGCAGCAGCAGCCAGTGTCACAGCCTCAGCCTTGACAGGAGTCAGGAAGGACACGAGCTCTGTGCCGCACCGGGCACTGGGACAGGGAGAAGGCTCCTGCCAGCAGAACCGTGGCACTGGCGCCTGCAGCAGAGCGCGGAAGCTCTGGGTTCAGGGTGTCCATTTCACCTCAGCAGAGGGAAGAAGGGTATGTTTCAGTACTATTGCTCAGTTTTGCTTTATGACAAAGTTTTCACTGAGCTTGGAGATTCCCTTCTGTGCTGATAAATGTGGTATTAACTGGAAGGTCTCTAACAGTTTGCCTTACAAAACAGATATACGTGGCAAATGATTTGAAAAGGTGGCAGCTTCACTTAGACAAATGCCTCAGTGCTCACTGAAACTACTTCAAGCCTGAATTTTGAAAAGAAGAAAAAAATTTTCTTTGAACAAAATTAGAGATATGCAGCTTTCTGCATTTGATTTGCTAAGGCAATAGATTGTTCTCTGCAGAAAAAAATACGTGACGCGATTCCTGAAAGACAGGGTGCCTGCTCAGCCTCTTTTAGAGAGTTGACATGTCCTCTAAGGATTAGACAACCATATATATTATATATAATTATATAAGCAATCATAGACGGAATAAATATGAGGATTAAAAACCTCTGAGAGTGGGTGTCTTGTCAGCCTCCTTGCACTTTGAAGTGGAAAGGATACAGCTAAACCTTGTTGTTTTCTTCATTTTGATGATACAGCAAAGGCTGAGATGGTTCTATTGCCTTTGAGGGGTTTTGGATCAGACCCTTGCTTGCTCACAGTAGTAAGGTCATGTATTTTCAGTGCAGCACTTGAAATACCCTCCTTACCTCCAGTCGGTGAGCCGTGCCGGCTCTCAGCACTCTGCTGCAGCTCTGCCCCACAGCTGGCAAGCCTGCTGCCAGCCCCCCGTCAGCCCGCCCTCCCGGCTGCTTTCTCACTAGGGTGCCTTCGAAAATCGTGATGGTCAGACTTGCCCTTTGGGTCTCCAGGCAAAACCAGAGTAAACCCAGGAATGCACCGTAGGCTGTGGGTAAGGGTCTGTCTGGTGGCTTTGCTCAGTGCTGGAGTTTTGAAATGGCAAATTTGTTCTCATGCTGGCACAAACGTCAGGTTCATTTTGATGGAAGGAGAGGCAGTCGGGGCCTTCTGGCACCAGTGTGGCACTCTGAGAGACGGGTCTTGTGGTTTGCTGCTGAGGGATGGAGCTTTTGGAGGCTGCCAGGGTGCATGTGCAAACTGGGCTGCCACCCCATCCCTCCTGGCCACCTGCCCCCAGGCAGCGAAGCCTCTCCTGCCATGTCTGTGAGGGAATCGGGAGTGGTTTGAAGGAGCTGTGACCAGGAACAAGCCTGAAGATCTCCAGTATCTATCTTCAGTTAGGAGATACACACTTCTAGGAAACACATCTCCCTCGTTATGCTCCAGTGAAGGCCAGACCAGAGAAAAAAGCAGCAGCTCCATTGAAACAGCTGCACTTCTCTTCAGTCCACTGCCAAGCACAATAAACCTTGTTTTGGTGTAGACTGAAGCATCACAGGCAAAACTTGATTTCATTATTACATTTCATTTGTTTTCTTGGCATTGTCTTGTTCCTGTCAGGCTTCCCGATAATCCATTTTTCTTTTCATTTTGCTGGCTTTTTCCATCCACTTACGTTTACTTAGTGCCCAAATCAGTCTCCTGTTACCAGTCATTCATCTCAAATCCTTCCACTTTATAGAGACTACAAATGACTTGGAAAAGTCACTTGTGTTTTATTTTTAAAGGTCATTTGCCAATAACAATGCAACATCAAATCTGGTTTCATACTTGAAGGAAATCAGCAAAATAGGTCATTTTTCCTCACATAGATGAGCTCTACACATGATTCCTTGGACTTCAGCTTTTTCCTTGGACTCCAGTGCTTCAATGCCACTTGGAGCAGCAAACTGATTGGGGAACCTGATTTTTAGTTGTTTTGCTCCGGTTATCACAGAATCACAGAATGGTTTGGGTTGGAAGGGACCCCAAAGACCCCCCAGTTCCAGCCCCCTGCCACGAGCAGGGTCACCTCCCCCAGCCCAGGCTGCTCCCAGCCCCGTCCAGCCTGGCCTTGGCCACTGCCAGGGATGGGGCACCCTCAGCTGCCCTGGGCAGCCTGGGCCAGCGCCTCGCCGCCCTCACGGGGAAGAATTTCTTGCCAATATCTAACCTGAATCTCCCCCCTTTCAGTTTAACGCCAGTACCCCTTGCCCTGTCACTACCTCCCTTGCACAAAGCCCCTCCCCAGCTTTCTGTCAGCCCCTGCGGGCGCTGGGAGCTGCTCTGAGGTCTCCCCGGAGCCTGCTCTGCTCCGGGCTGAACAGCCCCAGCTCTCAGCCTGGCCCCACAGCAGAGGGGCTCCAGCCTCTGATCATCCGCGTGGCCTCCTCGGGACTCGCTCCAACAGCTCCAGCTCCTTCTCGTGCTGGGGCCGCCCGAGCAGACGCAGCGCTGCAGGGGGTCTCAGCAGAGCGGGGCAGAGGGGCAGAGCCCCCTCCCTCGCCCCGCCGGCCACGCTGCTGGGGATGCAGCCCAGGGCTCGCTTGGCTTTCTGGGCTGCCAGTGCACATTGCTGGGTCCTGTTGAGCTTCTCGTCCACCGACACCCCCAAGTTCCTCCTGCTCAGGGCTGCTCCCAATCCGTTCTCTGCCCAGCCTGTGTTTGTGCTTGCGATTGCCCCGACCCACGTGCAGGACCTGGCACTTGGCCTTGGTGGACTTGATGAGGTTTGCACGGTCCCACCTCGCCTGATTCAGCTGGCCCTTTCAAACCCCTTCCCTGTGACTGGGAGGACTGACAGGAAAACCACCTGCGCTCTGGAGCCCCTTTCCATGGGGCTGTCATCTTCTGGGTACCCTGAGAGCGGAGGCGCAGGCGCGGTGCAGGCGCCTCCTGACAGGATTGCTTTGAGTCAGAACGATCCTGCTAATAGGGCCTGACAGTTTGTCTTGGCTTTCCTCGCTGTTGTTTTTGGCAGCAGCACTCCTTCTGCTGCGCTGCATCCAGCCCGGCACTACCAACACGGCGAGTGCAGCAGCACCTACCTGCCACCCGCTGCGGTAAAGGAGCGTGTATGAACGCCCAAGGAACGGTATTTCTTGGGGGGGCATTGGTGATTGGTACAGTCAGACACACGCCTATACAAGTTTCCAGATTACAAGGATGGTGGTAAGTCATTAGAATGAAGGGGACAGTTATTACAATGGCATTATAGATTTAATGATCATTTTGAAGGGTTGTTAGTTTCAGCCCTCCACCACCACCACCACCACCACCCCCTCCCCAGGCTTTTTTGGGGGGAAATCTTGCTAATTTTCTTCTAGTAGGAAAGGACCAAAGGTTTGGAACCAGACCCATCTCAGTGAAACTGTACACTGGAGCAGCAGATGAAGAGACAAGAGGGCCTTACAAACCTGATGAAAAATCATGGTTAAGTAGAAAAGTTAAAGCTTACTAAAATCCTACTGAGAAAAATACTGGAGCACAGATTTGGCCCTTATTAGACATCAGAGAATCTGTGCAAAGACTCCTTTCATTTCTGTGCTCCCAGAACCACTCATTTTCTCCAACAGCCTCTTTCATTTGAAAGACAGGAAATTAACTGCCCTGAAATATGAAATTAATACATTTTCAGTATGATATATTGATTTGTGTATATTTTAGTTAGGTTTGCAGACATTTAGATTTTTAAACAGTCCTTCCGTAAATGTTTCTCTGAGGTTTGTTGGGTTTCTTTTTCTTGGCCTTTGGAAGGAGCTGGTTATTGTCTGGGTTAACTCCTTTGTGGTTCTTTTCCCCTTATCTCTCACACCTAATTTGCAGCAGATGCCTCAGCTCCTTTGAAAAGTTGGGGGGTTTTGCACCAAATTCTGCAGCAGCAGCTCTTGTTTCTTCAGATGATTTCATTGTGGTGTCCCTGACATTTCTGTCACCTATTTGTGTTGGAGATAAACTGCTCTGGCTGTGGCGATAGCAGAGTTTGTACCTGGCTCGGTAATTATTCTGGCTGCGCAGGGAGGGTCCTCACCAGTGGGTGACACCACACAGATGGCAAACACCAGGGAAAGAGGCTTTACAGTGAACACTGCTTCCTCAGGGTCCCTCTGGCTGGTTTTATTTCCCATGTGAGGCAAACAAACCCAAAAACTGGAGTATCTTGTCTGGTGAGCAGTCTCAGCTAAGGATGCAGGGTTAGGGGGTGTTTATCGGAATGAGACAAACGGATGCTCCTGGAGGAGCCCAGAGGCTGTGCCAGGCCTGCTGGCACTGGGTGGTGATGTCCCATGAGCCCTTTTCACCACGAGTCCTGCTTTTTGTCCAATTCTCTTGTTTTTCCATAGAGAAGTAGTGATGTGAGAAAGAACTATTGAGGAAAGTGTTTGTTTGGCCAGAACACATGGAAAGAAATGGGGCTCTCTGTTCTTTGTGCCCAGGAGAATCAGGAACGTGGACCCATGGCACCTTTTAGATTGCATCTCTGAGAAGACAGCCATGATGTGAAAGCTGGCCCTGGATGGCTGAGGGGAAATAGCGTATAGCTATTTCAGTATCACTGCATCAGAAGTGGAAAGCATTTGGAAGGAAATGCCAAGCATGCATGCTGTGGGGTAGTCAGGCGTGCACAGGAGGATGGGAAACATATGCTGAGCTTCCAGCCTTAACTACATGCTGTTCACCATCACAGCCTGGGCGTGCTTGGAGGTGGGGAGGTGGGTCCCTCCTCTGGGGCATAGCTACACCTGAACGGTGGCTGCACATCACGGGCTACCCGTCCAGCGCCGCCAGCAAGCGCCGTCTGACAGCCACACCACTGCCTGTGGTGGGAGAGCCCTGGGTACCGCACTGTGTGATGCCCTAAAGGGCGAGCAGGGCTTTCCCTGAGAGAAAACCTTCTGTACCTCCTTACTAGCTACTGTCTCCCAGCATCTTTATCAAGGTTCACAGTCCTACGCCCGTGTTTCCCTGCTGGCCGGGGCTTGGCTTTGCATGCCCCAGGGGCTTGGGAGCGCTGGCTGCCCCTGCCCCCACGGGTGCTGGTGGCTGCCCCATAGGTGCTGGTGGCTGCCCCACAGCCCTGGAGGGGCAGGGCTGCAAAACCCAGGGAGCAGCACTGCAGCACCGCAGCGCAGCAGGCGGAGGGGAAGAGTTCCTTACGGATGGACACGGCAGTGCCAGCCCCGTACCTGCCCCGGCTGCTTTGGCCCAGGAGCATCGAGAGAGAGAAATTATATTGCTCAGTGCCAACTGGCAACAGCGCAACTGCGCTGGAGGTTTTCCTTCCCAGCATGTTCCTGGCCTGGCTGAGGAGCGATGAAAGAAGATCTGCCTTTGAATTCACCTGTATCAGATCACTCCCATTGCCATCAGCATCTTTGCTGGTTTTGTTCTGCTTGAAGGTTGTATCTGGTAACGGACAAACATTTGTGGCAGGCAGATGCCGAGCAGATTTACCTTCCTGTCTTGTTGCTGTTTTGCACAGATTTCTATTTTAAAATATGAAGTCAAGCTAATTGCTTACGTTTTAGTGTCCTTTTCTTCTAGCATCTGGGGGGAAAAAAACCACACCTGTACTGGCCAATTAAAAAAAATGGATAGAAAACAAAGATATTTTGTTTAGGAAATATAAAACAAAACAGACTTTCAGGCTGCCACCACTATCCCTTTCTCTACTGAAATGCCCTGCTGTATTTGCTGCTAGATCCCATTGCTGGGAATATTGGGAAATGTGCTGCTTGTTCCAACATCGTGCTCTAAAACTGGATTCCTGAACTAGCATTGCGGAGGCCTGGCTGATGTGGCTGGGCTGAAACAACCCCAGGTCATTGCTGGTAGGTGGAGACAGGAGAGGGGGAGATGCCGAGGACATGCATGGTGAGTTTCTGTGGATGCTTTGTGGACATGGCATACAGCCCGGAGGCAGAGCAGCACCGTGGCTCGTGGCTGCCCTCCTGGCAGCGGCAGCTCACACAGACAATCCCATGAACCAGGCAAAGAGCGGCCCACAGGCTTTAGGGATGAGCCAGTGATCCCCAGGGTGGTGCAGCATCACACTGCGAAAGGACAAGTTGCAGCTGTTCCCCAGTGCCAGCTGTAACCCAGCTGTGTTTCCAGCTGTTGTTTTTTTTAAGTGACTTTCTGGCAGGCCCACAGAGATTGCCAGTTTCCCTCCCATCGAAGAGCATGTTTGCAGAGGCAGGTTTGAATCTCAGCTTGTTTCTCCTTCCCTCTCCTTGTGGGACAGCTTTGAGGGTCTCAGCAGAGAAACTCTGATCAGTAGCAAGCTAGAAAAGAAAAGGCATTTCAGGGAGATGGAAACTATTTGTGAGTTGAGTTTAGCAAGTGGTCTTGTCTGAGCAAACAGTTTCCCCAAGTGCTGAAATGTGTCCTTTCAGACAGGGCTTTAAGCACGTTTCCTGTGATGCAGAATCGGAGTGAGCCAGGAATAACCATGGCCAGGCTGCGGCAGGGCTGGGGAGTTCCGCTACAACTCCATCAAACACCTCTTTTTGAGCCCCAGAGTGAAGTTGAAAATGGTTCTAGGCACTTAGCAGGTTAGGATATTTTTAATGCCAGGTGTGCCTTTGCGGACTGATCCACAGCAAGTCCCTCCCTGTGAAGTATTTTTGCTTTAGGCCATCTGCCAATGCTACAGAGGCACCAGACTGTGAGAACGAAGGACTTGGGAAGGTGAGCTGAAGTTCCTCTCCCCACTCCATAGTTCCAGTTTCACAGTTTTAATCCCATGACAAACCACAGAATAGCTCAGAGCTCGGGATGTAAAGACTCCTTTGGCTTTGCCAGTTTTGTCCGTTGGGTACATGCGTGCCATGACCGTATGGCGTGCTCATTCATTCGGTTCCTGAGCTTTGTTTGTTTGCTCAGGGAGTCTCCTCAGCTGTTTACTTTACTCAGACTCTATTTACTTTAATATACAGGCTGCGTTAAAAAAGCAACAACAACTTTTCAGCTCCTTACTAAAAATTTATTTTTGAGCTATACCCTTACAGCTTATGTTTTTCTAGTGCAAAGACACATCCATCACAAAGTGGGACGGTGTCATCAGTAAGAGTGAAACCGTAATTTCGAATCTACAGGCTGGTGAAGCTGTAGTGTGGCTGTATGCCACAAGCGAGTCTACAACAGAGGTGTCCTGGAAAGCATTATTGTGATTTGCCATCCCACATGGTACCAACAGCTGCAATATTTTATTTTAGGCCGTCGGCAACTGGGAGAAAAAGTGCATTCACTTCTTGGAAGCTGCTAATTGTCCCATGTTTGCAGAACTGAAGTGGCTGTGCTGAGCAAAGAGGGGAGAGAGCAGGACGGGGAGCAGAGACCCCTCCGTGCTGTTCCCATGCCCAGCTCCGCAGCATGCTCCCGGGCAGGAGCAGCGGGAGGCTGGCTTGTCTGCAGGGACAAGTCCCGCTAACACGAGTCTCTCCCATGTTCGGGGCTGTGGCAGATGGGGCCATGCAGAGCTCTTCTGGATGTGGATGTGCTCCCTGTACTTGCATCTGTTTGGCTTGGCACCCAGCACTCCCCCTGGCAGACCAAACCCTGCTACTGGGGTAGTTCCTGTGTCTTCCTAAAGGTCACTGAAAATAGAGCTGGGCAGGGATCTGGTTGTGCTGCTTGGCTCTGAGCCTGACTGGCCAGACAGTTTGCCACCCGTCTGGTGCACCGAGGTGGTGTCTGGGGTGGGTGGCTGCACCCCCTCGGGGGCACGGGGTGCACAGCTCTGTCTATGGGAACAGGGAGAAGCAGCTGCAGCTGCTGAGCTACGTTTCAGGTGAACACCACTGCATCCTGCTCCTTGTTGCTTCTCTAAACTTAGCCCTGCCGGTACCTCCGGGTTATTTCTGCCCTGCCTGTAGGCTGGGAGCGAGCCTGGGGCTGGCGAGGGGACAGCATGCCGTGGGCATAGCTCACACCTCTGCTCAGTGCCTGGCTGTCAGAGCCAAGGACCACTTCTCTCCTTACGTGGAAGAGAAGAATCCATGCCCACAATTAGAAAGACGTGTAGCCTGTTGGCTGTGGCAGGGTGAATGAACTCTCCCATTCCTGACAAGAAGGGATGCCACAAAGTCAGTGCCTCAGCAGAGGGAATTACATATTTCACTCTCACGCTTTCATGGTCTTTCAGCACATTGCAAATAACAAAACAGCTATAAATAAGGCCACCCTGCTAAGCAAGCAGCCTAGACTGGTGTTAGGAAGAAGAGATCAATTAATTTCTATTCACAACAGAAAACAGTCTTCAGCTCCCCTAGATCATGAGCCTCTTCAGGGACGGCATCACCACATCAGTACCCACTTCTCTGGCTGGTAATCAGGGTGCAGGTTTGTAGACGTGAGGATGTGAGCCTGGGAAATCCACTGTTCTGTGGTGGAAGGACAAGAATACTGTGATAAGGAATAGAAGGAATTTCTTTTTTTGTTTTTCAGTGTATTTTATAGGCCTGTGAAGTAGACCTACACCTATCCAAAATGCCCCTGCTTTCTCATTATATTGAAAAATGACATCTATCAGCATGGCTGAGTGTTGGGAAAGTGTATTAACAGAAACAGTATGCAGCTGTAAGGAGATGATATTTAGTAGCATGCACATGAAGCTTTTCTTCCGTTGAAAAGCTGCTTCAGGCAAGGATGCGTTGCTTGATTAGTTTTTTGGAGAGCAGTTTTCCCTTCATAATAAGAACACACATCTTAGCCACTGTTATTAATGTGAATGTGCTCTAAAATGAAAACAGAAAGAAGCCAAAGTTGGGAAGCTGTCACGGCAGTGTAAAACAGCATCAGATCTTGACAAGGTGGGCTGTCCAGCCTCACCATAGTGTTTAGGTACCATGGGAGACACGTGCTGTGTGAGTTGCTGGAATCAGCAGAGCAGTCATCCACATAACAATCACACTGGGTCATCCAGTGGCCCTGGTGCTCCTCCCCAGTGTTCCTCTACTGCCCTTGGCTTTTAGGATGTTGTGGACCGAATCAAATGCTGCAGCTTTCTGGGGGTTGGATGCCTGTTCTCATCTGTGGGCTGAAGGGGCGAGTGATTTTTTCCAGAGCTTACTTTAACAGGGGACTCCTTCCTGCAGTGCCTGGCAGAGGGTTAGCCTTTGTCCTGCAGCTTGCAGGTATTGGTTGAGTGGAAGGTAAAATACAAAAGTAAAGCAGAGCCCTCCTTCAAATGGTCGCTTTGACTGGAAAAGGCCAACTTCAATTTATTTTCCCTTCTTACGACTGCCCATGTTGTAGCATGCAAGGCAGAGCCGGCGTTCGGCATTGTCATTCCTCCGCTCAGCAGGAAGCATGGTGACCTGCACCCAGGGACACGCAGCATGCCGAGAGGAGAGCAGGCTAATGCTGCTCTCTTTGAGCATTGCCTTGGCCATGTGAATGCATCGGCAGTGAGACACGAGTAACACAGCAGAAACCGGCAGTGAAGTGAAATTGCAGTGTCCTCTGGAGAGGATGGTATGGAGGACTTACTGTTCCCCTGTGGGTATGAGGCTGGCAGGAGAGTTAGAGAGGATGGACACACAGGTGGCAAGGAGTAAAGGTAGTTTCCAGCAACGAAGGATGGAACCTCTCTGCCTCATGAGCACTACAGAGGCTGAAGGGGCATCTTTGGCAGCTGATGGGTGAGCTTGCGTGCTTCCCAATCTTCTCTGAAGTCCCTCTTCTCCCTCCTCAGTGGGTTCAGCCCTGGACGGCCAAGCAAGTCCTTCCCAGCCCCACAGTGAAGCGAAGCCTTTGCTTTGCGCAGGAGCGTTGAGGCACAGGGCTAGAGCTAAGACCAGCAGGCTGGGGCGTTCACAAGCAGCGGGTACCCAGACAGCAGCAGCCAGTGCGTCTGTGTGAACTAGCAGAGCCTCCAGCCCCTTTGCCCTACAGGCAAAGCCCTACGTGCTTGCTAATTAGAGGTACCGACTCTTAGACTGCTCTGTTGTCCTGGAATCGGTTACTGGGAGTGCTCCCTTGAGATCCGAGCTCAGAGATCTGAGTATCTGCATGGAGGACCCTGACTGCTCCCAAAAGCTCTCCTCTGATCACCTCCCAGCCTGGCTGAGAAAGAAAAAAGACACACACACCCCCTGCCCTCCTCCCCAGCCAACAATGTGACTGTGGTCAGGCTAATGAAACATAGTAGTTGAATAATTTTTCCTTTAAAACCATCCGGATTATTTTTTTTCCCTCTTAGATTATAGTATTTCAGATACCATATGAGTTTTGGGATCAGATAAACTGCGAATAGTTAAAATTGTTACAAAAATCTTCAAAACGAACTCTTGAACTTAAAAATAAATCTGTGAATTACTGTTCTTTTCCCGTTTGCATACTTCTCTGCTTCTGGGTTTCTCTCTGACATGGAAATTTTTATTCCGATTGCAGCCTTGCCAGGAAAGCGAAGGCAGGAAATGCTGCTGGGGAACTTGTTTGCAGGAGTTTTGTAGGCAAAGAGGCAAACCTACAGAGATATCTTAAGGCTCAGACACATCTTGAGTTAAGCTGCAATCCCTCTGCCCAGCTTTGCTCAGTCAATCCTTCCCCGAGCTCGCTGCAGCTGACAGGGTCCCACAGGTTCGGTGCAGGCTGGGTGAGGTTTCTGCTGCTCCTCTTTGCTGTTCCTCCCCAGGCACCGGGGGCACCAGCTCCTGCGCCCGCTGCTTTCTCCCTGCTGTAACACGAGCTGCTTGACAGATTAATAGCATGTATTTTTTTATCTGTCAGTTTTTATAGTGTGCTGTGAGCCCTGGGAGTACTTTTATTGCCTATCATTTTCTCCAGAAAATGAGTGATTATTTGTACTTTTTTTTTTTTCTACTGTGAGAGTTCAGGCTGGTGTTGACACTTTCCGGGACAAACTCTACATGTAAGCACCTTTCACAGCAGTATCAGCTTGCTCAGCTACAGTTCTGGGACCTTTTCATGTACCGAATCCTTTGGTTCACAGGCAGAAATGTCACTTTACCAAGCTGAGGAGAGAGAAGCAGCGCAGCCCCCCATCCACTTTGCTGTCTGGGATTCTCACCGAGGTCTACAAGTCCAGCTTCAAGTCTGCCTTGCCCTCTGTGACACGCGTCTGTGTGTTCCCACAATCACAGGCATGTGCCTGCGTGAGATAATGAACGGATTAGGCCGGAGGTTTGGAGGTGTTTAAGCACACAAGGCTGTTACCTCAAAAAGGCAGGAGTCGCAGGGTGCTTCCTCTGAGCTTCCCCCATTGACCACGAATCTCCGTTTTAAAGCCTGGGGCAGGTCACGATCTCCAGGGCTTTGTGGCAGGGGCTGCTGGACTTCATCAGGTAAAAAGATGTTCTGCTGGAGGGGAGAGAGATGCGTGGCATAAGCAGAGCCAAGTCAGAAGAGGGCTCCCGATGCCCCAGAGGAATATTAGCTGTTTCCCCAGTTTCCTTAGAGGATTTTTGGCTCCTTAAAGACTGTCAGAGTTTCTTCAGTCCACCATTTAAGTCCCATTCCTCCCGTTTCCAACTCCGCAAGGCCAGGGGCTGGCTTGCAGCATGATTCAGCCTGAGACATGGCTGATGGTTGTAGGAAGGAGGTTGAAGCTCGGGCTTCTGCAGGAAACCTTCAACCCGGTTCTTGCCTGTTGAGGCTCTTCTGGGCCGGACAGGCACCCAGATCAGCGGATAGCAAGGCTTGGAACAAGGACAAGGAGAAATACTTGCTTCCATAGACCCCCTACTGCATTTATTACAGAACTGAAAATTGGTGAAGAGCATTTTGTGGAATTACAGGGAGGTGTCAAGGTGCTATGCTGATTTAGCAATTGGAGAATGATGCACAGGGAGTTCAGTTTAGAAAAGAGAAGACTGAGGATGGATATGGTAAAAGCCTTACATCAGTAAAAAAGCTGCTCTTTCTCTGTAGAAGGGCCATTAATTGTTCTTTGTGTCTTCTTGGATAGGACAAGATGTCAGGAATATCATGTTTGGTAAGGGTTGCCTTATGGGGATGGAGAGGGGACCCACTTTGGCACTGGACTAGCCAGAGGCACTGCAGGACACTTCTGGTTTCACAGAGAAAAGCGCTGAATGTGCTGAAAGCTCTTCAGCATCCCATGGCTTCTGTGCTCAAGATCTGGCAAGTTTTCAAACCAAATTTGAAAAACTATAGAAAACAAAAGTGAAGCCAGACTGTGTACCTCAGTTGTTGTCCATGTGGCCGTGCTGGCCAGCTACCATGTTTGGTGGGACCGCAAAGCACCTGGAGTTAGAAGGAAGGCAGTTTCCTTTCCAAGAAAGCAGGATGTAGGAGAGCAGCTGCTGAACGTTCTCTTCCCTGGAGCCAGGCTGATGCTTAAGGCATACTTTGCATGTTATTAAAAACACTCAAGGTCAACTCAGAACCCGAAGCTTGTACGTTATGTGTGGCCAGGGTCGAGACAAGGCAGGCGGGAGAGCTCTGCCCCTAGAGCCACCGTCACGGGCAGCTGGGGCAGGGTCCCTGCGGGGTCCAGGCACACACAGCCTGCACTCGGCGGTCCAGGGCGAGGGCTCGCGCCGGCTGCAGTGTTCGCACCACCAGTGCAAGGAAAAGGAAGCAAGTGACCAGGAGAAAAGCGTGACACGGAGGAGGAAACAAAGGGAGGGAACTGAAGACGTGAGAAAACCCAGAAATTCGAGTAAGCTGAACACTGAGACACTAGTTTTGGCTTGGAGAGTTGAAGGTTGTCCATTGCTTGGTTCTTAGAGACTATTTTCCCTACTCCTGTCTCAGTCTCTAACAGATACTGGTGCTGTCAAGACATCCATTGCCAGCTGTCGTAACAGCTGGTGCTGAGCTCAGACCTGCAGTGTTCCGAGGGCCCTGATCTCCGGGACAGGAATACACACATCAAACTTAATTCTTCTAGTCAAGCTGATGCTCTCCAGACCACTAGGCTTAAAATATTGGCTTATGGTTTTCTTATGACTGGAAAATGGAAGCAAAATGTCTTCATTCTCACTCTTCCCCACTTCCAAAAAATACATCATATATTTAAGCATCTGTATCTACATGCCCCTCTCTCTATAGACACTGTATCATATATTTAACTACACATTCAAATAACACCCAGATATTTAAGCTTAACCCATCAATGTAAATATACCAGAAAAGGGAAATGCCAACATAAAGAGACCAGTGTTGCTTTCATATTTCTAGACATATTTTTAGGCTAAAAGCAATGTCACAATGCTCATCTTTTAACAGAAACACAAAGCTGATTGCAGTGTTTCCACTCATGGAAACCCTCCTTCTGTCAGGATTTGAGGAAAGTCTCACAGAAAAAAAGGGCTATTGCTTCTGTAGCATCGCACAAAATCTGCAGAGTCCATCCTCTGCATTCCTTGAGCAGCTTCCAACCTGCCACTCAGATCCCTGGAGAAAGGTACACCTCTGCTTCTCCACTTGTTTGCCAAGGGATATGAGGAGGACAGAGGTACAGGACACAGCAACCTGAGTCAGGGAACTAGCACAGCAGTAACTTCAGGCACTTGGGGGAAAATCAACCCATTTGGCAAAAAAAAATAAATTACATAAAAGTATGCTGGATAACAAGATTGGGAAATAAATTACAGAGAAAAGAGAAGCTGATATAATTGTTGTAAACAAAGCCAAGTATACAATTAGAGCTACTCAAGGCTTTTATTATGAGAAAGGCAGTTAATCCAACAAAAACCTTGTTCAGCTCTTTTTAAAAACAACCCCCAAAAATCCTGTGGCAGAGAAGCAAACTGCACGGAGGAGCTGTGTTTTATCTCCAGTGAAACTTAATAAAGGGAGTGGAGAGCAAAACTGGTTTTGTTTTTTTTCTGGAGAGCATTTGTTGGGAGAAATAACTGGACATCAAATATTAACATCAAACATAACAAGGAGTGGAAAGGATGAAACAGTCATTCTTTGAAAGCGACGCCTGCAATTTTCTTTTTTCAGGCTACCTAATCAGCTTTGCTCTTCCCCTGTGGCTGCACCGTTGTTCTCCGTTATTGTGTGCCCCAACAGCAGTGAGCACTTAAGTGTCTGAAAAGCACCTTTATAATTCTGTCACCAGAGAAATAGCAATGCATTTGCCACAGAAACCCCACTGGCAGGTGTCCTTCATGCAGGTGAGGCAAGGGCAGCAGAAATTCCAGGAATAAAAGCAGCAGACACTGGGCTGTGATACAGCTGGTTTATGAGTAGGTGAGGTTACCTCGGTGGTTTTGCAGGGGAAAACAGTGCAGCGAGCCCAGCAGCACGTGCAGTTCTGGATGGAGGGAGATGGGGATACGTGCTGTGTGGGGTGCTCAAATGTGGCATTTGCAACACCTGGCTCCAAGCAGGACAGACACACTCATCTCCCACTAGGAAGCAGTAGCCTAAATAGGCCCAGCTGCATCAGATTTGTAGGTCAGGAGTTAGTGATGGGCTCAAGCTGGCAGTGCTGCCAGTGACCCTGCTGAGCAGCCCAGCGGTGGGTGTGTGTGGTGAGAGGGGCAGCCAGGGAGTACCCACCAGTTACCATTTCAGCACCGGGGGTGCGAGCCTGGGGGGCACCGGAGATATGCTGCGATGCCGCTGCACTGCGGCTGGTCTGGGGCACTGCAGCATGCCACAAAGCCCCCAAGCTCTGAAGCATCTTCGCCACCCGTCCAGGGTGAAGCCTGTTGCTGGAGCAGCTTTCCAGGTCACCTTCCACAGTAAGAGCGGACTCATTGCCCAGGGTTACGGGATGCAAGGGAAGGGGCTTTGGAATTGCACAGGACTTATTGTGGGAGGTTTAGTGGGGAGCCAAAGGGAGGAAAAGATGTGTGGTGGTGGTTAGGTGATTTGAGGAGGAGTGAGAATGAGGACACAGAGGGGTAAGGGGATCAAAGGGCCAGTCACGTGTAAGCAGCTTGTGGTCAGCATGCTCGTCTGGCTGTGCTCTGCACCCGGCCAGCACCGTCTGTTCTGTCTCCTTGTTACATTGCTTTCTAATCCTTCCTAGGTGAGGGGCTCGGTTTTCCGTGTGTGCTTGGGGTGCGTGTGTGCGTGCAGCAGCTGGAGTTAACCACATGCCGGAGAGTGACTGGAGCGAGCGCGCAAGCGTGATGGCAGCCGGAGCAAGGCGAGCAAGGTGGCGAGCTGGGAGCAAGGGCTCGGGCGCTCCCAGCAACGGCCCTGACAGCACCCGCTTGTCCCCAGGGGTGAGAGCGGGGGGGGCTGGCCGTGGGACCCGGTGGCCTGGCCAGCTGTGACAGTCTGTGCCAGCAGCTGGAGCAGGGCTGCAGCCCTGGGGGCTTGTGTGGCCCCAGGTGCCAGCAACTGGGGAGACCGGCATCTAGGGACAGTGACTGGGCAGACTGGGTGTCTGAGCCCACATACTGGAGGGATCCATTGGTATATGTGCGCATACGTATTATCACTGGGGGAGCTTTATTCTGCTCGATCAGATGGGGCTGGTGGCGCTGATGTGAGCGTCTGCCTGTGACCCGCGTGGCTGGCCTTGCAGGTACGTATATATGTGGCATATAAACATGCTCTGTGTGCGTTTGCCTACTGGGAAAACATCTGTAGGCTCCCCGCTGTTTGGACCTGTGGGGGTGGAGCTGCAGCAGCCTCTCAGGCTATTGAATCCAGCATGCTCTGTTTTCCTTGAACAATACCAAATTTTTACTTTGGCTGGGGAATCTCTAGAGACTGTGTAGTCCCTGCTGAACCTGAGCTGCTCCTTGAAGCCAGCCCTGTTTCCTGGCCTGACATGGAGGCAGGTTAACAAAGCAGGCAGTTCTTTGAGCTGGTTGAGGTGCTTCAGAGGGGATCACAAGTTAGTCCTCTCAGCTGGTAGAACCAACTTCCTTTCATGCAAGACACTCCAGGAAACTATTGGATTGCTTGTCGTTTCCATTTTATGGAAAGCTGAGCAAAGTGTGCTTTGGCTCACAGCCAGTGATCATCAAGATAAGAGTTTGTAGGGACTCCAAACTTCAGTTTGAGAAGTAAAAAAAAAAAACCAAAACAAAACAGGAATTAAGTGTAAAGGCAGTTCTGTGGCTTATTGAGAGACAGCACAATTTCTGACGCATCTTGTCATTTGGGTAATGAGGAGGCCATTTATACTCACAGCAGGAACAGTGCCATAGGGTGACTTTCCTTGATGCTCTGCTTAAACAAACCCAGATGCTTAAGGAAAAGAAAAGTTAATACAATTAGTGCTGGTTGAGAACTTTTGGGTGGTATGTTTACTGCCTGCAAACCTGTGCCTCATCAAAACTGCAGTTTGGTGTGAACATGTTTTAGTGGTTCTTTCTCAAGGATGGATGTGCCCTGCACAGCCCAGACCATGTAAGACTTTGCTGAAGTTTTCAGCTCCCTGCCAGACTTTGCTGGCACCTGCACTGTCAGGTTAAAATTCTGCCACCAGCAACACAGACACAAAGCTGCTGCTCTCCTGAAGGCCTTAGAGAAAATATAACAAATGTTTTGCCTTCTCCAATGTCAACTCACTGTCCTGATGACCAGAAATGACCCTAAAGCCAGCTTTTCTTAAGCCCTGCCACTCCTGAGAGCTGTAGAGCTGAAAAAAGGGGAAGCAAAAAACCAAAGCAAGAGACTAGATAAAAAAAGACTGAAAAAACCCAGCCCAAACCCATCGATTTCCTGGTCTCCTTTGGCAGAGAGCAGACATCCTGATAAACGGAGAGGGTCACCCCTACGTGCTGTGTGCTCTGCTTGTAGCTTGTCTTTGACATATGATGTATCGTTAAGTACCTGCCACCTGTCCTTGAAGGGAAGTCTGTTTCAAAAGGTACAAAACCATCCTGCCGAGGTAACCTTCTAGGCTGTTCAGTGCAGCCTGCCGTCCCCCTGAACTGCATCTCTTAAGACTTTTTGTTGCAGGCTTGTCTTAATTGTGAGCTGCTGTGCGGTATATGGAGCTTCCCGAACTAGATACCTCTTGAGGAGGAAGGTGATGAGCTGCTGCTGGGAGAGATGTTTTTCCGGAGGCCACAGCATCATGCTTCCTCTTCAGTGTCTCCACACAAGTACAGTCCCAGAAACTCTGAGGACATTGGGAGCTCTTGGGAAACTGAACAAGAAAACACCTCTGAAAAGCTCTTGGCAACATCAGTTCTAAGCTTCTGTCTGGGTAGCAGGCTGAATCTTGATTTAGTACATTACTATTACTCCTTTCACACATCTGGAAGAGAAAGCATGGGCAATTTAACCTTGTTTTTTGTCTCATGGCTGAAGGAAGGGACGAGTCTAATCTGCAACCTGTGCAGAGGGTACTCTGCTGTCTGATGAATGAATGTCACCTCTTTAGAGGTGCCTGAACAGCCCCATAATGTTATCACAGGTGCCTGAACAGCCCCATAATGTTATCACAGGTGCCATATAAATGCTACAATACAGTACATGGCTTTCAGTTGACCTCACCCATGTTTAGCTTTGTCTCTTCTACCTTGTTACTGAAAATCTTTGGAAGTGAAACTTCATGAAAATGAAAAACCTCTCCCATAAATTAATCAAACCACAGTAACAGGGTGAAGCTGCCTTCCCTGTATAGCCTATGTGTCTGTTAGGAGAGTCTGCCACCCTTCACTGGCCTGAAGTCCTGTGAAAATCTGGCTTATGCTTAACTTTCTCCTTCAACACTGAGTGTTTCCTCCTAAGCTTCCTCCTGGACCTCCCACTCTCCCTTGCCTGCAGTCATCTGTGAAGGACTCCTGAATAATTCAACAGTACAAAGCGACTGTCAGTACCCTTGGCTCAGTGCTGCCCAAAGAAGAGCCACGCGGTGTCAGCCACCACATCCTCACCTGTCCCTTCTGGGACACATAAAACTCCTGGACCATTTCTTTCTCCATGGAAAGACCTCCAACTTCTATTAATTGCATCTATGTTCTGTACCAAGCAAGCAGTTAACTCCCAATGATCTCCAGCAGCAGCCACTTTCCATGCTTGCCAAGAGCTTGCAGTTAGCAGAGGCAGCCCTGTGTATTGACGTTAAGTATACACCCCTGGCCATCTTAGATATATGCTTATATGTGCAAATGCATGCCCTGTTGATGAGCGTATTTCTCTCTAAAACTCACCTTCCTCAGGAAAAAAAAATGCTCAGAGGAACCTTCTAGAGCTTTTTCAAACTATCTGTGGGCACCATTAACTGATCAATGGAAGTTGCATGCAACACTTCTGGGTCTATTTTCACACCAGCCTTACGCAGCTGCTGGGGCAAGGTGGGAGTTAAACAGAGAAGCACAGCTAGCCTGCCATCTGGGGCTCTGCACCATGTCTTACTTCCAGAACATTTCCAGAGAAATGCCCTTTGCTGACAAGCAAAGAGGTTGACTCAGCTTCCCCAGTGAACACCTTCCCTTGAGCATGGGCAGATCTCAGTGCGAAGGTGCTAGAAGCTCAGCTTCTCACAGGGTTTTTACACACGTGCCCTGTGCTGTGCACTGAAACTGCAGAAGTCTCCTGGGAAATGTGCCTTCCCTGTGGAACAACCCATGGGGAAAACCAGTCCCAACCTGCTGTGTGAGCACAGGGGGCTTCTTCCAGTACAGCCGTTCATGTGAACCCTGCCTGGTCCTCGCTTGCTTATCTTGGAGGACAGCTGCTGCTAACAGCATGAACGCACGCACAGGTATATGTATTCACATATGCACATATTCACATGCAGAGCACAAACCAGCGAACCTGGGAATGATGCTACTTTATGTGTCTCCCTGAATCGTTTACAAGCTCTTTAAAATGGGGGGATTCCCCCTCCAGTATATAGCCTCACCGCCAGCAAGTCTGCCTGGCACTGCTACAGGAATAATAGAGTGGTTGCTGTTAGCAAAGGGAGAGGTTTATATGTTAAAAACAATAATTTAAGATAGATCTTTACCTACCAAATCTTATCCTTCCTTTAAGAACAACAAAATGCTTTGCAGGACAGGAAGGCAAATTCCCATCTATACCTCTCCTGAATCCACAAGCTGAATTTTGATCTTTGATTTGTTGATGATCCCTAAAAATGTGGATTTTACTGTGCTGCAACTTGGACTTCTGGCTTTTCTTTCTACCCTGAAACTCAAAGTGTCTGGCTAATGAGCTTAAGCATGGCTGTCAGGACAGTAGCTGTAGCGCAGAAGAGAGAAAATGCTCCAGTTTGCTTCTGGAACAGACTTTTCTGTCTATGGTAAGAGAAGAAGATGCTTTGGTTTATAGCAAATGGGTCTTTCCAAATGAATTTGGCTGGGCGTGCAATGGCATCTCCCTCTCACTGCAAAATAAATTCCCCCTGAAAAAATCCCTTTTGATAAACAACTCTCAAAGCGACTTTGTCAGGTCAGAATTTAAACAAGAAATCTGTGTGTGGCAGGCCAAAGTCAGGGAAAAATAGTGATAGTTTCTCTCAGCTATGTGCAGCCAGTTTTTCTCCTCCTGGGTGCCCCTCCTTCACAGTGCAGCAGGCTCCCAAAGCCAGATGTTCTGCGCACGCCTCCCGAGCAGATGTTGATGCCGCTCTGGTTAACTCTGCAGGAGGTGAAGGAAAGCTGTGTCGAACGGGAATGGCTAGAGCTGGGGCTCGGCTCTAGCTAAGCATGGCCCCTGCAACAGCCACCCCTCGGAGGCAGAGCAGATACCCTTTTCAAAGATACACTCCAGCCTCACCAGACTGCATCATGGTTTGTCGGCTGTGCGGGGAGGGGATGTGCCCCCTGCACTGGGCAGGCTGGGTGGAACACCATGCTCCCCTTGGTAAGGGACAGCGGGGCTTTGCAAGCCACGGCAGGACCTTGGAGGCATCAGCTGAGGAGTTCTGGGTCTGGGAGTAGGGCAGGCACCTCCCTGAGGACCCAGAGCTGCTCAGGCTAGTGCACAGGAATATGATTTTTTTTGCAGCCTGGCCAAGCATGGATAACTTTTGCTTACCTGTAGCATATAACGTCCCACAGACAAGCCCAAGTGGGCAGGCAAGCTCAAACCTACCTGCCACCCCGTTAGGGATTTTTCTTTCGGCATCTTGGTATTTTTTTCAAATCTGGTATTCCACAGCCCTCGGATGTGCAGATGTTGCTCTTGTGGGGCTGGTGCGGAACATGAGCCAAGCCCAGATTTCCCCCTGGACACTGCTGACACCCTTGCTACCACCCCTTGCCTTGCGGGCTGGGGGGGCTTCCTACGCTGTGACCTCCCTGCACACATCCCGGACATGTTAACTGACATCGCAATTTTATTCTCAGCCCACTAAGCCTATCAAAGAATAGAAATACACCTTTCCAGAATTTCTACCCATGGAATCAGCATATTTATTTATTTATTTGTCTTCCTGGGTTTACCTGTACATGTTCAGCAGGGTCAGGAGACTCTTGTCCCACCCTGAGAGTCACGAGGACAGTCTATTGGCCTACTCCCATGACTTCTAAAGGAAGAGGATGCCAACATGATCATGGTGTTTCTGTCCTAGGGCAAGGGGATCCTTCCCAAGCCCCAGCTTATGGATAAATGAAGTGCTCAGCCTTGAATTGGAACCTGTTGAGAGCTTACCCATCTCAAAACACCTGCTCCAGTGCCTTGGTCCCATAGAGGTCAGACTGCTGGCCAGGTGAAACGTTCGACAGAACCCTAACCCGCTAATCAAGCTATTCTTTCTCTCCATTTCCCAGTAATCTCCCAAATTGTGTCTTCCCAATGTATTGCTTGCTACCAACTCCCCTATCACACGTGCCTCATCCCCCTTCAGAACGAAGGCCCGTGGCCCTCTGGCAGCACTGGAGGGGTTACCAAAGCGGGTGCTGCTGCCATCCTCTTTTCCCAGGCTACGCGTCTATAATGGCAAACTCCTGCTTCATCCTATGATATGTTTCAGCCTTTTCCAAGTGGAGGGTATTGTCTTGGTGTTTCTGCAGCCTGTACAAGCTTGGGGTGGGAGCCGAGGGCATACGGGTAGCCGTATGCAGAGCTCTGCCAGTCTTATTTGGCCCAGTTCTCTTTGTTTCCAGTATTTGCCCTTTCAAGCTCATCCATCCATTTAAAAGCTTCATTTGGCTGTGCAAGTCTTGCTCTGCTTGGCAAATTAAAACTGTTTCAAAGATTATTATGGGCCTTGTAGGTCTTTGCCTTTCTCAGCCCCCTTTGCTCCATCCCAACCAACACTGCCTGTCTTGTTCCGTTTTTACGCTCTGGTTTGTGTGCTGCCGCTGTCCCCCGCTTCCCGGGTGCTCCTGAACGCAGTGAAGCGTTTCCAAACCTTTTCAGATGTAAAGCTCAGTTGTCATCCTTTTGACTGACAGTCCATGGTACCTCCCGACTGGTTATGGAGGGCGACTGAGCCAACCATGACAGCAAATTTCAGGGAGAGTGACAGGAGAGGGAAAGAGAGAAAAGAGGGAAGAAAAGAATGAATGGAGGGGGGAGCGAGAGGGAGAGAGTCTGTAATCATGCAGTGAGACAGGGAATCTGAGTCTATGGAAACTGGGTGAATTATTAATGAAATAATAAAACTTCTAAGGGATTTTGTGCTAATTAATAATGGAGTTAATTCTTATTAAATGGCAAACTCTCTGCTTATGCCACCCAGCACTGCCATGATGAAAGCAGCTCTGCTTTTTCCTGCTCCAGCCTGTGCTAGAGGCTCACAAGGATTATCCCCAGAAGTCACACACAGAAAAACATGCTTTCAGATTCCCTCTGCACCTCTTTTCTTACCTGTACATTAATCTCAGTAGACAAGAAAGGTGAAGCCAGGGAATGTAGTATGCTGCTCTGACATGAAAAGGCCTAACCGCGTGGCTGCACACAGTTAAAAAAGGCAATAGTTGAGAGACTTTAGTTGGCCTACTGAGAAAATGGTTTTGTCTTCACTTTCAAAATCTGGGGGCTGTGGAAGCCTGCAGATGTGTGAAGCATCTTGCAATATGAGTCTGCTCAGCTCACAGAGGAGAGTGCAAGAAATTATTGTTCTTTTGTTTTGAGGTGGGTAACTAGATATTGCAGTGACTTTCTCAGGAAAGGGGAAGGTCTCCATCACTTGAAATCTTGGATCAGACCTCTTCCGAAGTGACATGCTTCAATTCAGCAAGAAGTTGTCAGATTCAATCATATAGTCTTTAGATAGAAAGGAAAAAAATAATTCTTCCTGTTCTTTGATCAGACTGGAAGGTTATTGCAACACCATGCTATTATTTCTTTTTCCTATGAACTGTTGGTTAACATGATGAAGATATTCTAGGATGAATAAGGAAGAGGCTGTTGAAGAGAGTAAATCAATTTTCATAGGGAAAGGGGAAAAAAAAGGGCTACCTAATGTTCTCAGAAGAAACAGACCCAGTCTGGAGAGACAAACCCTTCTTCAGAACCAAAAAGAAAAGCAGTAACTTTCAAGAGAAGCTCAGCTGGTGGTACCCTGCTCTGAGGGTACAGCCCGTGCCACCTTCTCTATTGCTGAAGGTGCTCTCATGTGCTCCAGCCGGCCAGCAGGCAAGGAGCTTCCCACCAGCAGCTGTAGGGGCACAGCCAATGGACCAGCAAAATGCCAGCTGGGGGAGGACTGGGTGAGCTAAAAACTGCTTCACGCTGGCTTGGCCATCAGGGAAAGAAATTGTAACTTAAACTGAATTCTGATCATTGCTTAGATGATTTGAGAGAAATGCTGTGCAGTGGGTTGACCTCCACTGAGGTGCCAGGTGCCCACCAAGCCACTCCACCACCCCTGCTCCCCAGCAGGAGAAGGGAGAAAACAGGACAGAGATGAAAAGCTCATGGGTCAGGATAAGGGCAGGGAGATCACTTACCCATTACCACCACAGGCAAAACAGACTCAATTTGGGGAAAATTAATTTAATGATTGCCAGTTAGGCAGAGCAAGATAATGAGAAATAAGAACAAATCTAAATTTCCTAGCTGCTGTTGCTCAGTGCTTTTTACCCTTTCTTAAATCCGTTATCCCGGAGGCACTACCCGCATTGCTGGCTGGCTCAGCTTTGGCCAGCAGCGGGTCCGGCTGGGAGCCGGCTGGAAATGGCTCTATCTGACACGGGGACAGCTTCTGGCATCTTCTCACAGAATCCAGCCCAACATCCCCGCAGCAGCAAAACCTTACCATGTAAACCCAGCACTTGGTGTTAGGTGGTTTTGGGTGAAAGTGACACAAATGCTATTTGTGGAATGGAGAAAGAGAGAGTTATTCACAGAACTGCAGACTCACAAAAAAGCTGGTCGGGAGGGACCAGCTTGGAGCAGGATTCTCACCAAGTGCTAGATCAGGGCAGCTGTGGCTTGCCTATGTGAGTGTTGAAACACTCCAGGGATGATGATCCCCTGTCCCGCCAGCAACTGGGGATGTAACACCATCCTGGGAAAAAAGCTTTTCCAGTGCCCACCCCGCACATCCCAAGCTGCAGCTGTGGCTGTTGCCTTTCCTGCCGCACCTGGACCTGCTGCAGGGACTTTGGCTCTTGGTACTTGCCACCCAAGCTGTAGTCTGGGATTCAATGTCCCTTTGGCTTCCGCTTTTCCAGATGAATCCAGTCCGTCGCCCTCCACTGCTGCTTGTATTTCCTGGACCTCTTTGCTGGGAAGCAAATGGACCAGCAGTCTGTGGACTGATGGGATGGTAAAGACAGTGCGTCATGAATCCAACACCACTTTTGCAAGCCTGATCTTACAGATTCAGGAACCAACAGAAAATTTCACAGGTCTGCCACCGTACCGTGCAGTTGTTCTGTCCAGGGTCAATATCCTGTTGTCGAGCGCTGGGTCCATGGTGCATGTGCAAGGTGAACGAAGCCCAGCGCAGAGGCTGTAAGTGCCAGGAACAGGCAGGCATGGAGCAGCCCTTAATCCACACGCACACCAAGGGAGTCATCGCAGCGTGCTCTGGGAAGTGATGTTCCTTGCAAAGAGGTCTGATATAAACACCTGGACCTAGCGGAACTGGTCCTTGTAGATCATGGGATCACAGCAACTAGAGACGTGCAAGTGGCATCACGCTTCAGAATAAGAGCATCTGGGACTTAGATTTTACTCTTTAAGAATGAAATTATTTTGCTTTCTGACATTCTTGGTCAAGCAACTGACTAGTGCTAGTCAAAATAATCCTGCGATGAGGGCAGCATTTTTGCTGAAGCAGTGAACCTACTACACCTCTGATCCCCCTTTTATCCACCCTGGAGTAGCTATGGGTCTGCAGCAGTAGACAGAGCTGTTTGCCCGCATTTGCTCCCCAAGTATTTTGCAAAGGATAACCTATGTCATTCAGGTTTTAGTTTAAGTTAGTAACGAAACTTTTGTTTCCTGGAATGTGTAGGACAGATCGACTGCTCTTGAATTCCATGGGCTCCTAATCCTATCAATACCTCATAACCAGAGTGCACAGGAGACAGTAGGAGAATCTGGTAAAAACAAATTAGCAAGAAACAATAATGAAGATTTTAAAAATGGAGCTCTGGTAAGCTGCTTAGAGAAGGACATCTAAATCTTCTTTTTGAAGTTGTATATTCACAGATTTATACACTATTACAAAACTAGTCAGGGTTCTGCAATGTTTAATGTCACCTTTTGTCATTAGTCGTGGCTGCATAGCCTCTGATGTCTTACATAGTGTTATTTTTCTTTATCAGGAACTTCACATCTTTTTTTTTTTTAATTTTATGCAGTGCTTTTCTTTCCCTCTTGAGTATTTCAAATTTATTCCATGTTTTATTCACCAACTAGTGAACTTCTTATTTCCTTTGAGAATCCTCTGCATAAAAAAAAGCTTTTATTCATTTAACAGAGAGAGTCCAGATGTCTCCAGCTAAACTGATGCTGTATTTTGCACAAACCTATAAAATCAGGGCATTAAAGAACTCTAATCCCGCCCCCCACCCAAAAAAAATATTCTATTAGTGTCACAACAATATAACCTCTTGGGTTCTATCTCATCTTCACTCAAGCTTCAGGTTCCCATTCAGAGCTGCAGGCTGGGTTAGGGGGTAAGGCATTTGGGCTGGGATTTAATAAAAGCCGAAAGGGGTTATGTATGCATGTCCCATTTCACTTTTATTCTATAGGGCTAGGAAAGAGCTGTAGGATAGGATTTCACTAGAAATGAGAAATATTTGGAATCTTCTCACTGTTCTCACAAGTATTCCATTTCTCCTTTGTGTTCTGGGTTAAAATACATTGTACTTGTCCTTTAACTTGACACAGATCTCCATGTTAAGGTTGTTATGTTCTAGAACAAACAACTTGCCTCTTTTTCTGCTTTAAAACTTCTCAGACTTTAATACATTTGGAAATCAGAATTCAGAATTAGCTGTATCACTCTGACACAAAGCCTAACCTGTACATTAAGATACATTTATACATTGGATTTTCTATCTGCAGCCCCAAAAATAACTTCCCGCTGCTCCACAGTGATTTCAGCCTGTTTTTTCCACTTACTTCCTATCTTTCCTGATACAAACCTTTGCCTCCATAAAGATGCCAGTGAGCATGATATATATGGAGCCATGAATCTTAGCTCTGAACAGCGGCTCGATTTATATGTATAGCTGTAGAACTGGTGTGATTGTGTGATTATATGATCAGCAGTAAGGTAAATACAGCCACTTGTGTGCATACCTGCCCCTCAGCTTCAACAGCTCAAAACCCCAGGAGCCTCACAGAAGGCTCCTAAATCAACATCTGACCGCTTTTCAAGTGCTTGCAGCCACATGCACATCCCTGTGGCATAATTAATTGCTCAGAGTAAATTCTGTTTGCAGCATCAGTCTGGATAACCTTCAGTTTCTCCTTTGCACATTCTGAAGATGATAAGAACAAATGTGTTGCTCCATGAGAGATGGTGCAGCCTCCAGATACAAGTCAGCACACCCCTTGGATTCATCACCATGACTGTCCACAAAACCAGCAAAAGCTTGACCATCCCCATGAGTTTTTCAGTCTTTGCATGCAAACCTTGAATATTTGAGTCCCCCCTGGTTTGGCCATGCTCCCTCTACATGGGTGAAATGGCATGGCCCCCCTCTTCTTCCAGGGCCCTACAAACAGCTGTCCTGTGGTCCTTCCTGCACAGAGTTGTAGCATGGGAGAGGTGCTGGGGCCCTGACTTGCAAGGAAATGCCATTTACTGGGGCTTTGGGCTCAAAAAGTCCCCGTGGGAAGTCATCTCTGCCAGATAGAGCCCATCCCTGGGACCCTGTTGACCCTGCAGCACAGGGTCTGGGACAGGTGCCCTGCCACATAGCCCCATGCTTGTACCTCAGAGGGGTGAGTGCTCTGGCTCTGCTGCACGTGAACTCCTGATGCCAAGAAAAGCCCCAGCTCAGCTAAGTGGCTTTTTTTACTTCTCTCTGCAATACAACAGGTTTTAAGAACGTGCCTTTGGCATCTTCTTTGGGGCAACTCTGTAAGCCTGAACAGCCGCTCTCTGCTGACTTGAGACCCAAAGGTGCCTGATTTTCGGCTGTAAAAAATCAGGCTGAGGGGGTACTGACAAGTTGTAGCAGGGGAAGGGATCTCCAGACTGCTGCTGGTGCAGCCTGGGTATTTTGGAGGCAGTGCCATGACAGGCTGGGGTGTAGCGTGGCTTCCAAGGACACGAAGCATGTGTGATCATGTTCCTGCCAGGCAGCTGCACCTCAGAGCGTTTGAGTCTTGACCAACATTACCCAAATTTGACAGTGGTCTCGCGGGTAGCAGGTCCCTTGAATGTTGTGAAATGAGATGGACAGGGATAGAGCAGTCTCTACCATGGCACCCATGAGAAAGACTGCACTGCAAGATCAGCCCACGTGGGACATCAGGGGACACATGTGCTTGGTCTCAGGTGCGCTGCCAGGCAGGACAAGCATTTTCATAAGAGAAAAACCTTTGGGCCGTGAAACTAGTCTGTCTTCCCCAGATTGGCTGGTAGCAGGGTAATCTGGACCTGAAAGAGGCTGCAGCTTCCCAGGGCTTGTGGCACCTGCAATAGCGAACAGTGGTGGTGATGCCCTGGGTGATGTCTGTGGCTCTCAGGCATGGGATGTGAGTGGGAGTGGACAACTGGGCTGTTGTCCATCTGGGGACTGGGCACTTCAGGATAAACCATGATTTCTGCCTAATAAAGAAGCTCTTGTTACGTATCCCACGTGTACAAGGAATATCTTGTGTGCAAGCCCCACACACTGTCCCATCTGCATTGCTTTGCCTTTTGGATTCTCTCCACCCAGGCACCCTCCCTCTGCATATGAAGTTGTTCCTGTTTGTTATGGCTCTTCTGGTCCACACGCAGTCCAACAGCATGCTGTGGATGCAGTCTTCCCCGTTCTGGGCTTTATTAGGACAGTGGTTTTGTTTTCTTTGGCAGGGAAAGTTCATATTACTGAACTGTTTTGAGTTTTATATTTAATACAGTGAGCGGTCATATGCTACCTCTGCACCCACTGACGGTGTAATTAGGTGCCTGTTCTTTCCAATAATGACCTCTCCTCCTCCCCCGAGTCCTGAGCTGGTAAATGAAACAGTCCCTGTGGTAACCTGGCGGCTGCGCAGCCCCAGCGCGGGTGGGAGCGGGTGGTTCACTGCCCGCCGTGCCTGCCCCGAGCGAGGCAGCACGTCAGTGCTGGTGGGAGAGGGAGCTGGGGGGGGCCACGAGAGCTCGGTGGGAAGGGATGGGGATGTGGCCAAGCTGGGGACAGCTGCCGCAAGGTGGTGTAGGGCTGAGGCAAGGCTTCCTCTGGCTTCCCCCGTGCTGGGTTTTGGCCTGGAGGGAGGCACAGCAGGAGGAGTTCGGTGAGACGGGAGAGGGATGCGGAGCAAAGGCACCGGCGATGCTGCCCTGTCTCCAGGGCACAGCATTTCGGAGATGCCCTGCTCCCCCTGCAGCGCGGCTGCGGAGCACATCACCCAGGTGAAGCATGGACAGGGGCGTCGTGGGCGGCTTCGGAAAGCAGCACTGATGGACCCCCACCCCTCTGGGTGCAGGTTTAGCCCCCAGCCCCACAACTGTGCCAAAGCTGTGCTCACCTTTAGCACACGTGCGCTGCCCTAGGCACGCTGCTACAAAGCCACAACAGGGAGGTGGAGCTCCTCAGGGATTTCTATCGGACTTTAGCCCTTGCTAACGGTCACAGGTCATCTCCTTCCCACCCCTGTCCCTCAGGCGCGCCCAGGGGTCCCGGAGCTGCCCTCCATCAGCCAGCCCTGCGGCAGGCCTGCAGGTGTTGGGTGTCCTGCAGGCCGCTTCCCGGTGACTTATGGACACCAGCCCCAACTGCTCGTTCTAATGAAGCTCAGATGGAAAAAAGCAGAGATCGTTTTTCTGCCTTCTGTCTCCTAGGAGCTAAACCATAAACACACATTAAGCACATACCTATAATTTATCTCTCTTTATAAGCTAAATGTTCCTTGTAGAAACTCATTTTAGAAAACAACACTGGCTTCCAGGCTTCCCCCCCCCCTTTTTTTTTTTAGTTTTTTTTTATTGTTTTTCATTACAGAATGGATGGAGTAACTGCTGTTCTCACTGTTCTGGTTAATTACGTGGCTAACTTGAAAACTCCGTAAGACTCATCTCCTATTGTTTTTGTCTGGTGCCAGTTAACTGCTAAAATAATGGTTTAGGGTGTGTTTTACTACTTACAGTTCCCCACCTTCTGTAAGGTGTCTCTCTGGAGGGGGGCCCTGAGGCCGCTGCCTCCCCCTTGCCGGTGGCTGGGCACAACGAGGGGCGTCTCGCACGGGCACCATGCTCCCGCGTGCTCCGTGCCGCAGCCCCCGCCAGCTGTGCTCTGCAGGACTGATCGGGAGGGAAAATGTCTTTTAAAAGGATCCCTTCTGGGATGACTTTTGCAAACCCCAGCTGCTTTGGGAATGGAAAGATTTGGGAGCAGTGCCTGTGTAGCTCAAGGGTCTTCAGGTCTGGATGCCTTCAGTCTTCCAGCCTTCCCTGCAGACGAGAGCCAGGCTGAAGTGGTATGTCCTGCCAGGTGTGCACCTGGGGGCTGGTTTGCCCCAGTGCAGGAGGATGGTCACGTGAAAAGCCTGGGCCGAAGTTTCCGCAGAAGCTCCTGTGAGCTATTCCACAGTAGTAAGTTTAGGTTGGGGATATTTTAGTAAAAAAACAAAATTTTGCCTAAAGCAGTGTTAGAAAGAAGTGTCTGAAACCAAATGTTAGAGAAAATGCAGGAGTGAGGAGGAAGGGGAACAGACCAGAGATGGTACCACCATCTCCTCCAGCTCACCAAAACATCACAGGTTTGATTGACAGGTAAAATATCTGCCCTGCCAGGTTTGATTGACAGGTAAAATATCTGCCCTGCTGTACCTCACAGGGATTCCAAACTGCTGTCACAAGCACAGTGCCAAAGTACTGCTGACAAACGGGTCGGGGTTAGGAGTAGGTACAAACTGAAGAACTTTAACTCGTTGAGGTTCCCGTGTGACAGGGGCACCCGCCCAGGTGGCCACGGGAGCTGCCGAAGCCTTGGGGATCTTGTGGAGGGTCTTGGCAGCACTGAGGTACCCGCTGGGCTCGCCCAGCACTGAGCGTGCGCTTCTTCCCATGCTGGCCGCGGGAGCCCCGGTGTCTGGGAGCTCTGTGCTCCATGCCGACGTGGTGGCAGGAGGGCGTCATGCCGTTGGCAGTTGGGATGGATTGTGAAACCCGCGCCGAGAGGCAGCTGGGGGAAGGGATGGTCTCTGTTTAGCAACTAAACAATACATCACGCAACTGCATGGAGAAAATCTTAATTGTTTATACATTACAAACTTCTGTGCCATTTACCTTCTTTTCTTGCAAGCCCAATATAAGGGATGTGCAAAATGGTTCTTTAGGGAAGGTTTAAAAATATTTAAGAAAGGTTTAAAAGGAGGTATGGCAAGAACTACATGCACACACGTGTATCCGTATAAATATTTCTTTCTGTGTGTCTAGATACAGAAACGCATTAGAGGGTGGAAAAATGACTGATGCCCACATATTTGTACCTGTCTGCTGCTAGTACACATGTCAAAGCCTGCGATACGGGAGCTGTCCTGGGAGGTGCTGCTGTGATAACTTATCATATAGCCTCTCATTTTCATTTCTGAAGATTCAGGCATGCAAATGACTGACTGTAGGACCTCTAAGGGGTAAGTTCTGATGTTTGAGGTTTTTTCCCCATGAAATGTTAGATGAGGAAATCACAGAACCAGCTGGAACCAAAGCAAGATAGCCCACCCCTAATGCTGGTTTTGTTCACAGGGGCAAATCGGCATGCAGGTCCATCTGCAGTTTGTCTTAATTCCAGCAGGAATGCTTTGTGAGGGGAAGATGTGGTTTGCTCCTGTATCTAGGCATGCAAAGCCATGAACCCCTTCCTGTTCCCAGCAAGCTGCACAACCAAGATCCTGGAAGCAATGTGATAGAAGATGCTGATTTGTTACTGGAGCAGCAGTTGGGATGAGGAAAGACAGAAGAGGTAATTGCAAAACTGAACCCTCGTCTGCAGGTGAGAGACACAGGAAAATGCACTCCATTTGCAGTCATTCTCCTTGCAGGCCCTTTGCTCTTGTCTGTGTGACAGCTTCCAAGCTGAATTTTTTATCCAGAAGATGATCACTGGGAAAATGGGTCCAATGGAGTTAAAGAGAACTGAAACTGCCTACCACCTCAAACACTCTGTATTCCAGTAGCTTTGCCTTTCCCTGGTACATATACACCTGACACGTATGCGCTCTCTTGCCAGATAAAAGCAACACCCCCAGTGCATATGCGTTTCTCTGAAACACGACAAAAAAGTTGCTTTAGAAAAGTCCTGTGCTGTGCCTGAATTAAAATATTGCTGATGTACAGTGTGCACAGCCAGCATGGACTAACGAGCTGGGCTGGGGGTTATGAGGTTTTGCTTGTAGTTGCTAATGTGAATGAAAGTTTGGCCTGTTCTCTTCAGCAGTTTTCTGCCCCTTCCTATCTGCTCGCTTTACTTAGGTCACACCATTTTCAGAACCACAGATGCCTGTTACCGAGCCTGTACTGCAGTGGGGCGTCCTGGAGCTATCAGATGATTGCTGAAGAGGAATAAATCAGTAGATGTATGCTGTCTTTGGGGAAGTATGCATTAGCTTGAACATTTCCCACTTGGATCATTGTGGCAGCTAACCTTCGGCACTATTTGGCTAGAGCCTGGACTGGCTGGCAGGTGATCCGTATCCGTCACTGCGGGTGCTTGATGAGCTGTGGGGGTGCAGCACAGTGCTGTGAGGCTGTGCATGGGCGGCAGAGCGGCTGAGTGGGTGCTGACGCTTGCCAGGTTGTTCCTCAGAAAGACGGGGACTGGGCTGGAGAGCCACATCGGGTGGCCCGGTGCTGGCACTTGGGGGCTTCAGGGTTTGCTCCAGGTGAGCTGAGCCGAGCCACAGCACAGGTCTGTTGGGCAGGCTTCAGCAGAGAAGCATCTGGAGCCAGGGGGGGGAAGCTGTCAGCAGGAGGTTCTCTGTCTGGGATTTTGCAGACTTCGAGTTGATCAGCTCTCCAAGGGGCAATTTCAGTGATTCACTTATCTCATTCCCCAAGAAACCTCTAAGAAAAGGGACGAGAGAAGCAGAGACAGAAGAAACCAAAGATTTTGGCTGGCACCTACTGCCTCTGCTTTGGACCTTGTAAAACCACTGAAGGTCCTGGCACGTCTGGGCTCTTATATATCACATAAAGCTGAATGCATTTCATTTACGTCACACTTTTGAACACGCTCGCATGCACAGTGAGCAGCACTGTCTGCCAGCAGAGGAAATGGAATAAAAGCAGAGCTGGCCAGAACACCATAAGGGCTGTTCCAGGACCTAGCAAAGCCTGGCTGCATTTTCAGAAGGTTATTCAATCTCCCTGTTGTTTTATATTAAAGGGATAATGGCTGCAGACAAGAACCGCTGACACTTGTCAGGTAATGATGACAGGAATGTCTTGTCAGGTCTGGCTGTAAACCAAGATATGGCTCCCAGGAGCAAAGGCCCCCAGATATCTCACCTGCTCCTTCCACAGGGCTCGGGTATGCTCCAGCGGTGCCTTTGGTGGAGCTGCTGCCATCTGTCAATCAGAGGAGGGTTCAGGACGGTGCAGGTTACTCTTGAAAAATGCCCACCGCTGTGCACGAGCACAGGAAAGGCTTTGTTTGGTGGCGACATGGAGAAGCCGTGGCTCCTCTGGAGGGCTGGGGTAATGTGATGGGTACACTTGACCCCGAGCCGCACTTCGGTTCAGGCTGACTAAGGAGAGCCTGACGCCCTGAAGTGAACCTGGGAGCTGGAAAGCTCCTGGCTCACGCATGAGGGAGTGAAAGTGCAGGATGAAGACATCTATCTTGTCTTTACAATTGACTAGCAGCCAACTACTTTGCTCTATAAATATTGCCATCAGGATGGGCCCAATGTGAGCTGTCCCTGAACTGCAGCTGGACTGCATGCCAGGTGACTGTCCCCTTGGGCAGGGATGCCCCACAAGCCTCCCTGCTGCCAGGGAGCGGCAGGGGCTGGCTGTGCCCCAGCGGAGGGAAGCTGTGCCCAGTGTGATAACGCAGCTGGCAGGGCCTGCAAGGCCAGCGGGCTCCTGAGCTTTGCCATATTTACCTTCAGGCTGCTATTGTCTTCCCTTTACTAGCACAACATGGCTTCAGGCTAGGTACCCGGTGGTGTTGGCAGGCTGAAAGGTACAGACAGGTTTACTGGTATTGCTGAAATGAAAAGCATCCTCTGCAGTTAATTTCCCTGCTGGCATCACATGCACCAAGTCCTGCTCCATGGTCTCCTCTTACAACACAGGATTGTACCTCTCATGCCAAGACAGGTGTAATATTCTCCAAAATGCAACATTAAACTAAACTAATTGCTCACATCTTTTTCAACTAAGTGAAGCAAGATTTGCCCCCTTCTCTCCTGCATTTGCCGCAGTGATAAGCAAAGGCACGCAGCAGCCTAAAGGGATAATCCAGATACTGATTTCCTAGCTTTGTAGTTGCACGCTTTCAGTTTTGTAGCGACTGTGAGCTGCTCTTCTAGCAGGAGAGCTGGGAGCTCAGGCTGGACAGGAGCACGCTGTGCGCCGTGAGGGAGCGCAGGACTGAAGGGCTGCAGTATTGTTCATGCTAGCAGAGTCTGGCCCTGCCTGAGATGTGCCCAGTGCCTTGGACATTGCCCCTCCTTGGGTTGATTTAACACCCACACTGATTTAGAGGCTAGCTTGGCAAGGGCCACCCTGCCTCTGCTGCTACAGAGTGAAACCCTGAGGTCCATAGCTTCACAAGAACCTTTCAATGTCTTTTATACCAAAGAACCACAGCCAAGACCACTTCTAAGAGAGCCAGTGAAATGGTCAGAGCAACAGAGCAAGCTGAAGGGCTTCAAGACCACAAGGGTGCTCAGCATGCTGGGATGGTGGAGTACACGGAGCAAAGCGAGAAAAGACTGTAACTTTGATGAAAATGCTTTAGGGTTTAGGCAACATTGTGTGTACCCTGTCTCCCAAGGAGATCAGATTTTCTGAAGAAACAGGAGAGAAGGTGGGTGGAAAAAGCTGAGGTTTTCTTCTAACCTTTTTATTTGTTCTGGTCCAGGTTAAGCCAAGCACGCTGATTCTCAGGCTTTGGTGATGCTCTGCTTTCCCAGGAGAAAACTCTGCTTGGTAGGGCAGCCTGCCTCCCCATGGAGCTGAAACAGAGACTCTGAAAACGTCAGTTCCAGGGTACATACTGGTTTGCTGTGTAATAACTGGGGCAGGGGCAGTGGGGCTCAGGTGGTTAATGTTTGCAGTTTCTTTTTCCAAAGTGCAGAGATGGGCAGAATGGAAGAAGGGAGCCTTGCAACAAACCACTGCAAACTTCTGCACTGCAGCAAAACTGAAGGTTGTCTTTGGCTTTCAGTCCCAAATTGTAGGAGCCTGTAGCTACAATTTGTAGCTCCCAAATTGTAGACTCAACTCCCAGAGTTGAAGCTGGGAGTTGAGAACTCCTGCCTGCTGTGAGTTTGGGGCTGTATTTCAGTCCTCCTCCCCTTAATTTCCCTTTAATACTGGGGGGTCAGCCCAGCCTCTTTGCCATGGGCCCAGCCTAGCAGCTACTCTTGCAGTGCTGTTTCCCCTTTTCCTTTGCCCGTTCCTTCCCCCCGCAGGGAAGCCCACGTGTGGTCAGCGTTCCTGCTCTGTGCTCCTTTCTGCCGCGTTACCAGACCCAGCACCGTGCTGAGACAACAGTCAGACTCACAGACCCGGCACAGCCATGCCACTTCCAGTACCAGCCCTGACTAAGCACAAATTAGGGATGGAAACCAGTTACGTGTATAGCAGATCAGATGTGCTTCCACGGGGAGAGATGGTGTAACCTTTAATATAAAAAATCTGTTTATGAAGCATGTCTGTCTGCAGCCTGAAACCTGTAACATGTTACAGAGTCCAGCATGGCCAGACCAGCGTGCCTTTTTGCCACAGTGCCACTGGGCTGAACCGTGCTTCCTTCATTAAGCCACCTGATTTCTTGGCCTTCAAGGGCTTGAAGTCTCACAGCTTTGGCTAGCATTTGTTTCAGACACTGAAGAGCTCTTCTTTGCCTAGCAAAGACATGAATTCCTGTTCTTCCACTGATTCAGGGCTTCCTAGAGCTCCTCAGCTGATGGTCGGTGTGATGTCTAATCAACCCTGCAAGACAACAAAATATGTTGTCTTTTCATTATGGAAGTTCTTCATAACATGCTCCGTGGGCAGCACAATCACAGTCCAGTCACCTTCTCAACATCTCGGTACAGCTCTGGGGAGGGTTCCGGAGCAAAGCCAGTTTCCACCAGCTGGTTCAGTGGCTAAGCCATCAATCATCAGTGTGTTTTGGATGTTTTTGGTAAGAAAGGACTGAAGGCGTAAGACCCCACTGATCCTACTGTCCTCGACTGCACTGGGTAAGATGAAGCCAATTTTTGTTCACCCCTGTCTGAAACAGTAAAAGACAAAGTAGAGTATGGCAAAAAGCTGCTGCTTTTTTTTGCCTTTTTTTTTTTTTTTTTCCATTAGAGTCAGAGGAGCTGCCCATAACTGGCTAGGGAGATGTTCAAACTAGGATCAGAGGTGGCTGGCTGTGCCGCTGTGGGCAGCGCGCTGCATAAGGAAATCTCTCTCCTCCCTGAGGTGGTTTCTTCAGGCAGAAAGCAGTCAGCAATGAAGCAGTCAGCATTACAGAGATCAGCTTTAGACCTCTGAGCAGAGATGAAAGGGGAGCATTTATTGTATGCAAGACACTGCTCCTGGGTAGCCCTGCACCAGTTACACTTATTCCAGTGTCTGCAGGGCTTTCTTCTCAGGCAGAAATGTTGCACAGTTCCTATTTTTGAAGAAAAGTTTCAGTAAGAGCAGTGGACAACATCCATCTTAGCAGGGGATCTGATGAAGGTCTTATTTTCATGCTTTTCTTGTTTCCAGAGGAAAAAGATACTGCAAATTTGAAAGATTCCTAAGGAGAAGATTTCTAACATCAAGCCACCCCACCCCATTCCCAGGATGTGTAGTAACTACTTCTGCTCAGATGCTGCATCGGCTGTAAGATTAGCCTCCTGCATTTTAGAGGTGTTTTGCAAGGTAGAACACTGCAAAGCAGCAGGGACATGTGGCTGTCGATGGTCCATGCTCTTTTGTTTCACTGTAGAACTGCTGAGCTTTCACTCTTAGCCAGGTTCCCACGAAGCCAAGGATTCAATTTAGGAGCTTTGACGATTCCTATTATAGGAGAAAATTGGTGTGTCATGTCCAGTTCTCCCGCTGCAACAATTTCACAGGACAAATTGAACCATTAAGGTAGATGGTAGCACACAAGAGGATAACACCACGCTCCGGTATACAGGACAACGACTGAGGCAGAATGTAGGACAAGGCCTCAAGGACAAGAGTCCAAGTACTGATAGCCTGATGAATAGAGACTTGTTAGAACTTGTAGGGCACAAGCCCTGGGAGCAAAGGAACAAGCTAACTGCAGGCCCCTGAGCCGTCACAGCTGAGGAGGCAACCAGACGGACAGAGAAACAAGTAGCCAGATAAGGGAACGGATGGCGCCGATATGTAATCAAGAAAGCCGCGTAGAAAGAAACTCCCTAACCTTGGAATAGAAATTATTGCTAGGTCAAGATAAACTAGTAAGTACCTATTGTTCTAACGGTGTGCCTTAAATATCAACCAATCAGTGTTTTTTACGCTTAAGATTTAACCAATCAGTGTGTAATATGTAGAAGGTAGAAACATATATATTTGTAAGAAAATCACTAATAAAGGGACAACTTGCTTGCATCAAGCTGTGTCCCATCTCTTCATTAGCCGCAAATTGGTGACCCCGACGTGATCCGTTTAAGGATCTAACGTGAAGGGCTCTGGAATCGCCTAACAGAGCGACATGCAGCGAATCCCACAGAACTTTGAATGATCTGCTGAAAGGAAGCAGGAGCCGGCCATAAATCCCTCCGGAGTTGAGAGGTGAGCTGTGGGAAATCTGTAACGGGGAATCAGGCTTCGTCCCCAGAAAGAGACGTATATGGACTCATAAAGGGTCTTCTAGTCAGATCAGGGAGTCCGTGCCTCAGTCTCCTCAAATGGTGACCCCTATGGTGGTGTTCCGAAGCCTTGGAAGAATAAGGACGGAACAGGTCGTTAAAAAAGACAGCTCGTGGAAGAGGGCTGCGTTCCGGAGGAGACGGCTTGGCTGAACGATCGTCTTGCTGTCTGGACCAGGCGGACAACCTAAACCCCAAGGATAACACCTGTATTCATCGAGACAGGTGAGCAGCCACGAAACCTTAGAGATTTTAAATATTTGAAGAAATTTTAAGAAGCTTTAGAAACCTGTACTCATTGAGACAGGCGAGCAGTCAAGAAACTTTAGAGACTTTGAAAGAAATTAAAGCGGTCAGCAGACAATTGTATGATGCTGCCGCAGAGGGGAACTCCGTGTCGGGAATGCATTTAGCACCTTGGTGGCAAATTCTGACTACGCTTTGCCCAGTGTGGACTAATTCTACTAACGGTGCTAAACCAGAGGAAGCTGTAAATTCCGCCAACAGTGTAAGCACTGAACTAGAGGAGGCTGTAAATTCCACCAACAGCGCGACTCAACACACTGTCAACGATGCCGATTCTGTCCACACCTCCTCTGCCCCCAAAGCTTCTGTCACTGACTGCAGCGACCCTCACAACACAGGACCAAGCATGGGAACAGGACAACTCGGACAATGATTCCATTGACACTGATAAACCTTTTGATCCAGGTCCTATAGATCTGGAAAAGGAGCTAGACCTTTCCCCCACCCCCTTGTCTCTCCTGATGCATTGATTGTATTTTGGGGGAGGGTGAAAGGGGGTCTGAGGGATTGGTGGCAGGAATGCAAGTGGGAAACACTTCAGTGATGGGTTTTGGGAGTCACTAGGGCATGTTCAGTATTTTGTCAGACAAATCAACCTGCAGAGTGGCAGCCTGTGCAATACGAGGCTGTTAAAGGGTTAAGCAAAGCAGTGCGGGAAGGGAGGATTTATAATACATTTGCTATGTCCCTTCTTGAAGCGATGGCAGAGCCTTATACACTCACACCGCACGATTGGAAGTCATTGCTTTGTATGGTACTAACTGATACAGTATATGATGTGGTTATCTGATTTTTGTGAGCTATGTGTAGTGGCCTTGACTGAAAACCTTAATCGGGGAATTGCTGTTAACTATGAGCAGTTGGCTGGAGCAATTAACTGTGCCGATTCTGTGACTCAGGCAAGGTATCCCAGGAACAACTGTTTGCAAATGAATGAGATGGCTATTAAGGCAGTCAGGATGCGGAAGTCTTGCCACAGTCTTGCAGGGTCCTAGAGAGTCACTAACTGTAATACTAACTTTATTGATTGGCTTCAGAATATTTTGCAACAAGTCGAACATCAGCAAGCTCAAGGGATGCTTTTAAAACAACTAGCTGTGATAATGCCAATGAAAATTGTAAACGGGCAACTTTCACAATCGCAACCCCAACATGTGTCAAATGATTGTAACGCAGAACTCACAGCGGACTGTAATTCTCAGGCTGAGTTCTGGAATGCAGCATAACAGATTTTTGCTTCTCTAATCTCTTCTGTAAGAATAGTACATGCTTTTAACTTGCTTAGTAAATTAGGCTGCTAGCTTGCTAAACAAAGTAATACTACAAATACTATTTTTTTTCTGGCTTATTAACAGATGTTGATTCTGTCCATCATATGTTGCTACAGAACCGAGTTGCTATTGATTTTTATTATTAGCACAGGGACACAAGTGTGAAGACTTTGATAGGATGTGTTACGTGAATCTGAGTGACCACTGTGAATTAATTTACAAAAGTATACAAAACTCAAAAGCCTTAAAACAAAGATCTGCAACCGAGCCAGGGGCGGGATGCCTTTGGTCTCTTCTCACGGCCGGGAAACTTTGGGCCATGACTCAAAAGTATTACAGGATTTATTATAATTATCTTTAACCACCTTATTGATGTTTGCCTTATGTCTCCCATGCTTTTTTTTTTCTGCATTCAGTGTTTAGTTGATTGTAACTTAAAGCAGGTCATGGTCACCCAGCTACACACACCCTTTGCCTCCTCGCAATTAACAAGCAAAAAAGAGGAGGATAGAGAATGTCTGAAGAGAGATAGGAGAGGAAACTGGAGAATTATTTGACCTAACAAGAGATGAGAGAACAGCTGGGTATTGTGAAGGAGACTAGGAAAGATAAACATGGTTATCTAGTGTCTAATAGGTGTCTGCATGCTTGTGGTGATATATAGCTATGTAACTGCATGAACGATTCCTGCCCTGAGCCTGGTGGAGCATACAGCTGCGGTTTGTGTCCGGGCTCAGAGATGTAAATAGGGGCTTCTCTGTTATGGTAAAAGTGTTTCTCTTTGCATAAAAAAGAGAGGGAATGAAGGGAATGACCCCAGAGGTATGTTCAGAGAAGGCATGCGATGTTTCAAACTTTTTGACTGAACCAGTTCTTGTTTGGTGTGCCCTTCCACCTACGTATAATGTTAATCCAAAAGAAGCTGATATTGTTTACACTTTGTCGATAATTGTCTTTCTGTAGATACTAATGTAGTAGGAGGCTATGATGGGAACGTGTCGCAGCGGTTCTTCTCTTATCCGGAGTAACAGCAGGGAAAGCATTAAAGAGTTAAATCACCTTGTTTGGTAGGCAGTTAAGAATGTGAGTCAAAATTGCCACTGCTTTTTGTTGTTGGTTCAAGGACATGGCTGTGAGGATTTTGATGGTATGTGCTGTGTGGATTTTAGGCGCCCCATTGCAGCAACATGTTATCAAAATCTGAGAAAATGTCAGCCTTTTTAGCATCCATTCACTCAATTGGCAGTATTGTTTGTTTGCTATTACCTTGGTTGCTGTCATGTTTGCAAGAGCCCTGCAGAACATGGCAAACCTGGTACTAGCTGTTCAAAAACAAAAAGGGGAAATTGTAAAATTGTACGGAACAAAGACAGTGGGTTATTTTAACATTGATAATCTGTCTTAGTTGGTTTTTTATTTGTTCTATTACTTGTGCCTTGTTTTTGCTCGATTTCAGGGGTTCTTTTTGTGCAACAGGAAGGGGGAGATGTAGGACAAGGCCTCAAGGACAAGAGTCCAAGTACTGATAGCCTGATGAATAGAGACTTGTTAGAACTTGTAGGGCACAAGCCCTGGGAGCAAAGGAACAAGCTAACTGCAGGCCCCTGAGCCGTCACAGCTGAGGAGGCAACCAGACGGACAGAGAAACAAGTAGCCAGATAAGGGAACGGATGGCGCCGATATGTAATCAAGAAAGCCGCGTAGAAAGAAACTCCCTAACCTTGGAATAGAAATTATTGCTAGGTCAAGATAAACTAGTAAGTACCTATTGTTCTAACGGTGTGCCTTAAATATCAACCAATCAGTGTTTTTTACGCTTAAGATTTAACCAATCAGTGTGTAATATGTAGAAGGTAGAAACATATATATTTGTAAGAAAATCACTAATAAAGGGACAACTTGCTTGCATCAAGCTGTGTCCCGTCTCTTCATTCGCCGCAGCAGAAAGGCATCCTTGCTCACAGAAGGGAGGCTGCTTTGGTGTTTCAGGCTCTATTAGAGGTGCCTTCCCAGTGGGGAGTCCCACTGAGACCAGTGAGTATCTGGACTGGCCATGCAGGAGAGCCAGGGCAGTGCTGTCTCAGCCCAGGTGGAACCAAAAGTGCCCCTGGGCTCAGAGAGCAGGGTTGAAGCTGTCCTCCCTTCCGCTCCGAGGGGATTGGCGCAGTTACATATGGTACAAACAGAGACTACTCAACTTGGCCTGCTAAAAGGGAGTGCCCCTGCTCTTTCTCCCCATGGGACAAGTTCTCTGCACCCTTAGGAGGAATGCAAGGTTAAGGGCTTGCTTATTTTGGGTTTTCTGTTAGTTTCTCTTTTCTTGGTTCCCCCCCGCCCCACCACTTAACATCTACATTGCCCTCCAGGCTTTGCAGGACTCAGGTGGTGAGTTTGCATTCAGTTCTGTGGTTGAGGGAAGCAGTTGGCAAGGCACAGACAATTCTTCTAGCTCACACCTTTCAGCTGTCATAAGAACAAAATCCTAAATCAGTATTATTGATCCCCAGAGAGAGTCAGTGAGGCTAAATTAACGTAACCTCACCACTGGCAGGCTTGCTCATTCATCTCAGTCACCAGTGAGAAACTGTCCATTGCTGCTTTACTGCAGCTGGCCCCGGGGGCAGCCCCAGCATTTCAGGTGCTCCCACATAACATGTCACACAACACAGGGCTTATCCAGGTAACTCCAAAGCCTTCATTCAGAGTGGAAACAATCTTTGTCTATTTAACTTTACAGTAAAGGACAAAAAGTGTGAATATAATAACCCTTTTTATTGGCGCCTTCCTCATGGCACCACCTTCAAGAGCTGCCTTCTCAGCACTGGAGATCCCTGTTTGCAGAGATGAAGGTGAGGCTGGACAAGGGCTGATTGCCATTAAATACCCTGCCAGCAATAATGGGCATAGCTCTTTCCAGGCTTTTGTGCAATACAAAGTGTATCATGGCTGCTGCTGCACTGCAGAATGTCGTCTTTCTTACTGCACCTTTCCGCAGTGAGGACTTGGCCTCTGGCATTCTGGTGCTTTCCCAGCTCCTGAAATTCAAACATGATATAATGCTGTGGGCTTTAGCATGAGGGAAGCTCCTCACCTCTCCAGGAACAGCAAGGCCAGTTGTCAAGGGGATAGATGCCATCTCAGAGCCTCGTGATCTGGGATGCTTTGGCGCTCTTCTGTACGAGCACACCACCAGATGATCACCACTGATTCACTGCTGGAACCCACAAGGTAATGCGCCAGCAGCGCGCGTTGTGGTAGCTCCTGGAAAGCAGGTCTGCTGGGCATGAGAAAATCAAGTAACCAAACAAGCCGTCCTGGCCAAAAGGTTTCAGCCTTGGCTCTGCAAGGAAGCAGTTTTGAACTGGAACTTCCAAGCCTCAAAGCCCACCTCAGGGTGTGGTAAATGGTGCTTTCAGCATTTGAGCAGGGAGGTGGCCTGTGGACCTCTTTGCAGGGACCTGGTGCTCCGCAGCGGGAGTGTGAGAGACAGGCAGTGCAGTGCTCTTTCCAGATACCAGTAAGAAGGGCTCCACAACAAATGATGGAATAAAATGGCTGTTTAAAACAGATAAGATAAGATAAAACAAAAAGAGGAGTATAGATAGTGTGTAAATTTTACATCCTTTCAGTGCTGCCACTCTCATGCAGCATGGGACAGACATTGGATTTTCCCATGGGCTGCTGTGCAGATCCTGTTGGTGGAAAGGCTCTGTCTCCATCCCATGCCGTGGTGCCTTTTAGTTTGCATAACAAACAAAACCATCTACCCTCTCCTGACAGCCTGGGCTGTTACCTCTGTAGGGACAGCACACCAGGGCACTCCAGCAGGTTCCCTTGCAGTGGCTGCTCATGCCAACACACGGGCTGCTCAACCCCTGCACACAATGCCTGGTAGGGCAGGCATGGTCTGCTCGTGGTCTCAAATTCCTTCAGTGCAATGTCTTCTGCAAGGCTCCCAGTGCTCCAGGGGCTGTGGCAGGGAAAAGTGACGTGCTATCCAACCCGAACCCCCACTATATTGGGAAGAAGATTCATCCCCTTCAAAGGCAGCAGGCAATAAAGAAAAGCAGGCAATAATTTACAAAAAGAAATAGTAAACATATAAATATATATATATATATATTTATCCTGACATCCAGAGGAAGGTCTGTTTTCCTCTAGAATCTCACGCAAGTTGGAGGAGGGGAGATGTACAAAAGCAGGGGAACAGAAACATGAGCTGTTTCAAAAGCCGTGTGGTTGAATGGGGAAAACGATCCTCTGGAGGCAGGCTGCTGTCAGCACCCACAGCACCCGCAGCACCCGCAGCACCCGCAGCACCCACAGCACGCACAGCGCCCACGCCTCAGCGCAGCCAGGCCAGCTGCCTGTCCCCACTAACGGGCTCTGCGGGGGGTCAGGCCGGGCTGACCAGCCGTACCCTGCCTGGGTTACACACAGCCACTCTGCAAGGGGCCCCGATTAATTGCGTGAGCATCCTGCAAGGCAGGGAGAGGTGGCAGAGAGCTGGCAGCCTGTGGGACGTTCTGAGCCGACCTGAGCTGGCACTACCCGTTCCTTCTCTGAGCCTCTAGTTGGGCTTTTTCTGGCTGCTCTTGTTGGGAGAAAAGATTTCAGTGAGTGTCGAATACGTGACAATCAGTAGAGAGCTCCAGCAAACTGCAGGGGTACAGAGCAGGCCGGGTGAGGTATTTTCCTCATTTGGAGCAGAAAAGGAGCTCTTTGTCTTCTCAACAAGTTTATTTATGGAAAGGTCTGGAGAAGAAAGGAGAATCGAAGCACCGCAAGTTTGGGAATAAAACGACTGTAGATGTGACCTACTTTTCTATGCTAGGAAATGCTGTTTATTCCTTATCTGTCGCTCTCACTTTTTAGTATGCATAATAGGCACTTCGCTAATTTCGAACAAAGCCCCTCTTGAAAAAGAAGCAGTTTGTATGTGCACAGAGCTTTTCAGACTGGAAGGTCTCAGGTGTTTTCATTGTCTTTTTAAACATCTCAAGGTCAAGGGGATATGATGAATAAGCAGGACTGAACTGCATTTTATTGTTCATGGGAGTTCACAGTGTGCACAGCAATTTTGTCCATTAGGTTTGGGCTATTGTGTCATGTAGCAGTGAATTAAGGATAGCCCACAGAATGAAAGCAAGATGCATCTCACCTGTATTGTCAGGACTTTGTAATAATAATCAGCCTGCTGAAAATCGTGTAATTACTCTGACCTGAGGGCTCACTTTTCTGTTTTCCCATCTTTCTGATTGTTTCAGGGAGAGTTTGGTTTGGTTTTCTTTGTTTGGAGTTTGGAGTGTGTCTGCATGAGAGAGAGACAGAGAAAAAACCCTGATTTATAACTTTACAGCAAGACTCCATAGCCGCCCATGAGACACAGGATGGCTGCCCGCTGCCGGCGCTCTCAAGCACCGTTTCTGCCCGGGCCTGTGCTGCCAGGCTGGGCTCTGTGGTGGCAGGTTCACCCTGGTTCACCCCCATTCCTCGCTTGTCTCTGCGTGTTATTTCCTTTGCACAGTCCAGCCTGCGAGCTGGGGGGCCAGGCACAGAACAGAGTGAAGAGGGATCCAGAGCGGGCATCTGCGGCAGCACAGCATCACCCTCCTTCCCGCGCAGCCGCCCCAGCAGCACAGGGCAGAGAGCTGAGCTGGGCCACGCTCGGCGCTTGCTGCTGCCCTGTGCCCTTCCAGTCACTGCCAGGGAGACAAGAGCAAGGAACCGGGGCTCTCTGGTGCTATGAGGGCTAACAGGAGAACCCCAGCACTGGCACCCACGTGGCTCAGGGTTCTGGAGCATGGCTGCCCACCCCTGGAGCCCGCCTGGGGCATGCTGCGCTCAGGTAGAAGCAGCGTCGCCAGCTTCGACCCCAGGGGGCAGGCGGCTGGGATGGGGGTTCCTTGCCAAGCCCTTGGGGAGCTCTTTAGGACAGCTGAAGCCATGGGGCATCCCAGGGAGAAGGCATCGCATACAGACCTACAGACAGGAGGGAAAAGGAGCAGAGGGTCCGCCAGCCCTAGCCTGGGCAGGGCATGGAGTGTGGTGAGGATGTGGCATGTGCTGGGGCAGACAGATACTCTGACCCTGCAGGGGCTGCACCCTCAGCCAACAACGAAGTGCCACCCTACCTTCATCTCAAGAACCTCTGAAGTGTGGAAGAGAGAGGTAGCTGGGGACTGTCATGGACCTCTGGGACAAACATGGCCATGGTGGATTTTTTCCATGCCTTTGTTTTAAAAACTCATTTAATTTGTGCGGTAAAAAGATACTTCAGAAGGATCTTTAAAAGTGCCAAGAAGGCACAGCTCAGCTGGAAGGAAAATGAAACACTGGTACAAAGCAAGGAACCCAGAAAATAAACGGGTCCAAAGGAATCAGCCTTGAATGACTGCATAGCACTTCTTGGGCGGAAAACTGCTGACTGGCTTATTGTTAAAACAGTCCATATTTCTCGTGGGAAGTAACCGTGCAGAGTAGTAACACTAATGTAAATAGAAATTCTCTCCAGAAATTATTTCTGAGAATGCCAACAGTGTTAAAATAGTTGCTTGCTCTCTCCAAACAGACACCACCGAACTTGCAAATTGGCATAATCCCAGCAACGAGCCTGTAACTTTCCTCTGCAGCTGTTGGTTTACCAGGTAAGAAACAAATGTTCAGCTCTGACAGGGTAAGGCAAGTAGGGCAGGATTTTGCTTTCCAAAAGGTGAGATGCTGTGGCCAGGCATTCCTGCTGCCAGGGGCGGTTCGGGGGATGGAAGGAAGACAGAGGAAAGGTAGGGTTTGGGCAGAGAACCCAGCTCGCTGCTACTAGAAAATGTCGGGGACATTACCAGGAAGTCCACATAGGTTTTTAAAACTTTTTTTTCCCTCTTTTAATCTTTGGATAACTTTTACTGTAAGCAAATGACATTTAAGCTTTCTGAGTGGAGTTCAAGTCCCTCTTTACCATCAGGAGTTTTGTTTCCCTTTTTGCTTGTGTGTGCTTCCCCAAATCTGTCTCACTAACTCAAAAGCCAAAGCACCATTACAGTACAACTTGCAGCTTAGTTTGTATCCTTAAGGATGAATAAATTCTGCAGAAGGTCTTTCAGATTCTGACTCCTCTTTGGGTACTTTCATTAAGACATAGTTGTTTTAAAATGAGCCACAGTTTCGAACAGTTGCTCACCAACCTATCTCAAATGCACAAAGAACTGCATCTTTATTAGCAGTGTTGCTAATGAGTGCTTTCCTTGTGTTTCCCATGAGGGTGATGATTTCCATCTCCACCTTCTCTTCCAGTGTACCCCAGGGTGACACTTTTGCTCTGTGGTCCTGCAGAGTGACCCCACGGAGCTGCCAGGTGCCAGCCTGAAATCCCACTGACCTCCCCTCGATGCTGGGAGCCGGCAGTTTCCAGGTGCCTTGTGGCTGAGGGACAGCAAAGGTGACACCAGTGGCCGTCACTTTCTGGGTCAGCTCTGCTGGGGTCGGGGCCTGGACTGGACTTTCAGCACAGAACATTTCCCAAGTGTTTAATGAAAGCTGACAATTAACACAGCTAAACTGTTGCTTGCAGGGGATGTGGCATGGCTCAGGGCAAAGTGACCTATAAATAAATCATACTGAGATGTCCCTTTTCATAGGACTTTTTAGGCTTTTGGTTTGAATATGCTTTCCTCCGCTTTATACCAACAACTTTGTAATGAAGTATTGCATCTGAAAGATTTCATTTCACACCTGGCTTCCTCTTTATATTAACAGTATTTTGTGCATTTAAATTTCAGAGGAAGCTAAATAGAAGACAACATAGCAAAGCAAATCTCACGGACTCATTTATCAGTGTCACTTAAGGTGATGCTGTCTCTGCTGAGTCAGAGCGGCCCATCGATTTAGGCCCATCTGCTGTTTGGAGGAAGCTTCCCTCAAGTCGCAGGGTCTGAAGCCTGAAGAGGCATTCCAGTCACCTGCTCCAGTTAGCCATGTGCTTCAGGCTGGCACGTGCTCCCTGGGGACACAGAGCCTTTTTTGGCTAGAAGAAAAACTCCCAGAAGCGGATCCAGTGGGACAAGGGATCCCACCTTCATTGGAAGCTGCAGTTTGTGGCCACTGGTTCTTGCTGTGTGTCTGCTGGACCAAGATCACTCCGGTGCCTGCTGTTTCTTTTATTCTGTACATCTGAAAAATAGCCATTAGATAACTGGTAACCACTGGCCACTTTAGGAAATGGTTCATTATCAAATGACTCTTATTAAATGGTAAAAGGCGCGTAGGCAGTCCACGTTGTAGTCTTCCAGTGTTGCGCTGGGCAGGCTTGTGGGCACATGCAGTGCAGTGCAATGGTTTGGGTGGGATCTCCTACCCACAAGGTGGGACCTTACAGCGCTGTATCCTGGGTTACTGGCACCAGGTGGCACCTTGAAAGAGTCCCAGGATTGATATCAGGTTTAAGGTTTCATTTGTGTGTCAGTAATATGACTGACCTCATCATCTTTCTATCCACTTGAGAGTAATTTATTTTTGGAGACAAATAGCTCATGATGGCTTTTGCTGAAGATTAAATGGGCATGAGAAGATACACTGCTGCTGTCTGAGGCCAGAATTGAACAACAAGACAGTCTGGAGTAAATGGGGGAGGGAACCTTGAGAAGGGGAAAGAGGAGTGCTTGCAAGGATAAGGCTACCAGGCTTTGGAGTTTGGAGTGCCACCTGGGAGACGGCTAACCTGTCATTGATTACTGTATTTTCTGAGGGTAAGAAGCAGTCCTCTAGTACGCTGCAGCGAGTGGAAGAGGGGAGGTAGCGAGGGGTGAGAAGCGTTTTCCAGTTTGCTGCTCTTACCCAGGAGGGCTGGGGCTGGAGCTCTTGCAGTTTTATGGTGCTGGACGTCTGCAACGCGGCAAGGACAGAGCTGTGCTGTGTTCATCGGGCCGAGCTCTGCTGTGCCTGCTAACAAACCTCTCGGGGGTGTTGGCACTGTTAATCCCTTCTCCTCAGAGTCGGGCAAAGCCAAACTGATTCCTTTCAAGGTCATCTGTAGGATGCTGCCAAGTTTCCAGGCTTGATGGTAACAAAGATTTGTTCAAAGAACAACTCTAAGTTTACTCCATCCAGCCCTTTTTGGCTTCCCCATAGGCTCTGGTAGAAAAGAGAGAACCAGAAAAAATGATGCTTTTGAAGGATATCTGTGCTCTTAGTTATGCTCGGAACAAGAGACTGACTCTTCTGGGAAGGCAGCCACCCATGTTAGTAAAATCAGGAACGCTTTTCTGAGATTTAAGTTTTCCTTCTCACCAAAGGTCGCTTCTATACTGTTACTCACTTAGAGATCATTTAGCCAAAACAGAGGTGGATTTGAGGCAGATGCTAAGAACTAACCCCTGCTCATGCGGTTTATTGACTGTAGGAGAGAGCCTGCTGTTTTACAGGAGTGTCGTTAAAAGGAAATCCAGGTCTTAATGAGGTGCTTTATTAACAAGGAGTTATTTATGAGTGTCTCATGAGTTGGGAGTGCAGCCTGCAGGTAACTAAGAATAGGGAACAGTTGAGCTAAGCTCTGGAATCAGCGACTTAGTGAAGTGCTTGCTCATACTGGGCTGGGCTGGCTCCACAAGCTTCACTGGGACTGGGACCAGTTGGTCCCAGACAGTGTTTTGCTGGAGACAGGCCCACCGGGAGAGCCAAGGAAGTCTTAGCACCTGCCCCCACCACCCCTTTTCTTGTCTTGCTGATGTTTTGACAATCAAGTTAGTATCAACAGACAGTTTATGTGCTTAGTTTTGCTCATTTATGTGAGATTAAATCGTTTCTTGTCTCTCTTCCGTCTATCATTGATGGGCACCGTAAACAGTACTAATGAGGCTGTCTCTGCTATCTTGTAGTACATATGATTAATCTCCACCAAGTAAAATTAAGATAGGCTTAATTTTGTTTTTAACCCTCTGACTGTTTTGAAACAGCATAGGTGCTTCAATTACAAATGAGATGGATGAGCTGGGACACCTGCAGTTGCTTTCGTGGCATGGTCTGGCTGGGAAAGGGCCGGTGGGTGCCTCTCTGGTCGTGGCATGGGATGGCTGCGGGAAGCCGTAGGCTAAGGCTGACCCTCCCGAGCACTGCCTTGCATCTGTCAGCTGGAAAAGCATTCCTGTCACATGTTGAAATGGCAGGGAGGACCTGGAGCACTGCTCTTACCTTGCTTTTAACTGTGAGGGTGCTGAATCGGGTTTAGTATCCACGCATGGAGGTAATGTCCCTCATGTGGCATCAGATGAGCTTTCCTAAGGACCTCGTTCCTGGACTTCAGTGCTTCTGGGTCAGCCTTGGGCCAAGTTTGATGGGAGGCTGAACTTGCTGTTGCACTGAACCCTCTCCCGTAACTTGCATCTCCTGTCCAGCCCCTGGTGAAAGGAAAGGTTTCTCCCAAGTGGCTCCTCAAACCGTGAGACCTTCCCATGCATGGCTTGGCAGCAGGAAAGCCTGTGATTGATGGCAAGTAGCAGACAGAGTGGGTGCTTGGTGTCTTACTGGTTTCACTGCTCAAGAAACCCATCTCAAGCCTTGCTGATGAATTGTGTTTAATCTGCTGGAGGCACACGCAGCTCTGAGGAACTGCAGTGCATCACTTCATAAGGCCAGTAAGAAGGACCTTTTTTTCTTATTTTATATCATAATGATTGATTGACCAAACTCAGGTTTGCTAGAGAAACTTTTTTTCTTCTTGCTTTGGATCCTAAATTTACTCCTACAGTGCTTTAGAAATATGTTATATAGAAGAAAATCGATGGAAATACCTTAGCAACAGGTTTATAATAAAGAAATAGGCCATTGTTATATTTTTTTCCAATCCTCCTGTGGTCTGAGTGTCATATTTCCTGAAAACTAAATATAGCTATGTGCACTGAATGTTAATGGGCAGCTTTCTCTAAGTAAAAATCTTGTAGACAGATCTTCAGAAAGTCTGTGTGGGTTCAGTAAGGATCTGAAAGACAACCTGTTGATCACATCTAAAACATTGCGGGCCAGTTAAGGAAAGTGGTCAGAAGTAGCCTGTGTTTCTTGTATTTCTGTGAATGTTTTAAAGGGTAAGGGGTCAGAAATGCTTAAATGGAAAGTGTCCTGCTTGGAATGGTGTGGAATATCCCACTCAGGATAGAATTTATGGCTTAAATATCCCTATCTTACGCAAAAATGCCCCGATCATGAATTTGCTTTGATTCTCCATGTGTCATGGGTTTGCAGGAATAACCGAGATATTATTAGCTCTTGAGATAGGAAACCCAGTTCTTTCCTACAATGCCACTGTTCTTCATCTCTGCTCTCTTAATGAGCACTGTTCGGCTAAATACAGCAGCAGTGGTGCCCAGCCGGGGGGGTTAACAACCAGACCACAAGCCAGCGCTGCCAAGGAGCCAGCCTACCCTAAGCTACGTTTGCCTATGTGTGTGGAGGAGGTGCTGGAGATGCAGAGGATGAGGCTGGGGAAGTACCTGGCTTGGGATACTTTACGAAGAAAGGTGGTTTGAGTTGTCCATCCTCTGGCAGGGAGTAGGAGTCTGTGACAAGCTCCTGTGAGAGGGAACTGGCCCTTCTCCTACAGGACTTGTGGGGGCACAGGTTCTGCTCTGCTATTTCAGCTAGGTGAAGCCCTAACCAAGCTTAGGCTGGGCCCAGCAGCTGTTTCCCTGCCCAGAGCTGCATAGAGGCGATTCAGCCCAGCCTGATGGGGCACGCTAGAGAGGGAGAGGGGCTGCCCTGTGGGACTGCAGGCTTGCTCCAGCCCTGCTGGGCTTGTTGGGCCCCCCAAGGCAGGCAATCTCTCTGTGCTACAGCAGTGCCCCGGCTGCACAGCACCTCCATGGGTGGCTGCTCTCAAAAGAGCCACTTTTCCAGCTGTGCCAAGGAGGAACTGCCCAGACTGTTCAGACTGCACTCTACAAGCTTGTAGCAGCCTAATACAGGGACAACCTGCAAGGAAGGGATGTTAGGAGACCCTACTGCTCAGGCAGCTTCGGGCATTTTGGGAAGTTTCCAAGGACATCTTTGGAAACCAAGCCTAGGGAGGAAGGCGTGAGCTCTTGGTAGGCTTTAGTGAGCTTGTTAGCTGCACCCTCGATAGCTCTGGTTCAGGCACAGAGCAAGGATGCTAAATGAAGGCAGTTCTGCCGCAGCTTTAAATAGGGTGACACAAAGCCTGACACTGAAATATTGTAGGCTTTGCTTTATTTTGCACCATCTGATGTGCAGTGTAATTTGTAGTAAATCTGAACCCGAGGCAGCTGCTAAATCTACACGTAGTTGACTAGAAACAAGCCGAAAGCTCCTTCTTAAGCCTAATCATACTGCAGAGACAGTGGTATTCTCACTGTACTCCCCTGTGCATGCTAGGTTTGTTATTTTGTGCCAGTGAGAAAACTCAGATCCCCAATGCTTTGCATTAGCAAGGAGCTAAGCTTGTTGTATATCATCCAGCCAGGCCTGATTAAAATGGCTTTTCTCTGCCTGCCCCCGGAAGGGCATAAATAAAAGTAAATTCAGACATGTTCCTTGCTTTGGGACATGTCCTTGCAAAGAAGCAGGATTTTTTATTTCCCCCTAAGCTCTGCTGATTGAATTCTTCAGTCTCAACACTTTTTCCAGGTTGGGGGCAGGGGGAGAGATAAACAATTGGCCCTGTTGTATTGGCAGCACAGAGAAAACCTAGGAGGGAAAGAAGTCCTGCCCCTTGGCAGTGCCTGGGTCTCACGGGGAGCTGCCAGATCTTCTGCCAGCAGGAGCAGGGCCAGCCCTTCCCCCAGGCATCTAGGAGCTGGAGCAATACAGCACCTTGGGAAGGGCAGGCAGTGGCTGGGCACTGGGGGATCTAGGAACCTGCACACTACTCAGGGTTGATCCACCACAGGCTGTGGCTGACCAGCCGCCTCTCCAGGCAGGAGAGCCAGGAATCACCATATCCCAACAGCATTTTTGGGTTGTTGCTTTGTTTCTGTGGGTTTGGGTTTTTTTTCTCCCACCGCTGAAATTCAGCTGGTGCCCAGATGTTTGCTGACAGAGGCACATAGAACTGCTCAGTAAATGGGAATGGCCGAGGTGCAGAGCAGCCAAGGACTTTGTGGGTCAAGGCAGAGGCTTGGCTCCATACTGGCCAGGATCCCAATGCCCCAGGGAAACCCTCAGGGAACACACCTGTGCCTCGGTCCCTTGTTCAATGGCTGCTTAAAATGCTACATTCCACTGGACTGGAGAGAGGTATCAGCTGCTCATGAACCTTTGGGAGATGCCCTAGTGCAGCACATGCCTCACAGTACCAGTGAGGAGCTTGGGTAGCACGGGATAGTCCACACCAGGGATCCTCAAACGTTTTAACCAGGGGGCCGGCACGGATGAAGTGGCAGGGACTCATCTGCGGCTGCTTGGTTCCCCCCCGCCCCAACCCCCGGCGCGGGGGGGCGGGGGGGTTCTTTAAATACCGGGGGCCGGATTGAGGACCCTGGGGGGCATATCTGGCCTGTGGGCCGTAGTTTGAGGACCCCTGGTCCACACACTGGAGGTTGAGGTGGGTGCTAACAGGATCCCCTGGGCTCATAAATCCTTGCTGCCCTTCCCAGAGGAAACCTTCTGAGCCCTGCTGTACAGAGGACACCACCCTGTCCTTCCCTGAAGAACTCCTGCTCCACCTCCCTCAGGGGCCTGTGCAAGCACAGCCAGGGCAGGCAGCGGGGAGCTTTCTAGCAGCTCCGTTAGGCTAACGAGCTAGTCCTGTAGCTCTTCAGAAAGCTCACACTGGCAAAATTAGTTCTTGAGGAAAAGTGGGACAGCAATTTAAAGTGCCCCAGGAGACTTACAAAAGCACAAATCATATAGAATCACAGAATGGTTTGGGTTGGAAGGGACCTTAAAGACCCCCCAGTTCCAGCCCCCTGCCACAGGCAGGGACCCCTCCCCCCATCCCAGGCTGCTCCCAGCCCCGTCCAGCCTGGCCTTGGCCACTGCCAGGGATGGGGCACCCTCAGCTGCCCTAGGCGTGAGCACATTCAAAGGTGCAAATGTTTTGTTGATCTCCAGAGGATGTTTCAGCCTGATTCATTTCCTTCATTACCCTGCTGACAAATTATGTATCTCTGTGATATGGGTGAGTGCCTTCACACACTTGATCCTAATTATTGATAAGGAGGTGTGAGCAGTGCCTGGTACCTCAGGGGGGGCAAGTGTTTTCAATCATCAGGACTTCACTGACTTTGAATGGGGGTGAGAAGATCGTGTTATTTTAGGGCTGGGAAAACAGAGATTTAGGGGATTTAATCTGTCAAAGGCCTGGGACTAAAGCTGCCTCTTGTCTGTAAACTTCGTTGCCCGCTCATCGGTTCCTTGAAAAAAGACCACAGAAACCAGGTTATTTTTGGGATTCAGGTGAGGGTGCAGCAGGAGTCCTTGTATGATTCTTATCTCCAGTGCACTGCATCAGGTACGGCTGGTGCCAGACCAAACCCAGAATGCAAACCCAGGCTTTGCAAACCCCTGTGGACCAAAGCAGTCACTGTGCAGTGCAACGGCTTCCTCTGTGTGGTCCTGTGGAAAGGATGCTTTCAAAGCACATATGTGCTCTGACATTCCCAGCCTCTGGGTGATCCCCTGGGATGCTTACAGATAGGAAGGTTGTAGAAAATAGATTTGAGTATTTTTGGTGGTAGCAGAGCAGAGAGTGGAAGATAACATGGGCTGGCTCAATGTCTTTAGTCGGAGGCTTTGAAATGGTGGTGTGTAAGCTGGGAGCAGCCCAGCTCTCTGCTCTGAGGAAGGCTTGCCCCCATCACAGCTCTCAGCTCCTTCTAGTGCTCGCTGCTTGCAGGTCTTTAGCATGGGAAAGCTATGGTGTGACAGGGTGGGGGGGTCTCCTGATCGTAATGTGGTACGCAACCTGTGCTGTAGCTGTCTCCAGTTTGGGCTGCTCCTTTCTTTAATCAGGCTGATGGTAAGTAGAGCAGTTGCATGTTCTGGTTCCTGACTGATTTAGTATGAGCAGGGTTAAAAAAAAAAAAAAGGTGCTAAATATTAGGCAGTTGCATATTCTTCATACAAAACTACCCTTCTAGGCAGTCTTCCAGAATTTAGATAAATTCTTAACAAGAATTTTGTAACTTCACAGTGTGCTGTGCAAGCCTAGCATGTATCAGAATACATAATACTTATTCCAGCCACAGGGCATTATGGTGATAAGGAATATTAAGAATTTAAAAAAAAATATCCTTGATTAAAGAGTAACACTTACTGCAAGATCAAGAATTTAAATGCCGGAAAGAGATCAGATCTTGCCCTTTGTTGAGCTACTTAATCAACCTAATGCTCCAACAATCTTCCAGTTTTTCCAATGTGATGGAAAATGTTTGTAAACTTGAAAGGTTATCGAAGTAGAAATTCTGGGCTTTCCAATCTAGTTCTGTAATAGGGACAAATAATGAAGGAGAAGCAGAAATGAATGCTGTGGTAGGTGTGCATTAGAATTAGCCAGGCTTGGCCACTTTCTCAAATATGCTGCAATTGCATGAAATAGTTGAAGATGAAAAATTATGTTGTCAGCCAGAACCCAAGTGCCCTGTCGCATTGTGACAGTTAAAATGGGTAAATAAACTTTTTATTAAAAATGAAAGTGCAATTTAACAGACGACAAGAATACTCTGATAGCTGGACTGAAGCTCCTGACAGAGGAATTACTCATTTTTATTTTAATTGTATTGTTGTTATTCCCCACAGTAAAACGTACATGTACGTGTAGGCTTCTGATGCTGTCAGCTGGGGTATCGCGTGTGGAGCCACAGATGACTGACTGTGCGGGAGAGGGGAAAGCCGTGTCTCAGCCACACTTCTTGCTGATTCATAGAATCACAGAATGTCTGGGTTGGAAGGGACCCCAAAGACCCCCCAGTTCCAGCCCCCTGCCAGGGGCAGGGTCACCTCCCCCAGCCCAGGCTGCTCCCAGCCCCGTCCAGCCTGGCCTTGGCCACTGCCAGGGATGGGGCACCCTCAGCTGCCCTGGGCAGCCTGGGCCAGCGCCTCGCCGCCCTCACGGGGAAGAATTTCTTGCCAATATCTAACCTGAATCTCCCCCCTTTCAGTTTAACGCCAGTACCCCTTGCCCTGTCACTACCTCCCTTGCACAAAGCCCCTCCCCAGCTTTCTGTCAGCCCCTGCGGGCGCTGGGAGCTGCTCTGAGGTCTCCCCGGAGCCTGCTCTGCTCCGGGCTGAACAGCCCCAGCTCTCAGCCTGGCCCCACAGCAGAGGGGCTCCAGCCTCTGATCATCCGCGTGGCCTCCTCGGGACTCGCTCCAACAGCTCCAGCTCCTTCTCGTGCTGGGGCCGCCCGAGCAGACGCAGCGCTGCAGGGGGTCTCAGCAGAGCGGGGCAGAGGGGCAGAGCCCCCTCCCTCGCCCCGCCGGCCACGCTGCTGGGGATGCAGCCCAGGGCTCGCTTGGCTTTCTGGGCTGCCAGTGCACATTGCTGGGTCCTGTTGAGCTTCTCGTCCACCGACACCCCCAAGTTCCTCCTGCTCAGGGCTGCTCCCAATCCGTTCTCTGCCCAGCCTGTGTTTGTGCTTGCGATTGCCCCGACCCACGTGCAGGACCTGGCACTTGGCCTTGGTGGACTTGATGAGGTTTGCATGGTCCCACCTCTCAAGCCTGTCAAGGTCCCTCAGGATGACATCCCTTTCCTCTAGAGTATCAACCACACCGCTCAGCTTGGTGTCATCTGCAAACCTCTGAGGGTGCATTCAGTCCTACTGCCCACGTCCCCAACAAAGACGCTAAATACTGCTCCCAACATGAGCCCCTGAGGGACCCCATTTGCCACTGGTCTCCATCCAAGACATCAAGTTGTTGACTGAAACTCTTTGAGTGTGACCATCCAACCAATGCCTTGTATACTGAGCAGTCCACTTGTCAAACCCATGTCTCTCCAGTTTAGAGGCAGGGATGTTATGTGGGGCAGCGTCAGATGCTTTGCACAAATCCAGGTAGATGATGTCAGTTGTTCTTCCCTTACTGCCAGCACTGTGACCCCATGGTCACGGTAACTGGGTTGCAGTAGCAACACCTCTAGAGTTGCAGGCCAACATTGTAGCGATTGGAAAGCCCTGCCTTGCCAGGGTCTCCTCGTCAAGGAGGATTTGCGGTAGCTGTCCCTCTGCAGCTCCGGCTGCAGCGCTGAGGAGCGAGGTGTGCATACATTTACGGGAGGTGGTAGTGGTGGTGGAAGTCCAAGCCAGCTGAGGACAGCAGAGCTTCCTGAGGATGTTTTGTGCCCCCAGATGCTGCTGAGCTGCAGCACAGGGTGCAGATCCCAGGGACAGGCCTGGGGCATGTGGAGCTGTGGCAGTGACACAGCAGCTGGTGCGTGGTGGGCCGGGGGACAGGAGCACCGCAGCGGCCGGGCTGGCCGGGGTCGCCGGGCTGGGGGCCGAAGGGAGGCAGCAGCAAGGCAGGAGAGGTAGTGCTGTGTACATCTGTCCTGAGCTTCCTTGGCTTCCCTGCGTCTTCGCTCTGCAGAGGCTCCCTCTGGGGATGGGTGCAGAGCCGACCCCAGCGCTCTCAGCCAGGCACACGTTCTCTCCTTTTCTGGGGGTGAATAAGGAGCCGCCATTCCCTAACGCCGGGGGAAGGCCTGACCAGGCCTGGTGTGGCTGGGGAGAGCCTCGCCTCCATTACGGTTACAGCACAAGGGCCTCCAGCCTCCCAGCTGCCTCTGCAAGGAAGGAGGAGGTGCTCTGGCAATTTAGGGAAAATTTTCAGAACTTAATTTTCAGCCAAAATCCAAAACCTGCCTGAAATCCGTTCTACTTCAGGAGAAGAGCAAAGAAAATATCTTCTTCATGAAAACCTGCAGTTCATCATCTCTGCTAGCTAGAAGTGCTTCTAATTGGGACAGTGATGGGAAAGGGGACTGTGAGAATTTGGGCACAATGAACAGAGGCTGTTCCATCTCTGTATTCCTTCCATCGGTTTGTGGAAGGATTTAAACCCAGGGTGCAAGATCACCACATTATGGATCCACTGCCATGGCTACGTGTTGTGGCGTGTCTGTCCACTCAATAGGCGACCCAAGCTAGGCTGGTTTGAGGGGGTGTTTGGTAACCCTGCTGCTGCATCTGCCTTTTCCCCTTTTTTTAATGTGCCTCTGGAAGCTAGGTATGATGCAGCAGTCCTTGTTTTCACGTCATGCCTGCGTAGCGGCCATTTTGAGTCTGTTTGGCAGGGTGACAAGTTTGATAGCAAGGAGAGGTATGAGTGGGTACTTCACCACTCTCCCAACTTGAATAAATTTACTGATTGTGCTGTAATTTACACACTGGGCGAAGGACTGCTGAGTCAGGTACCCTGGGGTGCCCGTGCCAGCATGCTGCTAGAAGCGAGCCTTGTGTTTTCCAGTAGTGGTCCAGAGGGGCTGTGAGGATTAATGGGATAGTGTTAATTAGCACAGCTCCCCAGATTTAGCAGTGCTATGTTTGAGGCTGGTTTCCTAAAGAAGTAAGACTTGCATGATCATTATGTCTGTCTGGCCTTTCTTCCACTCACAATAATTTCTGATCCTGGTTGACAAACTTGATCGATCTGATGAATCAGTGGAGTTAATGAATTTCCTACAAATGCGAGTGTCCTGGTTTCAGCTGGGATAGAGTTAATTTTCTTCTAGTAGCTGGTACAATGCTGCAGTCTGGATTTGGTGTGAGAATAATGTTGCTGACACACTGATGTATTAGCTGTTGAGGAGCAGCACTTACTCTAAACCAAGGACGTTTCAGTTCCCCGTGCTCTGCCAGCGAGCAGGTGCACAAGAAGCTGGGAGGGAGCATAACAAGACAGCTGACCTGAACTAGCCCAGGGAATATTCCACACCATAGAGCATCATGCTGAGTATATAAACTGGGGGGAGTTGGCCAAGAGCCACCGATCACTGCTTGGGGACTAGTTGGGCATCGGTCAGTGGGTGGTGAGCAGTTGTATTGTGCATCACTTGTCTTTTCCCCTTGGGTTTTATTCCTCTCTTTCCATTACAATTATTGTTATTGCTGTTGTTATTATTATTTCAGTTATTAAACTGTTCTTATCTCAGCCCATGGGTTTTACCTTTTTCTGATTCTCCTCCCCATCCTGCTGGGGCAAGGAGCGAGCGAGTGAGCGGCTGTGTGGTACTTAGTTACTGGCTGCAGTTAATCATGACACTTGGGGGAAAAGTAATGCATTGCAGGAGGAGAGTCATCGGGAGAGTGCAAGTGGCAGGGTTAGTGCCTGATCCAAATCCCCTGGGACAATGTGCCTGGAGAAACTGGGAACAAGCAAGCACTGAAAGAGGGGAGTATGGAAGGCAAAGAGAGCTAAAGTAGGGAGGTTCTCTGGGAAGGTATCAAAGTAGGAAATCAGTCTAGGAGACAAACACAACCCAGACAGACTAATTACTTAAAAGCTATTTTGGAAGGAGAGTTTCCTCCTCACCTGGGAGAGCTGCCTCCATCACAACTGCCCCCAGAGCTGGGGCTGCCCTGGCCCTAGTGACAGTCCTGCCTCTGGTGGAAGGCTGGTGGGGAGATGTCCAGTGTTCCTTCAAGCAGTGTTTCCGTGAGTCTCGTCTATCAGACCTATCAGAGAAATGTATTAATGGTATTTTTTTCCTGCCCTTGGGGTTTTAAAGAGAATGAGCCTGACTGGTGCCAGCAGGCGGGATGTGCCCCGGGCAGGTGTGCTGGCAGAAACCGCCATCCTGGCCCTGGGCAGGGGTGGAAACCCCAGCTCTCTACCTGGCTGGTCATGTTAGGCAGAGCTTTTGGTTTTCTGGAGCTTCCCCAGCCCTGCTTGTATCCCTTGGGCAAAGCACAGGGTGAGAGCAAAGCAGGTCTGTGCCAGGAGAGTCAGAAAAGGAAGGAAAGGGAGAAGAGGGGCATAAACTGGCATCTCCCTCAGGCACCATGCCGATGCAGGGAGTCGCTGAGCAGAGTGCACGGCCTTGGAACTTGCCTCTCCCTTTGGTCCTGTCTCGCCCAGATGCAAGCAGCAGCGAACCCGCAGGGGCTTGGGCAAGCCGCACGGTGCCTGTCAGGGAGCACAGGCTGCCTGAGCTCTTGCTGCTCTCACCGCGCTGTCCCAGAGGAAAACCCTGCTTGAACTCCCCTAGGTGGGCAAGAACTGTTCTGCTCGGGGCTTGGAAGAGTCCTCCAGTGGTAAGCCAGGCTCTCTTCCCAACTGCTTTCACCTCAATGGGTCCTTACAACCCTGGATGTCGGAGTCTGAGTGACAAAACCTGTGGGCTCCACATGGCTCTTGCCACTGTGGCAATTTCTCCTGCGAATCTCCTCCCCTGACATCCTCTGCTGGCTGGCAGAAGCGGAGGGCTCTCTCCAGGCTCGCAGACACTGGGGCTGAAGATAGTCTATGGAAAATTGTGTGCAGATGCTTTCTCTTTCACCCTCACTTTTTTACCACTCAAAGCTTCCTTAAATTCTTGCTTTATCTCTTTTCCTTCTCCTCTTTATGTTTGAACAAACATCACTTGCACCCTGTCCCATAAGGAGATTTTCCATGTGCTGCTGTTTCCCCTCTCAGCAGGCAGCTGCTTATCTGGGAGCACTGGTGGCCCTGGCGTACCTTTGTTCCCCAAATACACCCATCTGTCACCACTGGCAATAAGCAGAGGCCTCTTCGAGGGGGTGGGTTCGGCTCTTGGATGCATTTGCTGTCATTACTAGAAGCTGTTCTCAAATGGAGAGACATTTCCACAGATATTTGGTTGACTACATGGCAAGAGTTTCTGGTACCTTCTTTAACAGCAGTGTATTTAGTTTTACATACTGCCTTGAAATGTGGGGGGTGTTCTTTTTCCTGTTTCCTTAAATCTGTTCCTGATTTTTTGGGTTTTTTCCCCTTGCTGTTCAGCTTTTTTGCCATTTGCTCAGGGACGGAATTACAGCTGTACCACATTGGCCTTTTCTTGTACAGCCCTGTGAGGTGTCAGCTCTCTCTGAGGAGGGTTTTTCCTGCAGCACACCAGTTCTTCCCATTGGGAAGTCCACGAGGAAGGCATGTCAGTGTAATTTAATCCAGGAGGAGAATGTGCCACTCAGGGAACTTATGCTGGACCAGAAGACACACTGGCTTGTCATGCATGGTCCTGTAGCCATCACGGCAGCCACAGCACAGAAAAATTGGGAAGCTGTAACCCAGGATAGGCAAACACACTGGCCTAACATCTGCAAAGGGGGCTGCATGGCTCCCGAAACCCATCCAGCCCCGGCACATTTGTGGAGGCAACCTGCTTCTGTCTCTGAGGTGGGATGCTCAGATATCTCCAGATTTTGTAGTTTCTCTCAACATAGAAGTGGTGAAGCTTTGGTTTTTTGGGTTTTTTTTGGTTTTTGTTTTTTTTTTTTGTAACAGCCTCCTCCTTAGCATGTGTAAATTGCTAAAACCAATATAAGAACAAGATGCAATTTTTAATTAAGCCACATGTCTCTGCAGACCTGTCTTGTCCCGTGTGCAGACACTATCTCCCAGGTGCCCCCCGCCTGCACCTGCTGTGCCCCTGCAGCAGTGTGTGCTGCACTGCTGCCCTCGGGGCACCAGGGATGGGCTCGCTGCTGTCCCTTGGAAAGCTCCTTCCAGCGGTGTCTCCATCCCCATGTGTGAGCTTCTTTATCCCCACTATCATCTGCTGCAAACTGGGTTTATAACAGGGACCCGAATTCTGGTGATGCCAGTATTTGTAACTACTTGACTCCCCTGAGGATGCTCCTGTGGGTGGATTTACCAGGCAAGCTACCCAGCAGAGTGTCTAGCCACTTTTCTGATGTACTTTACAAAGGCAACTAAATCAGGAGAACATCTATCATGGGACAGGGGGGTAAATGTAATCTTTTATGCGGGTTTTCAACATTTCTACACATCAATGTGTCTTTCTTTCCCCAAAGCACATCATGAGATCTTTTTTAGAGTAGAAAATTCTGTTTACTATGTTTCACAGTGTATTTGAAGTCCAGCACAGAAACTTCTTCCTTGTGCTCAGCTCTGACTAAATCTGCCCTGGTTTCTCAGGAGAAAAGCTTGCTAGGAAGGAGAGCACTCTGAGATCTCCTTTGATGTATTGATGAAATCATTGCTGTCTTTTGTATTCCAGCAGGCACGCCACTGTGCTTTATTTATATTTTTAATGCAATGCCATTTTATATGTATCAAAACTGGCAATGAAATTAATATACAATATATAAATGCATTATAGAAAAAGAAGAACTCTGGCAGCCACTTTAGAGAAGTGATTAAAATTTAAAAGGCAATTTGCCAGTAGGAGAAAACAAAATAAACTCATTATTTACCATGGCTACATCCCTAATGAAGTGTGGAAATTATTTTATTAATGTTTTCGGTATTTCAGAGGGTGGCTTTCTTCTTGACAACTACAAAAGATGTGTTTCTTTACAGGAAAGACGATTGCTCCAAAAGTTAACGCTTTCTGTGGCAAACCCAGTTGCTCCGGTAACCGCTTTCCATCTAGAAGGTAAATCCTCAAGAAATAATTCTCTTCCTCTGTTTTGGGCCAACACACTTATAAGTCATGTTGGTTTCCTCTTCTACATGCTCATGGCATTTCTTTTAGAAAGAAACCTGTGCAGAGGTGTTGGTCCATCAGGTCACTGGAGCTTTGCAAGAAGGGCGCAGCGAAGGCTTTGGCTAGCTTCTGAAAAAGGTCCTTGGGCTTTCCAAAGTCTGGAAAATACCAATAGCGTAAGCTGCAGAAAAGAGGAAGATCTTTTCCAAAGTCCTGGTGAAACAGGCAGGGGGATGGAGTACAAAACTGTTCACAAGGCATCTAGATCTGTGGCCCTTCTCAGCTCCAGACCTTGATATCCCTCAGTCATTTTCTTGCCAGGCTGAAAGCTGGGACTTCCCTGTGCAACTCTTTAAGGCCATTGTCTGTAAGTCCTGCTCCCTAAACCCAGGAATTTTGCTGAAACCATTCATGTCCGTATTTCAGAGACTTTCTGAAACTTCTAGAGCTTTATTTGTAATTACTTTCCCAGTACCACCTTAGCTTACCTAAACTTACCCTTTTAAATCAACTGGGCTGCTGAGCTGGTGAAGATCAGCTGGCTGGCTCTTCAGACAAAACTGTACCCCGGGAGCTGTGATCACCTGCGAATTTTCTTTTTTTTTAATTGACTTAGCACAAAGGGAAAGAGCAGTGATTTTCTACTGACAAAGAAAGAGCCTTTAGGTTTTGTGAATTGGACAGCAAGGAAATAAAGGCTTGAGATGTGTTAATTGGTTGTGTCGAGATGCTTATTGACTGAGCAATCAGGATGTCATTGCAAAAGGATGCTTGCGTAAGATGCTTGTCGGGTGGTTTGTATTGATGTAGAGGTTTTGGAGCCTTTCATTACTTGTTAAGGTAACCGTTGCCTGAGTAAGGCAAGCGGAACTGTTGAAGCAGTGGAAGATTGTGCCCTCAGCAGCCCCTGGGACATACCTGTGCTGTGCGGTAAGCGCAGGCATGAATGAGATGAATCCCACGTTTTGGCTAGCTGTCTGTTTTACTTATTGCAGGAGGCTGTAAGCACAAAAGAGATAACAAAGCCTCTTGTTGGAAGAATGGTTCTTTAATTTTGCTTATCAAAGGAAATTAGTGATGCCTTCTGCTTTTGCATATGGCTCTCTAATAATTTTAGTAGAGCAAACCCCACAACTGTAGCTAGGTCTTCCCTGTTCAAGCTAATCTGACTGTCAGCAAAGGTACCTTATAAATAAATACTACCTCAGTCTATTCTAGTGTCTAGGTTTATTCCTTTGAGGCTTGGAACTAGTAACACTGAGGTTTAACCTCACCCTAGGCAACTTTCTCTGACAGGTCTTCAAAGTGCTCAGCCCCAGGGGTGACCTTTACTTTTTCTGACTGTCGGGATGGGAGGTTGTAGGAAGGTGCAATTGCAGGTACTGCTTCTGAAGAATTTCAACTGGTCCTTTCCTTTTAAATTTAAAGTAATGCTGTGAGCTAAGAAAGTAAAAAATATTTAGCCAGCTCAGTGGAGCATAATGTAGGGAAGCAGTGTACTCCAAATAAACTAATTGGATGTCTACTGGGCCCTGCTGCAGACTGTTTGCCTTGGTCCCCTTGGGTCTGGGGCTCCTGCGGTGAGATCCTGTTCCCAGCTGCCTGGGAAAAAAAAAAAAATCACATTTTTTTACAGGGCAGCTATGGCAACCTGGGGAGTATCATAGTCTACTTCACTACTAGGATACTAGGAGTATCCAACTAGCCTACTCTTGTCTCTGCACCTAGCAGGTCTTGAGCGCCAGATGTTGGCTGCTTCCCACCCCGGGTCAGAAAAGATGGGCAGGGGAGATTCTGTCAATCTTCTTTTGCACCGTCTGGACTAGGGGGATGGAACTGCTCATCCACCTCCCTGGGGGAATGCTGCTCTGGGAGGCAGGCTCAGGAGAGCACTGCTGCTGCCGCGGGGTCTTCTTGCGTAGGGCTGAAAAACCTGGCCATGTTTGACAGCTTTTAGAAGGGAAGTGTAGTTTCTTGGTAGTTTTTGAGTTTGAGTCACTGATTTTTTTTTTAGTGGAGGTTTTGGGGGTTTTTAAATTTGCTATTTCTTTCTTTCTGGTTGTTTGTTTGTTTTGGTGCTTTGCTGTTTGTGGGGAGGCAGAGGGGGGGAGGTCTGACAAAGCCCGCTCAGCCCAGCAGTGCCTTGGTCATGTCCATGCCCTGCAGCAACATGCAGGAGAACCTGACAAGCCTCCTGGGCAACTGTACCCGCGCTTAACACCAGTAACCCCTGCCTATGCCTTACGATGGGACTATTGTTATTTGCCTCTAAGCAGCCTGTGTGCTTTACCAACACGCCTCTCGTTCACAGGTATGAAATAAAGAGGTGCTGTTTCATGGCTAGGAAAGTTGAAGCATAGGGACATTTGGGGTCTGTGTCCTCAGGTGCCCCCAGGTGCCCTTGGTCACTCCTTTCCAGTCCATCTGACTTGCCCAGGGTCACAGTCTTTCCAAGGCTGGCTTCCACCCGCAAAACTAGGAGGTGGAAGAGTGATTTTGGACAGTGGTTGAACTCTCAGGCACTGCCTGATGCCAGCAGCTGAAGGACAAGGGTGACTGTGAGGGAACACTTCAGGGTGACCTATTTTCCCTGACCCGTGACTGCCCTGGCTATACCATGAGAGCCACACGAAACTCTGAGAAACTAAAATATGCTAAATACGGTTTTGCCAGATAGGAATCTCTCTTCCAAGCAGAGATTACCCAGTGGGTGAGCTGCTCAGGGCAAGTTAACTTTATAGAAATAATAAAGCAAGTTTAAACCTGTTTCTATTCATCTGGCAAGTACTTTCGGGCTAATAATGGAAAGGGCAGCAGCATTATGTAGTAATGGGCCTCCTTTCCGTTGTTCTGTGAAACTGCACTTCATTAAACGGCAACCTTTCTCCTGTCCCTAAATAGTAAAGTATAGCAGCAGCAATATAAAAGCATTTCAATATTTTATAGCAGCGAAGGCTGCCTGCTATTTATAATTACAGTCAATACCTGGACTGGAGAGAAATGCCTTAATTTTCTTAATGATTCATACATGGAAAAACAATCAGGCTTTTCCTGTATTTCTAATTGCATCAGCTGGCTCTAGATGAGTGTGCTTTTCCAAATTATTACCAGGCCCTGGCAGAAGTAGCACTGAAGTAAACCTTCTTACAAATAAATGCCAGTTCTTGTTGCAGCCTCCTTGTGCAAGCCTCTATCCCAAGTCCCATTTAGCTTCGGGACCCCTAGTTCTACACTCATAGACCTTAAACCTTGATTTATTTCTGCCTGGGAAGCAATGAGCCTGGGAACTCCCCGTGTCCTGATGAGTGCCAGCTGTGTGTTGTGCCATCTCCTGCACCCCTGTGGTCCTGTTGGGAAAGGGAAAGTTGGAAACCAGAGATCTTGGATGGGGAAGAGATGGAGAGCAACTTTGCTCAGCAAATGAATTACAGGTAGAAGAGAGGAGAGCAAGGGAGTAGCTGTAAGCTGCAGCGATCTCTCTGCTCTCCTATGGGTTGTCTTGCTGGTCCTTGGGAAAGGAGCGTCAGGACCATGAAAGCTCAGGTCCTGGAGGAAGAGAGTCCAGCTTGCTCATGTGTGCATTAAGGACCAACACCCACGTAGTGTATCTCCCTCCCTGGGGGAGGTATGGGAGATCCCACCGATATCAGGTGGGAGCCAGCAGGAAGTTGTGGTACTGAAAGGAGAAATAAGTGAGAGGCGGAGATAATTTTCTGGATGATGCTGCTTGGATGAGGGGAGTTGAAACAAAGGCACCATGGGCTGTAACTGTCCCTCCTTCTTAGTTCTGTCCCCAAAAGCACTGCGTGCCGCCCCCCCCCCCCCAAAAAAAAAAAAAAAAAAGAAGTAGCACTTTTGTTGTCATAAACCAAACACTTTTGGTTGTGTCCTGCAGAGAAACTACACCTGCAGAGCACTGTCCTCTGCTGATGCCCCCCTCATCCCTCTTCTGAAGACTAGCAGACGTATGCATGGTCAAGGCATCCTCTGGCTTTGTGCTTGAGTTTGCTTCCAGCCCCAGTCTGGGCCGTGGAGTCCCAGGTGGCGAGGAGTGGGTATGGCCACGCTGGTCCACTGTGCACAGCTGGCTGGAAGGACATGGGTCTGCTGCAGCCTGCAAGCTGCCTGAGCACCAAGGCACCCACTGCCTGGCTTGTGTGCCTGTGCATGACAGGGCGGAACAGCCTGGCACTGGAACAGCATGCTTGCCAATAAGTGTGTGGCAAAATGCAGGAAACTTGCCTTCGAGAAAGTCCCCCATTTGTTTGTTCATTGCTATAATTACCACACCCCTGAGACACTGGTTGCCTACTCAAACGATGGGAGGTGATTTACGCACAGCTGATACTCCTGACCGTGAGCACTGCCAAAATACCTATAGCACCGCTGAAGCCCTGCTATAAGCCTAATTTGATTAACGTGCCTGAGCACAACCTGGAGCAGAAATTACCTTATTGTTCACTGACATGCGTGGTAAACTTATACACTCTTGTGTTCCTGCTGGCTGCCACCACACACCTGCAGTGCAGGCTATCGAGGTGAGTTATCAACTTGTTGGAATTAACCTACAGTTGATAGGAAAGCTTTGATGGTCAGCAAAGATGAGGTGTTGTCCTGAGAAAGGAATTATTTTGCTGTCTTGCCAGAAATACTTATCCCAGTTAAGACCTATCATGTACTAGCCATGTACCTGCGTGAGAGCTGCTGATGCGCAGGTGGCCCTGCCACGGGTGGCCACGGGCCTTGAGCTCTGTGGTCTGTCAGGACCAGGGTGCTGTAGCACTGACCTTTCTGCTGTTGAAGGCATGTGCTTGCTGTTCCTGGCGCAGCCGCAGATTCGTGGTGCACTGGCAAAGAGACTGATGGAAGGATGGGCTTGCTGCCCAAGAGCCTTTGGGAAAAGTTTGGCAGTTCCATTCCCTGTGCTGGCTGCTGTGAATGTCAGGGCAGAGGCTGGAAGAGGAATCCCTGCCCCCCCACCTGAAGGAAGGGCTTTGCAGAGAGAGGAGGTGGCTCTGGCAGGGGTCTGGGGTGGGCGAGGAAAGCAGTACCTTGCCATGGAGACCACCAGCATGTCCAACCCGCTCCCTGCAGTTGCTGTGGTTTTACCCCTTTTGCAATCTCCTTTTCTTTGACAGGAATGTGTGGCAACACCTCAGCGTTATTAAATAACAGTCCCACCCTCCACACAGCTCCTCATGATCCTTGCACGCAGCAGATGTGTAGCTTGACACAGTGTGGTGGACGTTTGGCTATGGCTGGGCTGAGGGCCAGGGTGCTGAGCTGCTTCCGGGCTAGCCACTGAATCCTCTCCATATGTTACTCTCCTACCTCCTCTTCAAAAAACCAAAACGATGTCACCTCCTTTGGGGCAGATCCATCTTATCTTCTGCCCACGCTCAGGAGACATTTCATGGCCGATAGGCACAGCCATTTGTTTCAAGCCTTCCTCCAGAGGAGTGCATGGGGTCTTTGGAGGCTGGTGCCCAGGGCGATTCCCCTTGGCTCTCACAGCTCTCTGCCTGCCCCTGCCCTCTGAGCGGCTCTCGGGTTGGGTACAGGTTCCAGCCCACATGTCTGGAGGAGGAAGGCACCTCTGCGAGGCCATTACAAACCTTCAGGGATCTGCGGTCCCCATCACTGTGGATTCAGCAATGAGGACCGCTGCTACCTGCGGGCTCTCCCCACCAGCTGGATTATCCCTGGGTTATGCTCTATACTCAGCCTATTTCTATCTGAAATACTGCATGTTAATGTTATGTCCTGGTCCTTTAGAGGCTGGTGGGAATCTCCATCTTCACAGGAGCTGGATTTACAATGAGATAACTAGTCTCATTCAGATCTTGATATCTTTTGCCTTGTGCTTCTTTAGTTATTAGGTTTTTGCTTGTTTGGTTTTGGGTTTGCTTGTTCAAGGTTTTTGTTGTTGTTTATGTATTTATTACCTATTTCAGCAAAGTGTCACACCTTAGATAAGGGTCTTCGTCTGGAGAAGCCATTAAAGTCTTGGTAGGTTACCCAGGATGCTGTGGCCCAGCATACCTGTGGTTGGAACTGGCGCCCTGAGCCTCACAGAGGAGGTGTCCCAAGAAACACAAAGGCAAAACTACCAGAAAAGTAAAAAACAAATTATAAACCCACGACCCTGCTGTCAGAGAAAATGCTGCAAAGCAGAGATGCCAGATTTGAATAAGATGACTGCCAGCAGCTTAGACAGGGAGAGGAACTCACCAGCCGCATGTTCTGGGTAGAATTCTCACATGCATGATGAAAAAAAAGTGTGACAAGTATGGCTCGGTGTTATAACTTTGCTGGAGTGCCGTTAGCGCTACAGCAAATCCAAGCAGCACTCAGGGCAGGGAGAAAAATAAAGAGGGGGGAAAAATGAAAAGAGAGAAAAAAAAAATAATCACAGCTCTTAATCCAGCATCTTTCTACACTGTTTAAAGTAGAGCCCAATAGCACCTAGACTGAATTATCCCAGAGAAACAGTTGTCTAATCACTTATACGGCATTTTGAGATTGATGATAATGCCAGTTTTGCCAGCCTCCCTCACGTGGAATGTTGCATACCTGTCTGCTTTCATCTTCCTTGACAGCCAGGTTGTATTTGGCAATTTCTTCCCTAAACCAACATACCTGTATTTTCTCTCTCTTTAGAAATGAGAGTTTATGGCATTTCTGCTGCGTTAATAGAAGCCATTGTCTCTCTCACAATCCTTAGCTCCATTCTGATCTTTTTCTATAAGAAAAGACTTTATTAGCGCTGAAATATGTGATTTTACAAACTCCTACACAGCCATGAAGCATACAGATATGCCTTGTACCTGATGCACCCAGCAGAGCCGCTAAGCCACTCTGGTGAGACAAAGACGCAGTGGCAGCAGCGGTCAGGATGAGGAAAGGCCCTGGTTTGTGCCGGGGGGTGCCAGGGCAGTGGGCTTTGGACCAGAGCAGAGAGCTGTGTGCCTCTCTCTGCCTTGGCTGCGTAGCCCCTGCTGGGGTAACTGCCGGTGGGAAAGGTGTCCCCTGGCAGCCGCTGCCGTGTGCCCTGGCCGCTGGTGAGGTGGGGGTGTGCCCCTTCCAGCTGAATGGAGCGTGAAAACCCACGGGCCGGGACCGCAGCGATGCCTTTGGATGGGGAGAGACACCAAAAGCAAGAGCTGCTGCTGTATGATCTGCTTTTCTGGGGAAGGGCTGATGCCCTGGTGCCCAGGGCCGTGCTTCTGGCCAGGGTGGGGGCCTCCTGCCTGGCCCTGCTGGGCTCCCAGGAGGTCTGGTGGGGCTAGTGCCCCGAGCTGCTCACCCCGTGATGGTAATGGATCCTCTTCCCCTCTCCTGACGGGGCAGAATGGCTTTTTACAGGCAACTCTCTCAAATAGGAAATATTAGGGCACTTCTCAAGTGAAAAGGTCTGTGGGGAGGGGGACATTCACAGAGAAAGTTGTTGCAGACAGCTGAGAGATAACAGCTAAATTATTTTAAACAGCAAAATAAGGATTCCACTTTATAACCAGCCATAGGACAGGTAAATATTTATATACACATATTTATTTTGAGGAGCAGAACAACCCACCCAAGCTCTTCACAAACAATTTTATACTGGTTTCCTAGTTTAGGAGCAGCTGTGGCGCTGGGGGAGGCCTGACCCGTTCTGCTGCACACAGCGGGCAGCGCCGGCCAGGGCCAGAGGCAACACCAGCGCCAGGCCGCATCCAGCCTCACCACACCACGTGGGTGCACACCACAGCCTAGATTTCGTCCTGAAAGCCTTCCCACTTCCCACCTCCTCATTCCAGTTACTCAGGCAAAAAATCAGTTATTTGCAAAACTCTGTTTTTCCTCTGCAGCCTTCAGGTTCCTTTTTTCCTTCCTTCCCTCATGTTTCATGCCAAGCAAAGGAAAATGTTTTGTTCGTCTGAGTCTAGGACCCCCTTCCAGAGAAAAAGCCACACCTGTGGGTAAAATCAGCCCTTCTTCAAATTAATTCCAAAAATTGAGAAGGGACTTCAAGGATTCCTCTGAAATAGAAAAACTAGAATTTTCTTCACTTGAGGAAAAAAGCACTTTGGGCAAGTGTTCCTTTAATATTTTTTCTTGTTCTTGAAAGAGGTTTTGTACAAATGTGAAAATTAATTAGGATGCAGAATGTAGGATCTTGTTTATGTGAACATATTTGTTGAAAGTTTATGAGGGCTGAATATTGCAGTAATTGATGCGTGCTTGTATTTCAGTTTCTCATGGATGCCATCTGGTCCAGTTAAGTTGCTCTGTTGTTTTATATATTGTGTTGTGGTAGGGTTTGGAGTTTTTTTTTCTTTTTTATGATTTTGTGCTTACTGTTATTTGGAAGGGGAGGGAGTGGGAGAGAAGGAAGTGTGGACAAGTTGGCGAAAGGGTGAAGTATTGTGAAAGCATGAGTGCAGGATCAGTTCTGATGAATTCAGTCCATACACACGCTTTACGTTAGGGACTGGCAGCAGGAGACTAGAAGGATGGATACATTTCACCCAGATTTTTGAACAGTAGTTGGCTAATGCCAGGAATGAGAGAGAACATCTGCTGAGCTCTTAATGAAAAATACGCATCTTTTTATCCTCTGCAAAAATGGACAACACGCTATTTGCATGCATGGTGGGTGAATTGAATTACGCCTGGAAGGGCCATATCGGGACAGTGCAGCTACTCTGCTGCATGTGCTGCCTGCTCACTCTCGCCATCCCTCAGCAAGTGATGTCTTTGTGGGTAGTGACATTTCTTTCCTGTCTCCCTTATCCTGGTGTAAAGGATGAGTAACCCACTGCCTGGAACCCAAATGAAGGGGCTCCAGATCTGTGCCTAAGGTGCTGTTTTTCTATCCCGAGGGCTCGGTCCCCTTCCTGCTAGCCAGGGACCCTTCCTTCATGAGCCAGACCTCATTTAGTCCAGCAGAGACCTGCCTGCCCATGGGCAACCCTGCATTTATACGTGGCAATCCGGATCCCATTTCCAACCTGCTTCTTTGCTGGCCAGCCACCACCCTTTCCCAGCTGCCAGCCCAGCACTACGTTGTCAGGGTGGTTTTCATCTCCTCGGTCAGAGATTTTTCCCCGCCACCTCCCAGGTCCGCTTCGGTGAGGTTCACCCTATGTTTGGGCCATCTGTTCTCATCTCACTCCACGCGGGCAGCAGCAGATCTACTGCAAAGCTGGCTTCTGTTCCACAGCAATAAACTTCTCTCCCCGTTGTGGCCACAGGGATACCTGTGCTAGCGCAGACAGCCAGGGCTAGTCCAGAACTGGCCATTACAACTGCTGGCCGGGTGACGGGCTGGCACCTCCAGGGGAGTGAGCCCGGTGATGATGCCATGCCTGCCTCCGTGGCCGGGGGCGTGCTGGGCCCTCCTCTCTGCAGTCTGACCAATGATTCTACAATACACATAGGAGATGAATTTTTTTTTTGGGTGTCTCTGTCAAATTAGACTGAAATCAGCTAATGGACTCTGAGTGCTCAGAGGGGACTGAAATGACTGTGCTTATTATAAAGCCAGGGGAAGAGCAGCGTTTCAGGCAAGGTGTAAATGGTTGCAGCTTGCTTGCCTATAGCATTCTATTGAATGTCCCCTTTCCCTATACCTTTATGCTTCAGGTTTCAAAATGCTTTGGAGGAGGTCTTGTCTTCGCAGATGAGAAGAAAAAGGTTTCTTAATCAAGAGACTAAGATGTCATTAGTAGGCTTGTGTGCATCACATAGCAAAAACATGAAGAGGGCTGTGTATTGCTTTGGAGAGACAGAAAATATTTGGCAGACTTTAAAATCTCTCCTTTTTTTTAATGGCACTTATTAGATACTAAAGCCCTTTTACTCCCCACACATTCACACAGTAAAATAAGAGATTTTTTTTAATTAACTAGAAAGAGGCAAAGCTTTGACGGATAGAGCCAGGCGGAAAAGGTATTAGGCCATAAATTCTACTCTGGGCAGAGCTGGCTGGGAATGGTTCAGCCTTCCTTGGGGGGTGGAAACTGCAGTCTCTTTAAAAAGCCAGTATTTCCCATAGGATATTTCTGTTTTGCCAAGAAGTAGAAAATTAAGATAGAGCAATAATAACATTCTTTTCTCTGGGCTGGGCTCACTCATCAAGCAATATCTCCCATGATGTCTTGCTTCTGGTTAGAAGTATGTGATATATGCTGTACTACTATCCTAGGCTTAGGACAAAACTAATTTTAAAAATACTGGAGTGATATCAGGAATAGAAATTACTTCCCCTGTCATCCGTCCATCTATGTGTCATCCCTGTCCCCGTTGTTGTTGTCTCCCCACCACGCTCTGTCCCCCCGTCCCCCCAAGACAGAGGATCTGGAGGAAATGACTGAAGAGAGGAACAACACTTTCCTCCCTTAAGTGATGCTGAGTCATTTCTCTGTTGAATGATGAGGCAGAAACTCAATTATGGCAGAAGACAGACTGTGATGAGGTTTATCTGGCAGCACAACTATCTTTCATATTTGGAGAGCCAAGGTCCAAACACAGACTGGACTGGAAACTGGATTTTAAATCAGGTCTTCCCAGCCAGGTGCTCCCAGTGCCTCAGTAGCCTTTTATAAGATGCATATGGTGATTTACCAGTGTTTCGCTCTGGGTGAAACAAATCTCTCTCTGCTCATTCTTGGCTGGTCGGTTGGTTTCAACGTGTCCTGCCAAATGCAGGAGCTGTGGTGTCTGCTTTAGCTGCCCAGACAGCAGTACCCTGGCATAGGGCAGCTTAATGGCTTGGATGGTGCTGTCTTTTGTGCTATCATGACCTTGTGTCGGCCACAACGGCCCGTGCAGCCAGCCCTGCTGTGTGCTACAGCGGGGCCCAGGGTCACCCCATTTCTCCTCCCATATGTCCTGCAGTGCTGCTGCGATGAATCGTGGCACTCGGGGCGGTGGTGCTTCCCCAGGTGCCTGCACAGGGGGAGGCTTGTTTCTGTTGCATTAATCCTTCTGTGTGAAAGTCTGCCCTTGGCTGTGTATCTAGGCCCGTCCGCTGCTCTTTGCTTTCTTTTCTTGTGCCAGGAGAGCCCTGTGCATTGTCTCCCATGGCTATACCACCCTGGGCTCAGCATTGTCTCGGCTGTAGCTTCTTAAGCCTTCCATAGTATTAAATACCAAGAAAAGCAAAACAGCACGGCTCTTCTCTCGGATATTTAATCCTGCCTAACTGCTGAGGGAAAGACCATTGTAGTTGCTTCTTGCATTCCTTAAATAAATATCTTCCATGAGTGTTTTGGCCAGACAGCTTTGCCTCAATGTCTTGTCCTGCACTTGGCCCTGCCTGTTGAATGAGAGACTGGTCTCGGTGGGACAGCTTTCTGCAGCATTTCTCCCAGCCCTTAAATGCAGTGATCAGCTTGATGGGTTTTAGCAAAAACCTTACCTGAGTATTTTATTGAGTCTCAGCAATGATTTCTCTGCTCAGCTTTCGCCAGATGCTCTGGCCCTTTGTTTAGTAGCCTTGTGTTGACAACTAAAATGTGTATGTAATTGCTTTGCTGAATCAAAGTTCTGAAGGCTTTAATCTTCCATAGAGTGATAATCTGCTGTATTCCTGACTCTCAGGATACCCGGAACATACAGGGGATGACCACATTACCTTGTCCAAAATGCTTTTCTGCTGGAGGCATCTCTGACAGGGTGGTACACTGGGAATAGATTCACAGCTTGGGGTTGAAGCTGATGGCAGTGTGCCTGGCTGACAATTGATGTGGCTAAGCCAGCAGCCTGGCTGTCCCTGCGGCAGGGGGCTGGGGTGCACCGCTAGGGACAGGGAGTGCTTTGGCTATAGCAGGTTAAACCCCAAAGGGATTATGAGTCAAGCGCTTGGATGCTAACAAAACAATAAAGTCAATTTATTTGGAGTACTGTGCAACCTGACCATGCCTTCACCTAACAGGGCTCCGGGATGGGACAGCTCCCTGGGATATCAGGAATGACGCATCTGTTGCACCATAACAGCAACTTTGGAAAGATAGATCACGGTTCTGGAAAAAAAAGATAGTTTGCAATAATTCTTGAAGAGCTCAGTCTGGTTTTTGAGAAGATCAAAAAGCAGCTTGATTACAGGAGGTAAGGACTTCATTGAGACAACACAGCAGGTATTAAGGGCCTTGCTAATCTCGTGGAGAAAACCTGAACAAAACCCAGTGTACAGAAATGAAAGGCAGGAAAATTAATTTGAGAAACAAAGTCTGTTTTCTGGCAAGGAGAAGGACCAGCCACCAGTGTGAGCTGCCACTGGGCATAACAAACTGCTCTGTGGGTGCCTTCCAGCCCGGATGGAAGATGTTTCAGGCAGATGGGGCAGATGTGAATAGCTGAGCTATACCTTAAAATGCCTGGCCTAAGTATCACAGCTGCTACTATGCAAAGGTCAGGACTATAATGGTGTGCCTTTCCTTAGAGGGGGCACTGGGGAAGAGTCATCTCCCACCCCTGGCACAGCTTTTTTGTGTGCCAGTGGTCAAGTTACCCAGCCCTTCCGCATGAGGTCTTGCTCCTCTGCATCGTGGTATCCTGCCAAGGGTCCCTGGGGCCAGGGAGAGGCTGTTGGGCTCCACAGAAAAGACCCTAATTCTGTGTTCATGGTGCCACGGATATGGACCCCAGAAAAGCTGTATTTGGGTTTTATCAGCTTTAGGGCATCCAGTTCATTCTCAAATGTTTATCACTGTCCCAACAAGGAGGTAGGGATTGCACTGGATGAAGGGATTGCGCTGGTTGAAAACAAGTAACTGAAACCCTGATTCACACTCATTTGTGACTTTCTCCATCGAGATGAGTTAGTAAAGGAAGCTGGTGGAATGCGCATCCCCGTGTGAGCGGATGGAGCTGTCATGTCAGCCCAGTCCTTGTGGGGGGCAGGTGGCGGATGATGTCTCGAAACCCACTCTTGTCCCATGCCCTGTCGCTAACAGCTTGCTCTGAACAGGCAGCCTCGGGAGTGGGAGGAAATGGCAATTCTTCTAATGGAAAGCATCCCCTCACTCCAAGAACAGATTGCACTCATTCTGGCAACACCTGCCAGAGCCAAATAAAACCTGCTGGAGTAGCACAGCCACTGCTGAACCACGCGCCGCGTTCCAGCTTTTGGGAAGCAGCCATTGCCCGCAGCAAGGGGACTCCGGGTCCTGCTGGGTTTGCTCTCCAGAGGTGCTGGCATGGCCAAAGGAACGTGCCAGGCAGAGGTGCTCCGAGGATGGAGGAGCTCATCTTGCTCAGCGCTGGGGAAGGTCCCCTTGGGAAGTGCCCCCCACCCCCAACCGCAAAGCATTCTTCCCCAGCTCTGCCGTGTGACTTCTGCCCTGCAGGTAGGAGGGCTCACACTTTTACTTTGAGAGTTGTTGGGTTTAGGGATTTTGTAGCTCTTAAAGTCGACATTGCCTGCATAAAATTAGCTGCCATTTTGAAAAAAAAAAAAAGGAACTATTAAATCTAGAAATCTTCACCACTCTAAAAATTTTTTGTCTTGTAACTATTGGAAACACAGACATAGTCATACTGCAGTCAGCTAATTTTTTCCATTGCTTTTGAGAAAAATAATGAGCTAATTAAGCAATTTCCCCTTTGGTCATGACATTACTGTTTTACAGCATGAACCTCTTTCTGGTACATAGGATATGTTATTTCTAGTGAAATCTGTTAAACTCAGAGCATATTTATTTATCAGACAGGCCTTGAAATTAGTAAAATAATTGGACAGGTGTGCTCAGTTTTCAACAGCCAGACCTCTTGGGCTGAGTCACCACAAAGCAAAGATGCTTACAGAAAGACATCTAGGACTCTGTGTGTTCTTTACTTGTAACAATGATCTCAGATATTTTTTGAGCTTTTCTTCAAAGCTTTTCTCTCCTTTTCCTTGCCCCTCCCCCAGTACAGCTTTTCCATAATCTAGCTGCCACTAAAAGATTTCTTCATTTCTTTGAATATTTTTTTCAAAGAAGCCCTAGGAAGATTTCCAGAAGTATTGTGCTCTGTTGCAATCACGTCTCAATTCTTCCCATAAAGAAGACAAGTCTGCAAAAAAATCTCCAGTGTCCATTGTAGAGCAACGTATTGCTTTCCCATCTCTTGAGCTACTCATCTACTGGACTATTCTGTGAAAAGTTAAGGAGGAATTCACTAGAACACACTGACATGCAGCCTAATCTCTAAGAGATTTATTTGTTTAGGGCTCTCTCACCTTTAACCTTTCTAGGGCACAGTCACTTCTAGCTTCCTTGACTCGTGTTTGAAAATTATGTTGGGTGTTTAGAGAAGCTGCAGTACTTGGTAAGGTGCTGGGCTGTTCAGTCTTGGAAGGTTTCAAGGTTTGGCTAGACAAAACCATGGCAGACCTGCTCCATTGCTGGCAACACTCTCGCTCCAAAGACAAGGCAGGTCTGAGGGCCTCCAGATGCCCCTTCCAATCCAGATACAGACAAAAAGTTATACGGCATCAGCAGCGGGGGATTTAAGGGTGGATGCCAGCATCGAACTGAGTGGTTGTTCTCCTGCCCTTGTCAGAGACATGCTGGAAAACAGACTGGAAAGGGTTGTTCCTTATCATCTGCAGCATCCACAGCCTAGAAAGGCTTTTGAGGATGCTTACAGGAACAGCTGCTACATCCACCTTAGACAAGCTATCCAGACCATTTTTTTTGCATTTACCATTCAACAGTGAATCAAAATGGTAAAACTCTGGGTTTTAACAGGTGGGTGGCTGGGTGGGACAGTCTTCCAAGTTCACCTGAGCTCTTTTCCTCACTGTTCATCCTCAGGCTGTCCAAGCCGTGTCTTCTGAGCTACAGGCAACAGCTATGTGCTTTTCAGAAACCAGGAGAGATGATGGCCAGATTTAATGCACTACAGTTCTCGTCAAACAGACTCAATCGTTACACATTACAGCTACTGCAATGAGGAAACAAACACAAAAGCTGAATCCTGGTGGAGGAAAAGGTGCCAGAACACACACTGATATTTTTACCTTACAGCTCCTCAGACATCCTCGCTAGGAGGACCACCTCTCCTTACTTTTATTTTTCTCCCTGTTTGATTTTTTTGTTTGTTTATTTGTCTGAATGGATGGAAGTCTCTGCGGTTATCTTATATACATGTTTAGTCTCCCTGGAATACTTTTTCAATAACTTAGAGACCAGCAGTGGGGCACAGGTGAGTGTGTGGGAGAACTGACAGTAGAGGAATTAAAATCTGTAACCTCCTTTCTGACATCTCTTTTCTTCAGTTCACAGTTGGGAATCAAGCATCGTTTGAAATGTCTTCAAATATTAATATAGCATAAGCAAGATCTGAGTAGGTGGGGATTCAAGTTCTCCAATGCCAGCAACTAAAATAAACCAGATTAACTCTAAGGATTTGTCAGAGAAATGTCAACTTTTCTATGTTTTCCTGTTAGTGCATAAAAAAAGGAGATGTGGAAGTAAGATTGCCTCTTAGGCACCCGACAGCAAAGCTTGTCAGACTGTTTAAATGGAAGAGCTGCTCACCTTCTCAAAAAAAAAAAAAAGTCTCCTGCAGTACTGCTCTAACAGTTTTCATTTACAGATAAAAACTGGGCAAAAGTTTGAATGGTAATTTCCTGGTTTTATTTTCTCTTCTATTGTTTTTAGGTTTGTATGGGAGCATGCTGAACTAAATGCACAGCTGTACATGCAATGCATTCATGCCCACAGTTTGAAGTTCCTGGTTGCTGGTGGAGGATGGGACTCTTGCCAAGAAAACGGGTCTAGCAGGCCCAGAAAAGGCACATAACCCCTCGTACTGGGCTTACGAAATTGTTGTTTGTTTTGAAGTGACTGATGAGAAGGTTACCTGTAGGTTCAGAGTCACGATAGATGAGACTGCTTTGCACTGGCATCAGCCCAGCAAGTTCATGGGCAATGGTCCTGAGCAGACTGTCAGGCTCAGAGAGCTGGTCAGGCTCCGCAGCTTGAAATCCAGCGGCAGCTGCTGGCCGGCGGTGTTCCTGAGAGGGCCGCTGCGGGGCTGATGCTGGTTAACACCTTCGTTGGTGCTTTGGATGGTGGGACAGTGTGCGCCCTAAAGTGTGGTGATACCCAGCTGGTGAAAATGGTACGCTGGAGGACAGGACTGCCGTCCAGAGAGAGCTGGACAGGAGGGGAACAGGGCTGACAGAGCCTCGGGGAGTTCAACCAGGCAAATGCTGCATCCTGCAGCTGGAGCCCAGCCACCCCGAGAAGCAGGACAAACCAGGGCTAACACGTCAGAAAGCTGCTTTGCAGAAGAAAAGATGAGGATCCTGGTGTGCAACTTGTCTGGCCACAAGGCCACGTCTGGGTGCTGCAGCCAGCGTTGCACTGCACGGCACAGGACCCGCACTGATGTGCTGGACTGAGTCCAGCAGAGGCCATCGAGGTGGTCGGGGCTGGAGCACTGGGTGCAGGAGGAGAGGCAGAGGGAGCTAAGCTTGTTCAGCCGGGGGGGGGGGGAAGCTCCCGGTGCCTGCAACCGCCTACCAGGAGGGTACAAAGGAAACAGATCTGGACTTTTTTTGGAGGTACATAGGGAAAGAATAGGAAGCCATAGGCATGCTTGCCAGCCAGCATAAGACCTACTAGATGTTAGGCGTCTTGGGCTGCCCTTGTTCTAGCCACGGCCAAGGGGCAGGGCGCAACCTACTGAAGGCAGCAGAGGAGAATTTGAGATCCTAATTCAGCGTGGGCTCTCCCACGGCGTTTGAGCTGCCCTGAGCAAATGGCTCAGTCTCTGCCCCTGGAGCTCCTGCTCTGGGGCTGGGCTGGTGAAACCGCACTGTCGTCTCTGCATTTGGGGAGGCTCCTGTCAGACAGAGGCTGAAGAAGCAAGTAAGAAGGTGAGCAACTCTTCTGGCTTACGGTGGCTAGACATTCTTCTAAAATGCACCATCAAGAAGGTTTTGTTCCAGGCACGCATCTGTCACATCTTGAGGCTACTGGCTGAGGAGCATTAAGTTTTCCCACCACTGAGCAAGAGCGCTTTTGGCAGCCCCATTCCCGGAGGATCACTGGATGTTGCTGCTTTTGCTCTTCAGTCTGCCACCAAGGTCACTTGGGTTTAGGTCAAAACTCCTCAGGGAAATAGTGTGCAATATTAACCTTCCATGGGAGCTGATGGGTCCTGGGGAACTGCCTGACTCATGGCACTAAAAAAACGAGTTCTTTGTCAGTGTAAACTAGAGAAAATTGTAAGGTTTTTTTGTAAGTACAGAACTGTGCACAGTAGAAGGGGAGTGAGAATAACTGTTAATACCTCAATATCTGGGAGTAAGAATAACTGTTAATGCCTCAATATCTGACATTTACAGAGCAGCAACATTCCTGCCACTCTAAGAACACTCCACAGATTTTGTAAGTTAGAGGGATGCTGGTGTTTAGATCCAGCCCCCTGGCAAACACACGGCAGATTGAAAAGCCAAACACTCTAGCTAGGGCCAATTTTACAAAACACTAAAGAAAAGACTTCTGTAAATTTAAAAACTGCTACTTCATGCCACAAACATGAACTTGGAGGAGCCGGATCCTGGCTTGGACTGCGATGCAAGGACAGATTTTCAGGATTACCCTTGCGTGGGGGGTGCACAGCCAGATTGCTGGAGGTCGGGGTTACGGTAAGGAAGTCAGCTCCTATTTACGGCAGGTTGGCAGGTGTACAAGGACAGCCTTCCTGCAAGTCAGTTGATGGGTGGAAACTCACAGAGCTGCTAGGACTGGACTGGGAGGCCAGCCCCACCAGTACGAGGTTAGTGGGAACCCACCTGTAAGTAGGAGGGGGGAGCTGGGGTGCTGGCAGCGTGTTCTGTGCCCAGGGAAAAGCTCCTGCCGCCGCTCTCTACCTACACTTAATAAAACCTTCAAGAAACACAAAAGCAAGATTCCTGTCTGGCCACTTTAAAGCAGGAGAAAATATTATTAATGTACCACATGTTAGATATGTACCGAATGATTTGACCCTATTCAGGTAAGGAAACATGCGTGTTGACTGTGTCACTGGATATTCGGTAACAGCAATGGCAGAGTCTTGTTAGCGGAGAATTGATTCTGTGGGATTGTTTCTGAGGAGCAAATCCAGAGCTCTGCAGCTGGATGCATGGTAACAGCATGTCACGGCCCAGCACTGCACATAACTCCCCTGCAAAAGTGCCATCTAGTCTGTTGCTTTTAGGACATGTAAGTGTATCTCCATTTGGCTCTGTTGTCAAAATGTATACCTTGTCAGGGAGTTGCTACTAGTACCCTAATGCATTTTCATGGAAGAATATCTTCATGAATCACAGATTTCCATGAAATTTTTTTTCACCACTTTAAAGTTTTTGGTACTATTATTATTGTTGTTATTTTCAAAATAACATTTCTCTTACCTTCCTTCTTTGGTCCCCTCCAGTTTCTTTTCCACTTTCTCCTCCTGCCTGCACTAGTAAAAGGAACCGAAGACACAGGAACACCACTTACCGGTGAATTCCCTTCCAAACACCTTCTAGTTACTGTGGCTTGAACTGATGATCAGCTGAGCTGTCGGCTACCTGCATTCTGTTCCTGCCAGTATTTCTTGTTGCATGGTAAGTATTTGTTGTGAGGCAGCCAAGGCAGCACAGGCAGGGATTTCAGAAGTGATAGGTCCTAGTCTCTGGTTTAGTAAGAAGCAAAAAGCATTCAGGGCCTGGGGAGCTAGTGCCATGATAAATAATAAGAGAATTCCCTCTGCACAGGGAGTTGAAAACACCATATGTCACCTCCCTGTATTTGTCCTAGTGTTTATTTGTTTAGTTTGGGTTTTTTTCTTTTCAGCAGCTGGAAAAGCTTGTAGTACTACTAGGTAATTGAATTAATGGGAAATTGTCAGCTTGTTTATACAATTAGTCTAACGAAGCATATCCCACCTCATGTGATTTCTGTTTAAAAAGAAAATCAGAAAAGACGTAGAAAAGAACAGCAACAGCAATGCACCCTGTGATGCTGGGGTCAAACTAGAGAGCTGTCATTTGGTGGTGGCGTAGTGGGAAACTCCAGCCTGTGGTCTGTAACCCGTGGAGAACGTTTTATACGTGATGGGAACAGATGCTCATGGCCATACTGCTAATGGCAAGCCCTCCTCACTAGGCATGGCACAGAAAGGGGGCACTGGTCTGTGGCTGTAATAAGGCAGGGAAATGGGGGAGGAAAAGCAGGTGGCCTGGATATGTGGAGGGACTTGGACAAAATCATGGGTCATGCAGAAGTTAAGCAGACCCAAACGCCACCATCATTCTGCGTTAGATCCTGGTTCCTGTAAGCTGTAATTAAAAATTTAAAAATTCAGTCAGCTTTAAATGTGCTGGAAGTGCCCTTCCTCAAGGTCTGCCAGTTTTCTTTTTGTTGAAGAAAAAGGCACAGTTCAGTGCATGAATTTTCCCCCAAATTTTCCCCAAAATCTGTAATATTTCCACAGCTTAGCAAAGCTGTCTGAGCAGTTTCTGCCGCTTGTTTCTCAGTTTGTTCCCCCAACCTTTTCCATGTGGAAGATTTCCAGGTGATGTCCACTTCATTTCCTCTGGAGGCAAATGGATGCACATCTGGTCTCTGTGCTTGTTCCTCCTGAAAGGGGCACCCTGCACGAGTAGTGGAGCAATGCCCATAATACTCAGTGCCTTAATGCGTGCACTGACTGCTGCAGGGGCCACCAGGTGCCTTAGACCTAAGTGCTCTGCAGGCTCAGCTACGGCAGCCCTCTGCCCCCAGAGACTGGGACATCCACCCAAACAGCTCCATCGCCACTGGCAAGGTGGCCATCAATGTCATCTCTGCTTTTCCTTTCCCTTCTCAAACCTGAAGCTCCAGCAGAGATTATTTGTGAGGTGGGATAATTAGAAGACAGTACTTATTTATTAATGTGATTCTGCTGTGCCCGGTCCGCTCTACTCTGTCACTCAGTGCCTGAATCACAGATGGAGCCATCCCCTCGGGCAAAACAGGGTTCAGCTGGCCGGTGTTGGGGTGCTGCAGTCCCCGCGTCCCTGCTCCAGGGATGGCTGTCACAGGCTCTGGCCCTTGCCCGGGGCTTTCTTGCGGACAATACATGTGCACTAGGAATAGGCAGAGCAACATTTTCTTGCCATTTGTAACGCCTTGGTTCCTTCATAGCTACTTCAGAGTTAACTGGGTTTGGGATCAGAGGCTGTAGACTCAGATGACAACCCCTTTGGACACTGGAGTTAGTCTGGAAAGAGCTACTTTCAAAGGTAGATTGTTTAAGACAAAATAATTGCCAAAAAACAGCACTCCTCCCTGAGCTGGTACTTTCTAGACTAATGTAGGCAGCGACAGCAGTTCCTCACCTCGGTTTTGCTAAGCTGTGTGCACCAGGCTCTTGTCTCCTTGGTGCAGTGGCCTCCATCCCCCTGCGTACCAGCAGCCTGCTCTTTGCTGGATGCCTGATGAGGGCTGTAGGCAATGTTGCCTGTCTGTGTGTGGGGACACTACAAGGTGTGTACAGAAAATAGCCAGCTAACTCCACTCACCCTTTTCATGCCTACATTACAAAGCGTGTCTCTGACTAATACAGCCAGACCTCCCTTCCCTGCTTCCTCCCAGCACTGAGCTCCCTTCCCGTAGGAGTTGTGTTTATTAGTACCTGAAAACACAGCCCTGCAATTTGTGCCACTGAACTCCCTCCTCTCCTCCCGGTTTTGATCACTCCAAGGCCTGAAGTCATCACGATCTTTCTGCTTTCCATGGCATGTGTTGCAGAAGTCTCTGACTCCGTAGCATCAGCAGCCGATCACAGCAGCTCAGGGGCCAAGGTCAGTAACGACTGATCGGCTGCCTTGTGGTACCAGCTCAAATGTTTTCTCCTTTGTCTTGGCATATGGTTCTGGGACTTGTCATTCACCATGGAGCTTTGCAGTGTGGGGTGGCAACAAAACAGAGGACTGTCACGGGATGTGCCGAGCCCTGCCTCATGCACTTGCTGGCTTGCTCCCTGTCTTGGGCAAGCGCGATGCAGGTGCAGCACAAGCTTTAGGGGGTGTGATGTGGGCTGAGGCACCGCTCATGCCACCCAGGCATGAGGGGTGAGCTGGTCAGCCCCACCACCCCTGGTCCTGTCACAACCAAGTGCAGAAGCTGGGAGCACCTGCAGAACTGGGTGACTCAGACACAGGGGACGGATAGTAGTAGCTGAAGCAAAAAAACCCAGTTCTGCAAATGATCCAAGGAAGCCCAATGAGAGCAGTGTTACCCATTCAAGCCAAGCCCAAATCTAGCTGCTGCTTGGGAGTAATTTCCAGCTGCTAACATCACCTCCGGGTAGCAGATGGTTAGCTCTGCCCAAGGTTAGTGGTCCCCACTGCCCCCTGAGCTGTCAGCCCCCTGCACTGGTCATTAGTCCCTGGAAAATGGCCCCATCTCTGCTGGAGCGAGGTGAGTGACTAAAGAAACCTTAGATCCCACTGGGGCGCAGGTCTGAGTGACGCACTGAGGCAAGTGACAGCGGTTCCTTCTGCAGCACCAGAAACGCATGTGGTCCTGCTCACAGAAATCCAACTCTGCTCACGCCATGGACTTCTGAGCAGCCGGAGACCCCAGGTGGGACTGGCCAGGGTGTTAGTGCCACCTCTGCACCCACTGCCCTGCCCTGCCAAACCCACGTGTGGTAAGTATCAGCTGGACAGGTGTCTCCACACATCAAGGAAGAGGAAATTCAAGGCCTCTGACATCTCTTTGTCTTTCTTACCTACGTTTATGACGAGCTTTTGTCCAACAGTCCAGCCCGGTCTCTCTGCTGGGAGGATGTTCTGTGCAGGGCAGGCCAGCGAGGAGCAAGGCAGCGGCATTGGTGCTGGGAGCCGTGAGCCTGGTGCGGGCTGTAGCGCAGCTGCCCACCTGTCTCGGCGCAGAGCGCTGGGCTGTGAGCAGGGCGGCCGGACTGCTGCTCCAGGGCTGCTCCTGCACTCCCCAAGAGCTCTGGCAGCTGCCTGGGGAAACTGGGCAGCAGCACCCGTGACCAGGGCTCCATCCTCCGCATCCCCGTTCTTTTTCCTAATGCACAGGGGAATTTTGGGGCAGCAGTGCCCCACGGTTCAAAACAAAACCCGTGCTGTACACTACTTTTTGCCTTCTGCCCGAGATGGGTAGCCTGCCCAGCCAAGGCAAATCAAAGTCTGTTCTGCTCCGGTGTAACAAGCAGAGCAGGCTGAAATGCTACGGCCAAGCAGTGGGGCTCGGCTGCAAACCACTTGGCATTTCCAGGAGCTCACCAACACCAATATTGTGAACAGCCACCCCATCCTCCCGTGGCTCCACTTGCTGTGCAACCCTGGTTGTCTTTTCATCTCGCTTGGTTTCCAGAGCTATGACAAGACGTGGGACATGAAAGCTGAGTTCGAAGGAGTTTGAGGGGTTTTCTAGGACTTGCATAACATGAGGGGAAATTGCTGAAATGCAATTTTGCTTAATATTCATATTACAGCAGATGTTTTCCCCAGTCTTTTAAGTGAAATTGCAGGATTTCAGGGTCAATTGTTTAATAAGTTGTTAAAAAAGAAAAACTCAACTCTTTTCTAATGAAATATTGGATTTACAACAGCATGAAGGGACATATTCCAAAATGTGTCATTTGGGGGAATGGGGAATCCCCCCCCCCCCCCCCCCCCTCTGTTTTGGTTTGGTTTGTTTCTGAAAAGCTTGCACAGTATGCCCACAAGGGAGTGGTGGATTGCTTTCCTCATGTTCCCATTCCTCTCTCTGATCCTGACATTTTGTTCAGATTGTATTTATCATGATGTGCCATCCTCCTGATACCAGTAGCAATACTGATGCCCGGTGCCCGTTCAGAGCCTGGCTTTGCAGACACCTGGGTGCTGAGGAAGACCACCACCAGCTTCAGAGACACAGAAGTAACATTGCCAACGGGAGACACCCTGGGCTTCGACTGAAACGGTCCTTACGCAACCCAAGAGAGTTTCAAAAGGAGGCACACGACTAGTGAACGCAGGTACATGCCCCTGTGCTGTGTTGGGCTGCTGTGACGGGGGCGAGGGGGCCCCCTCAGCAAATCCAGCTCTTGCCAAAAGAGAGGCTCGTGCCTTCTCCGTCCATGTAACCCTGCTGGTGTTCTGCCTTCTTTAGAGCCGGATTTAAGAGAGGAAAGGGAAAAAGGAAAAAAGGGAAAAAGGGGGGAAAGGGAAGAAAGGGAAGAAAGGGAAAAGGGAAAAAGGGAGAAAGGGAAGAAAGGGAAAAGGGGAAAAGGGGAAAAGGGGGAAAAGGGGAAAAGGGGAAGGGAAGGGAAGGGAAGGGAAGGGAAGGGAAGGGAAGGGAAAAGAGAAAAAAAGCAGAGGAGAGGAGAGGAGAGGAGAAGAAGAAAAGTGAAAGAGCCTGGGACTTGGTGCAATCGCAACTGCTTGGATATTCTTGAATGGCAAGGGTTAAACAAAGGGTCAGAGAAGGCAGAGCTTGTTTCTCAGGTAAATAACAAAAAAAGTTGTGGGATAACACAGTCCTCTCCTGCTCCAGATGATGACTTAACCTGTTTGGGCACAAATCTTTTGCATCCTTCACTGGCAACTAATATGCCTCTTAAAAGAGGGTGGCTGATCCCAGCTATTGTGGGGCACAAGTTTTCAGCCCTTGTGCTTCTTGCAAGCACAGGAGGAACATGCATGTGATTTGTCTGTCTGCCTGGAAGCTATCTGTTAACCCTTGGTGGGAAGGCAGCATGGAGGTGCCTGGCAGAGTGGGTAGTGCTGACCAGGACCCCTGTGCCACGGTCCCCACCCCTGTACAGCAAATCAGCTGAGCTACCAGCAAACTGAGCTTTGGGCAAGGAAGGCAGCACCTGAGTTTTGCTGTCAGGCTAATTATGGCGGCTGCTTCCTTTCAAGTGGTGTTTGTACAGCCAGATTTCCAGCCTTCTCCCTCTGCTGTGTGTGCTCTGCATATTTAAATGAGCCTTGCTGGAGCCCTCGGTGAAACTGCCGACAAACTCACCGCCCTGCCACCCTTGGAGGCTGGTGCAGAGGTGGGCGCGCTGCAAGCCCTCCGCCTGCGAGAAGCGGGCACTAGCCGTGGTGAGAACGAGCGAGCTCCTGAGCAGATGTGACCACAGGTTTCCAGGAAGATAAAAAAAGCTGTGGTTTATGCCCATGGGGTTCCATTACAACACAGAACAGTGGAGGACTTGTGCTCTGTGGTAGATTACTGTGGTCTCTGCACAAAAGGCTTTATCCAGTCCTCTTTCTTCTCCAGACGCAACCAGTAAAGCATCTGTGTGTTGGCTTAAGTTACATGAGCAGTCTCTGTCTTTGCAGGTTTCCAAGACAAAGACACAACCAACCCGACCTAGTGCTGGAGACAGTCCTGCTCTGGGCAAGGGACTGCACTGGAGACCTGCATAGACCCCTTCCCACCTGCACATCTCGAATTGCTATGCTCTAGCATGCTCCATCACTGGTTTTTGCAAGCTCAGCCCCCACCAGCGTTGGCATCGCTGGGCAGTGAGCCAGCTCCCTGCCCCAGCCAGGGGCTGGGAGGGATAGGACCCCCCTGCCCCCCCAGTGCAAGCTCACAGCAAAGGGCAAAGCTCCCTTTGCCTACAGGAGCCGGTAGCCAGGTGCAAGCAGCGTGGGGGGGCAGCTGTGGCCACAGTGCCCACGGCCAGAGCCAAGCTCTGCACATCTCCTGGCCCGCTCCACCACGCCTGCTGCACCCTGCAGAGCAGTCGCCGGCGCCTGGCGCCTGCCGTTCCAGCGCCACAAACGCTTGCTGACTGCAGGGACCAAGAGTGGGCTTCTGTTTTTCCTGTGTAGAAGTTCTGCTAGGTCACACATCTATGGTGCTGCTCTGGGAAATAACGGTTTTCTTCTCTTGTTCAGGACATGAGTCCTGCCAGGTGTGGTGATGGGAGATGTGAGCACCCCAGATGTGTAAATGAAAAAAAATGATAAGGGGATGCAAGAACTGCGAGGTTTCTTTCCCAAGAAGTTAATGGCTCATCAAAGCCAGTGCTATTTTTGGCTTGGTAAGCAAGAGAAATCCCAATCTTGGATCACTTATGGCTGAATAAATTAAAATGGAGGGATGAGCAGGGACTAGTCAGATTGGAGAAGGCAGGAGACGGGCCGAGGAAGCTGGCTCGGCTGAAGGGGCCCAGGACACAAATGCAGAGATATTTGGGGCTCTCCTGCTGTTTGGGGTAGGAACCAGCCCTGCATGGCAGTCCCAAGCTACAGGAGTTCTTATAGGGAAAGTTCAGGTGAAAATCCTCCTGCAAAGGATGCTGAGGAATAATCAAGGAGGACACTTGATTTAAAATATATATTTTAAATATATATTTTATATAATAATAAAAAAATAAAGACAATTATCTCTCTGGGCTCATAAAATACAGGGAGAAGGTGAGATCTGCCCAAAGGCCTTTTAAATTGACCAGAAATTAAAATTTCCATTAATTACTACTGAATTCAGTAGTCCACACACCCTGTGTTTTGGGTAGTTTCCCGTGTCTGTCCACAAAATACAAAATTCATGGCATTCCTTGTTTTCTCTGCTGATACGACAAAGATGCAGCAGCATGTTTATTTAATTACTTTTCTATGCTTCCAGTCCTTGGTTTATTGCTGTTAGTGCTGGTTCACTGCTCACAGGAAGGATTAAGAGTCTCCAGTGGGCTTGTCTAGAAGGAAGTGATTGAACTGATGGTAGCCCGTTTCCCAAATTATTATCACTGTTGTTGCTTTTTTTAAAATGGGGGCATTTCACTGAAAATATGACAGTATTCTATCTGATTCTGTAACTGGTTGAAAGCCAGATATGGACTTTTTATTTGAGAAACAGAGTTCTTAGAATTTAAGATATATATTGTACAGAAAAAAAAATTAATTCCAGAAAATGTGAGAAGCTCTTTCTGCCAGAGCCAGGTCAGGTCCCACCTTTCTTTTAGCAACCGAGAGGCTGTACCAGTGGTCTGTCAAGGTGGAGCTCCCCAAGCCGTCCCCCAGCACTGCGCTTTGCAGCGCTGCACTGCTCCAGAGCGGGCTGCTGCCCCGCTTCCCACCGGCAGCTCAGTGTGCTGCAGTGATGCCCAACATGTGAATTATAGCCCACTTATCTCCTGGCTTTGCACATTTACAGACAGGATTTAGTTATAAGGCTCTGTGTGTGTGTCTTTTAATTGATATTGGGTCTTTGAACACAGTGACAGCTCTGGTTAATTATAAGTGATTAGCGATTCTGAAATATGTCCTTACTTTTGTATCATCTTGCCAATTCCCAGCTGTTTTCAGAAATACTTCTTGTGTTACATCTGAAAAAGGCTGGTTGCTTGGAACATCTCAAAATGAAATGTATTTTTAAAAATAATGTAAAAGCATTTCAGCAGCAGATGTTCATTTTCAGCTTAGCAGTTCAAAACACAGGAGCCCACGGTTTCCCTAGAGCTCTCCCTTGACACTACCACTGCTTTCCCTCTGACCATAAGCAGTGCAGCCTATTGAACCGAGGAATTTAAATCAGCAAAGAGAAAAAACCTATCAAAAGAAAATGCAAATTGTCTTAATGGTCCCTACAATCATCTGAAATGAAGAAGAGAAATTATCTCCAACTCCCTTGCAGATGGGTGTGTTTTATAACTGATGCTAATCTTCAACTCAAACCAGCACGCGTTGTGTTCTTCTCCAGAGAAGGGAATGAAGTTGGTTTTTTTTCAAACAGGTTACACAACAGCTGGGTGTGTTAGGGTTACAGTGGCATAGGCAGGATGGCCTTTCTGGTGACAACCTGCCATGACTCGTCATGGCAAGCTGCTATTTCCCTTCCCCGTTACTGTCCTAGCAGCTGAACAAGTGGCAACCATGGAAGGGAAAAATAAAGAGGTTTTTTTCCATTCATGTAAATGTCTTTCAATAAGAATTTTCAACATTCCTGGTGCAAGTAAGTCTAAAATTCAAGGGGTGGGGTGGTTTGGTGGTGCAGGGGAAGAAGTGTTTTTCTTTGGACCCGGCTTGGTATTTTAATAGATATGAAATATGAGGGTTCCCTGTGGGAAGGGTTTTTGGAATGTGACCAAGCTCTCCTTTCTTGCCTTGCTCTGTTGATACCTGCAGTGGCTATTAGACAGTGGGATACAGTGTGTTGATCTCTTGCTCTCCTTCTGGGCTCTCCTGGCTCAGCTCTCCTGGTGGGTGGCTGGTGCTCTCCTCCCGGGATGCGCAGGCTCTGGGCATTTGCTCTGCCATGTGCAGTGTCCCGGGGAGAAGCAGGGTCACCTGTGCCTGTTGTGGGTCTGTACCACGCGGCAGGATGCAGAGGTGAATCTCCTTCTGGAGCAGGGACCACTGGGAGCACGGTGCTTGTATCTGCATCACCGCCCTCGCTGCTCTGCTCTCCTGCACAGGGCCACCCGAGCAATCGTTGAATACATGGACGCTGTTGCATTCAGTGCAAAAGCCTCTCATCAGGTACTTAGCATTTTGGAGGCTGACACATACCTTATAAGTGCCGATTTTTAGACAGCTTACAAAGCAGATTACGTGTCCCACAAGGAGATTTCAAAGGGATTTTTACCTTCTTGCATAATATCTTCTTCCACCTTGCAAAAAATGCATTTTTGTAATGTGCTGCTATAAAATGTGAGGGCTTGTTGGTTTTGTTGTGTTGTTCATCATCGTGGAAATCTTTTCCAGCTAATAAGATGGAAATCCTGCCTGTCAGAGAATTAACAAAATGCCCAGAGAAGGCCCCTTGTGAAGGCAGAAGAAACTACTGTGGAGGACAAGATCTCTCCAAGTAGTATTTTTCCAATGAGCTGCTTCGTTTTGTGTAGGTTTTTCAGAGAACTGATGGGTATTTCGCTTTGGGGCTCAGGGGACAGGGAGATGAGGAAAAGCAAGACAGAAATTCAGCCTCAAAAAGGCTCTCGCAGGTGGGGCTGCACAAACCTCACATGGTGCAGAGTGCCGTGCCAGCACTCTGTGCACATGGGAGCGGGGTGTATCTGGAAGGACTGCACGGGAAAGGAGACTCCCAAGTGGAATTGTGCCTGAGGTTTGCAGCAACAACCAAGGCAGGTGTCACGTGCTTTCAGCTGACATGTGCCTCAAGGCGCAGATGAACTCTGATTTGTTTGCTGGTGGATGGAACTTACTGCCTGTCAGGGCTTTTGGAAGCTACCCATGGCTGGCTGGCGCTCAGGAATCAGCCTGCAGGCTGGGGAAGGAGTGCAATGACAAAGAGGGACAGACCCCCCCCTCAGAGCTCATTCCTATAAGATGGTTCAAACCCCAGGAACAAGACTCTTGCTAGTCTTGATGTTGCCTACCAGTCGTGGTGAGGCTTCCGAATTCCCCCAGCTTGCTTTTCTCTTCCGAACAGTGAGGTTGTAGATGTGCCGCAGGCAAAAAAAGTTCCTGCAAGGCAGAACAGGGCTGCCATGTGAACTCAGGGCAGTTATTTGGGGCAATTGCTATGTTCCCCTGCTAATGTAAGGGAGCTGGTGTGGCCTCTGCCTTCCCTGGTGCACATATGTGGAGGAGCAATCCCAGGGACTGTGAGTACGAAGCTTTTGAAGCAGTGCCATAACCTGACTTGATGCATGTCCGAGTTGTGCTGGACTCAGGTACCTGGGAACCGTGGCCACGTGCCGCACTGCCTGCCTTCAGGGGTGTCGATGCATCTCCCAAGCGCAGGGTGTGCAAGGTTGCCTGTGCCTGAAATGGGAGATGTGGCTGGCAGCCCAAGGTATCCTCCGATTTTCCACTCAGATGCAGATTCAAGTGGATGGTGAGGGCTCCAACATGTATGCGGTGCAAATTAAATTGGGGTGGGAATAATCAAAACTATTTCTAAACAACCGAGTAAATGAGGACGGTACTTTCTCCAGACCATACCTGCCTTGCACCAGTGCTCAGGCTGGATGAATACCAACTCCTATTTCTTGGGATAAGCAGTGCTGGGGGGAGGGGTGCCATCTTCTTCATAACTCTGTTAACATTTTATACATTTTTGGTTGTTTGGTTGTTTTTATTTAACAAGTCATAGATTAAGTTCTTTTAAAACTCCAATAGCATTTCTAATACTTTCCCATTTTGTTTGTAGCAAGCTCATTTTCCAGTAAACCCTGGCCCAAAACTGTAAGAGGTCCCCTAGGAGCCTCAGGCAGGTGGGAAGTGCTCAACAGAACCCAGAGGTGGTGGAGAAGCAGCCAAAGGCTGGGGAGGAGCGAGAAGCAGCTGGCCAGGGAAGTATTTGAGTAGGGCTATTCCCATCTATTTTTTCCAAGTAGATACCGGCTTCTTCATTCCTTGAGCTAAGTACTGTCCTGCTGAAGGACATCATGCACAGCTTTCTGGAACTTGCATGTAAAATATTGCTGTGGGAAAAGCTTTGCCTGGACTGGCAGGGGAGCTCATGGTACCAGCTCTGTGAGGTGCCATGGTGAATCCAGGTGACTCGTGTGCAGGCTGCCCTTCCCTGCTTGCCAGGCTGAAACCTCTGGCACACAGTGACACAGCAGACACTGAGCATCCCGCCAGGCAGCGATCCCCACCTTGCAGCCTGACTCTTGTCATGTATCCAGTTTCCACAGAGGCTTCTCTAAAGGCTCTGTCAAGTACTTTGACTTCTGCTGCAAAGCAATACACAAATAAACAGCTTAGCTAAATCAATCCCACATTCACAAGTGCGCAGTGAAGTGACATCTACCTGAAGTCAAAGCAGTTCTGAGTGGCTCATTGATGGTAAGTGACTGTGTGCTGGTGGGTGAGCGCGCTGTGCTGCTGGCCTCCAGTCAAGGGACTTCAGATTTGGTGCAGTGAGAGGGAGAGAAAGCAGCAGCTGGAAGACAAAGGCAGCTTTTCCCTCATCAATAACTCCAGACTGTCAGAACAGAGACCTGTCCCCATCTTCCGCTCTCTGGGCTTACCCCTTTCTATCCAAATGTCAACCAACAAGCTTTCCTCTGGCTGCAAGGCAGAACAACGTCTCTAGCCAAATCCAGCATCTCTACGTTGCACCCGTGAATCATTGACTCTGTGCATTTCAATCCAAAAAGGATTTGTATGAAATCCCAAAGCCTCTAATATAACTTATAGATGTGCCATTATTGGAACAGTCTTCGGATGACCTGTAAACCTTTCATACACTGTCTGCCAGGACAGAACAGGCTGTGATGTAAAAGGACTCAACACCCAGCGTGGGGTTTTGCCCTCAGCCTTGGAGCAGCCAAGTTAGGATGAGACCCCACAAATGGAAAATTCCACCCCATCCCTCATCTCACAAGTCCCCAGTCAGCACACTAATGCAGGGACCTTGTGTGAAGGGTATAACAGCCATTGATGTTCTGCTTTCCCTCTAATTCCTCTAGGCAACATTCCCTGGAGTATGTGGCTGGCTACCAGCTCTCCACTGCCCTGCTGGCAGCTGGGACCCCCCTCCCCAAAAGGGTTTGCTCTGGGGCCAGTTATTACAGGCATCCTAAGATGTTACTCTCACCCCAGCTTACTTTGCTTTTTGCAGAAGTCCTTTCCACCTTCAGCTCAAGACTTGGCTCAATGTTCTTTGGCAGGACACTGGAGCAAAGCCAAGGTTGTGTAAATCAGTCATGGTGGTGAAGACAAGGGAGGCTGACACATGTAGTGACTTGCTCCGATGGCAAGTTGGGTGTGTAGAGAGACAGCGGGACTCAGCTCAGCTCATAAAAATGAAAAGAGGGAGAAAAAAAAGAGAAAAAAAATATATATGCTGAGAGTTTAGCAACTTCATCCTCCTCCTACAAGAGTCTACTGTGACTTGATCTTTGGCTGAAGGGTAGATGAGCATGTCTGCATCCTAAATTCACTGGAGTATGTTGCGCATGGAGAGACACCAAGGACACGACGACAGCAGGACAGATCCAGCTGGCTCTCCCTTCTCAGAGCCTCATAAGGAACCCTCTTCCCCTGCATATGACAAGTGAAGGCTCCCCAGCCACCTTCCCTTCTCTCCATCTCATTTCGCCTGCTCTTCCTCTTCCCTGCAAGTGGAAGAGGCTGGGAGAAGGACAGCGTGAATGGGCAGACTACCCCTGTGGCTTGCTTCTCCTCCGAGCCATAAGCAAAGAGGGGCTGAAATTTCCAGGCAATTCATGGATTGTGATTCCTCAAATCCTTGTACTGTGATGTGAGACGAGGTCCCAGATCGCTCAGGTGCCCTGAAAAATTTCACCCTGTGTTTAACACTGCCCTGGCCCTCCAGAACTGTTGCATCTGCTGAAGCAGCACAGACCCAGCCGACACACCACTCTCTTCCTCAGCTTGTAGATGTCTCAATGCAGAATTCAAGCTGACTGCATTTCATCTGAGCCCACATGGGATCATGTGTCACGGTGTGCAAACTACAAGGAGAGGGTAAGAGCCTCTCCAAAGATGTTTCTGGAAGCTTTATGACAACCAGGAAATCTCCAACAGGTTCTAACATCAGTTCTCCAATAATCTTTGAAGAGCCTCTCATTTACATGCTTTAACCTTATTTCTTTGGCAAGCCAAGGCCATGCAGGGGAAGGCTTGCACAGAGCGACGGCCCACCAAAAAAAAAAAGAAAAAAAAAAGAAAAAAAAGCAGGAAAGACAGGCAGGATGACTCTATCTTGAGCTTTTATTAACATTTCCAGTGACAGGCCTTCAAGCATTCTCTATAAATAGCAATTATTTAAACTTTATAGTTAACTGACATGACTCCAAACTGCACCAGACAATCAAGCCTTTAGGTAAGAAGCAGCAGCCACAAGCATGGCATGGATGTTTTTGAGCAGAAATACTCAGCTCTTTCTGTAAATTATTGCCCCGTTTTCTCACCAGCCTCCCAGGTGACTGACAGTGCTGCCGCGGCGATATTAGCGAAGGCTGTACCCCTTCCTTGCGCAAGCCCTGCGTAGCCAGCAGCAGAACTGGTAGCGCTTTCCCCTGGTGTCAGGAGCAGAGTTTGACTCAGTGCCTGGGCTAGAGTTATTCACAGCTCTCCTCAAATATCTGCCGATAAACAAGCAAAATAACTGAAAACATTCTGTTTATTTCCCTTGCTGTTTACTGCCAATTAGAGATTCATAAGTAATGGCCACCTTTAATGAGAGGTGGCTACCAGCGATACTGGCAGTGGGCTTTTGATGGCAGGCTGCTACCACAGGCCTAAGAAATATAAACCTCAAGGTTTTAATTTATTCTAAACCTAAGGTTTGTAATTCATAAGCTGTGAAATGTGTGCTGGGGAGTGCTGACAGAGCCAGCTCCACATGGCCCCCAGCGCAGTGCACAGCCGAGCAGCCAGCGATGCTCTGTGCCACCCGCACTGCAGGGACCACTCGCTGCTCCGGAGGCTGAAGTGCTGCACAGAAGATATGTTCAATGGCAGAAACACTTCTGCAGCTTTGACTGAAGGACCTGTGCTGAAAGGAACAAACTGTTTTGGCTGCTTTTTTGGGCATGTGAACACAGCTAAGACTTGTTAGCTGTGCCTCCTGAGGAGCAGCTGCGTGCATGCAGCTGTTCGGGAAAAAGAGGACTAGATCTGCAGAGGCCAGCCAATGGCTAATGCAGTCCTTCAGCAGGCAGGGAATCAACCTGAATTATTCTTCGGTCTGTTCAAGCTGGCAAAAAAACCCGGATTTTATTTTTTTTTAAACAGATGATCCCGAACTCCCTAAACTGAGCTTATTGCAAGTGGATGTCACCAGCTTCTGGTAAGATAAAACAATGGTACTGGGGTGGGAAGGGGACTGGGGAAGAAGGAAAGATAGTGAGTTGAGCAAGATAAATAAATACTCTGCAGTTCTACTTGGAATATAGAGCAATTTTGATGGAAAGGCCCTGCAGCATTGAAAATCTAGTGTTAAAAACCTAAAGGTTTTTATTCTAGGATTTAAGCAGGAAACGATCTGGAGGGTCTCCAGTCCAGCTTCTCACCCTAAGCACGGTCAGCATGAAAACTGGCTCAGGAAAGAAAGGCACCTTGGATCCCACCACAGTGGTGCTGCTCGGAGTGGATGGGAGCCTTCTACATGAGAGCAGCGTGGCTGTACATTGCCACCGAGCACGTTCTCTCTTAGCCCGTGCTGCTGCTCGCCACGAGGTCGGGGAGGTGGGCTGGCGGGGATGCTCTCGGGACAGTGCTGCCTCGCTGTTCTTCGGGTCCTTTGAGCGACTGAGAGGGACCAGGCTGGGCGCAGGAGGCAGGTGCGTTCTCACCTTCAGAAAAGGGAAAAGCGATACTTCCATTTCGCTTTCTTCTCCCCACCTGCCGAGCAGTTCTCGGTCAAGAACTGAACGTATTTTGGAAGTTGAGAGCCTTATTTTGTCCCACACATGAGATGAGAGGGGAGCGGAGGCAACCTTGGCTAATAAAGTCAGAAGACAGAAAGCTGCAGCTGGCCCTTTTCAGTAAGCTAATATATTACTTTTGCAAAAAGGCTATTTGAAAACTAGTTGTCATTGATGTCACCTGTGGTTGATTTCATCTAAGCTGCCAGCAGCGATATAATGTGCATAGACCCTGTTTGCTGGTCAGAAGGGTTGAGGGCAGACTTAAATTTAACCCCGCTATTTGGCTTCTTCGTTTGGGAGAAAAGTGTTCCTGATGTTACAGGCTGGGGTTTTAATCTGGTCTGGTGAGAAAAGCGAAAAAAAGAACCTTAAGGCAGAGATGTCACACTTTGGGAAGCCTGGCAGACTGTGTGCTGTAGGCACTGGGTGGTACACCCCAGCCCTATGCTCAGCAGGCAGCACTGGTGAGCCTGTGCTCCCCGTCTCACCCATTATCATAATTTTTATTTTGACAGAAGGGAGAGGGAAACGTTTCCCAGCTGCCTCCCCGCAGTCATGCAGCTATGACCTATCCTGCCCTGCAGCCAGCATGCCGGGACCGGAGGAGCCCTCCTGTATGCTTCCTCACCCCTCCGCCTGTGGGTGGGCTCCCAAAGGCAGCAGGGATGTGGCAGCCGCTCAGATACACCAGTGCTGTGCTGGCAAACCCAGGGGTTTCTCTGGAGGGGGGGTACTTGTAGCATCTGGGCTGAATCTGTGTAGTTTGAACCAGGTTTGTGTAGCCTGGTTTGATTGTTTGGCCCAAAGACACAGGCGCCTTTGACCAAGGAGTGCTTTTGGTGGGCAGGGGTCCCCGCCAGCTGTTGGAGGTAGCCTACGGGACATTCGGATCTTTCACTCTGAGAGCACCTCGCGGCTCAGCGCAGCCTCCCCTGCCACCCTCCCCTCACCCGCGCCCCTGCGGAGTGGCACTGAGGGTGTCGGGGCGGGAGGTGCTGCAGGGGAGGGCGGCACCGCGTGCTGCTGGGGGGGCACGAGGAGCCAGGGGGGTGGCGGCCCCCCCGAGGGGCACACCGGGCTGGGTGGCTGGTGGTGCAGACCTGCCACCCTGCGTGTTCCCGGTCTGGTCTGTGCAGCCAGACGAGGGTCCCTTGGTTTACCTTCTGAGACTTACGCTAGGCAGTCTTGTTCTAAGGAAAGCTAATAACGATGACAGTGCGGTTACAAACCGAGGTGTCACTGCTTTGTTTAAAAGTCGGGGAACAGGCAAATGAAAGCTCCTGGGCTGGCATGGGCAACAGGACCAGGAGCAGACACAGCATCCCTCGGCCTGGGAGCACTCAGCGCTCCGGGCCAGGCTGCCTCTGCTCCCGGGTGCCACAAGGACAGCAGAGCCGTCCTGCCTCGCCGCTGGGCAGAGCTGCCATGAGCAGGCTCACAGGTGAGATGTTTACCCGGTGAGTCTGAGATTTCCCCTCTGGGCCTCTCTTCTTCACCCTCGGTGTGATTCTCCCTTTCTGCATTTCTGTATCTGCACGTGGGACGAAGGAGCTGGCCCAGGTGTTCAGCTGCTGCTGCCCAAGGTCCTGGCTGGGCCACTCACACGTGGGCACCCACACGTGCTTTTGGGTGGGCAAGAATGCATCCGCAGCAGATAGCCACCTTTACTTGTCTGTACAACTGCAGAGAATTTCGGTACCCTCCCTGGAGTCCCTCCCACGCCCGCCCGCCAGGATGGTGCTGAGTGCTTCCCACCACGCAGCACAGCTGGAGTAGAACAGGTAATGCCGCTCCCCTGACCCCAGAATCTGCGCCTGAATAAATTGCGTGAATATGACTGTTAGACAGCACAGATTGTTCACATGTTGGGCAGAGAGGTAAATTCGTCAAATAAGTTGCTAAAAAAAGCACCCAACAAACAAAACCTTGCTCAGTGCTAACACGAAGCCTAAAATTTCCGTATTTCTACTGCCTTCCAAAGCGTTCCTGTCCTCTAGTCTGGCACACAGGAATCTTCTGCATGGGATGTCTACCACAGGCCACAACCGGCTGTAGCCCAGCCTTATTTTCTCTTCAAGCTTTAATCATCAAAGAGCGGAACCAATCTATTTAGTGCAGACTTCTGGTAACATAATTAGTTAACTGAGGTCCTTTGTCTCTTAAATTCAGAAATGTTACACTTCCCTTCCCAAGCCCTTAAATGGATGCAAAATTAAGTTATCTCTGGGGGTTGTTCTGGTGTTGACATGCCGAATTTTTCAGAAAGCTTATCTGCAGCACCAGGACGATCTGCCACTTAAAATACAGCAGCAGGGATATTTTATTCTCTCATGCTTGGTCTGAAATCAGAGGTGTTCTTAATTAATTTTTAAAATGCTCTTTTAAAAGGCTCTAAAGTAATTAAAGCAATGACAGGAGATGTGGTATATTACCCATGCCAAATATGATTCAGACAAACTGTCGCTAGAAAATGTTTCTGACAATTCAAAGTCCTCCAAAATCTATAATTAAAGCTGTTTGGGCTTTTTCTTTATTCTTCCCGTCAGCCACAGTGCTAAACATAATCTCAGATCTAGCAAAACACAAATTTCTGTGGAGGGCTCTGCTGTGGTTTAGTCTCTTCTCTGGTATTGGGCAACTTCTGGGATCTACGGGCTGCAGCTGGTGTCACCAGTAATGCGAGGCAACCCCCCTCCTCCAACGAGGCCGGGCTGCAGGAGCGTAGGAACCTTCCTCCTCCTCCCTCCTGCCTCTGCTCCCAGTTTGCAGGGTGATACAGTCAGGGAGGGCATTCCAGCCGCTCCAACATCGAATGGCTCTCAGTGCTGGCAGCGGTCCCATCAGCCTGGGGCCTCGTCCCGGTGGGTCTGGAAAATTGCTGGAAGTCTTCTGAAACTTTGAAACTGTGGTTTCCAAAGGGCACTTCGGATGTTGCAGAAAAAAATTTCCATAACCCCTAAATAGAGAGGGAAAAAAAACGTTTCAGCATAACACAAAGCAAATGTACATTATTATTTCAGGCTTTTCTTTGTTTAGGGGGGTGTCGTGGTTTCAGACCTGTCCCTTCAGGGCTAAGCACGTCATTCTGGTCTGCAGCCCCCTCTCCTGACCTTGGGCGCTGGGACTATTTTCAGACTGTGCCTGGAACAAACAAGTCCATTTCCATCCTTCGAAGCCCTCCTACAAATTTTCTTGGTTTTTGGCTGGCATTCTACAAATAACCTCCTACCGCTGCTCTCCCATCATCTCCCAGCTCTCCCTTCAGTGAAGTTCATGCTAACAAACCGAAAAGGAAGCAGGGGCTGACGGCTGACGGGATGCGATCCCTGCTCCGCTCTGCCACCAGCCTGGGTTCAGACTGCTCTGGGTCACCTTGTGCAGTCTGTGCCTGGGCCAGGAGTCCCCACGGTTTCCACGCAGGGTGCTTTCATTCTGGTGGACTGGGGGCTTTCCATCCATCCGTGTCCTTTGCCCTTCGCAAACTGTGACACTGGCTGAGATTTCCACCCATCTCCAAGCCCCCACCAGAGAGGGTACGATTGCTGGCGTGCCCAGTGAGGCTGATGCAGGGCTGGCGAGGGAACACGCTCGTGGCCCGGCCCAAGCTAGGTCTGCCAGGCAAGCTGGAGGGCCACCATAACCAGCACCCAGGTGGGCCAAGGCATGGCTTTGTACATAAACCTCCTACCCTGGTTCGGTTGGCTGTTGCCAGAGATGGAGCCAGGTAGCATTTGTTTCCTTAAAAAATGCCAAAACAGCACATTAACGGCAAACACTGCATTGTCCCAGTGTCCAGGTGTAGCTTCTGGTGGCTGAACCTGCACTCAGCCGATGACCTCCCAGCAGCGGGGGCTTTGCTCCTTGGACAGCACCTCCAGGAGTCAGCGCCACCTCTGTGCTACCGGCTTTGAGCACATAGGGCACAGCCAGGGCAGGGCATGGCTCTCCTGGTGGGCTTTGGTGTCACACGAGGGTCTCTCTTGGGGAGCTGCCCCCTCCCCTCTCATCACTTCAGTGTCATACAAATGTGTGGCTGCCTTCAGCCCAGGGAAAGTGGGTGTCTTCTTGGAGCACTGGAACTTGCTGCTGCTGCCTGCACGTGTGGATTGTCCCATGAGGCTGGCCCATGGGGAAGGGCAAGGAATAACTTTATGAGAGAGTTAGGGAGAGATTTGCCCTAAAAATAGATAAAGCATGGAAAGAGGAAGCCCAGGGGTGGAGAAGAGTGGTTGAGAGCCCCGGAAGGAGGGAGCTGGAGGAGACTTGCATGCAGCAGTCCAGGTGGCTGCAGGATGTGACAGTCCTCCCACTGCTCAGATTTGCCTAGCAACTCTTTTCTTGGCTGCCAGCATCGCTGGTGTATTGCCATACAGATGCAGCCTCCATCTGACGGGGAACAGAGGAGGGGGGGCTGTGGGAACGCGCCCCCACTCTTGGGAGGTCTGTGCCTGGTGCCTTGCAGAGAGGCTGCAGAGAAGGTGCTGACTCAATGGTTGCCCCTGGTACAGTGTCTGCCACCTTGTAAGTGATGGCTCCTTCACAGTCCTGCGACGCTCAGAAGCAAGCATTAATGAGGAGCCCAGCTTTATGTACTAAGAGTGCCCTTCGCCGCCGGGAACACAAGGGTATGGCAGTGTCATCTCCGTAGTTCCCTAACCATGGACACAAGCCATGAAAGCTTCTAGCCATAGAGAAGTGCTGGTGGAAATTCACTGGTTTGATCTGTTTTGTCTCTGGTCACAGCAGCGTTAAAAGCTACTTTTTGACCTACTTGCAAATCTTCACCTCTTCTGAGAGGGAGTCAAATATACAAGACCCCTTCTGAGAGAGGGTCTTATATTCCAACTCAGTGGCACAAATCTCCCAGGTTTTGTGCCTCATGAGTAACAGGTTGTGTTGTAAGTAGTACAGTGTCCTCCCAGAGGTGGGCTGGCCCCATGCAAGATGAGAAAAAGTCCCAGATCAGACAGAGACAAATCTCTTTGGCAGCAACGGTGACAGAAAAGGGTGCTGACACCATCCACTGGAGCTGGTATTCAGAGGCAGTGGTGGGGCAGGTCTAAGCGAAAAAAGAAAAGGCAGCTGCTGGGAAGGGGAGGAGGAGGTCTGGGGGTGATGGCAGGGCCTGGGGTTGGGTGATGTCTCAGCTCACGGGGCTGAGGAGGTGCAAAGTGAGAAGAGAAAGGTTTGAGAGGGACCCTGGGCCAAGCAGTGCGGTTCATAACCAGCAGGAACCACAGGAAGGAGTGACATGGGTGGCTTTGTGCAGGATGGAATTTTCCGTGGGTTGTGTTGGAGGGGCTCTGTACCCAGTCAGTCTCTGCTTCATCCTCTCCTCCCTCTTCAGTTGTGGTTCGCTGGAGCTAACAGTGCTTCCACTGCAGCCCCAGGCTCTTTCATCACCTCTTCTCTCCTGTTGCCTGCTCTGTTTTGCCTGGAGAGCTTTTCCTTCAGCTTGCGATGTCAAGCTGTGCTCCTTGCTCTGCGGCTCCGTCGCTGCAGGCCCCAGTGAAATCCATTCAGGGATGGTGGGTACCTTTTCTGACTGTGCAGCATTTCCCAACAGATGCAGCATTTGCAAGAGGCGAGCTGAGGAGGCATTTGCAATCAAGAAAGAAGAGAGATGAATGTCAGCATCAAGGCTTGGGCTGCTCAGCAGCCTGCACACAGAGGAACATGCAGGGATCTCTCCATCCTGAGCACTTACATGGCCCACGTGATGGGCTTAGCTTCAGGGATCCCTTAGCTGGTGGGACGGAACCTCCGTAGGTCTCCAGTCCAACCCCTCTCTTGGAGCAGGAATATCACAGAGGTATAAACCTCTTGGTGATTCTGCTCTCTGCCCCTACAAACAGAGCAGTAAGCAGTGAAGCATGGCACCTTGCTGGAGCTCCAGGCTGCCGGGGCTTCAGCAGCTTCCCTGGGAGGAAGGCATGTGAGAAGCAGCAGGGAGCACCGCCTGTGATTCCCCCTGGGAAGAGGGCAGGAGCAAGAGTGTTTGGAGTTGGACATTTCAACTTCCAGGCAGCATTTTGCACACACAGAGTATTCAAGGCCAAGCTGCTATAAGTTTAAAGAGAGCACCAAGCTGCTCTTCCCAAAGTCCAGCTCTTTCAGCCTTTCACGGGACCCTGATTTCTTTGGCCGAGCAGGGAGGAATCGGACATGTCTCACCAGGAGGTCACAGTTTTGAAGATACGCCAAGGCTTCTTCAAGAGACCCCCTCACACACCACTCTGCCCTGGAAGCCCTCGCCCAGGCAGTATTTTGGACCGAAGACAGAATTGGTGGCCTACAGGCCACAGCTCAGTCAATGTGGGGAGCAATGGAGACACATCTCAGCGCAGCCCACCGGGGCAGCCTGATCCACCCCCCAAAATAACTCTCCATGACTGAGAAGTGAAAGGAACATCAAACATCAGTTTCTTTCTCAGCAGCTTAGCAGCAGATGCACTGAGACAGGGATCGTCTTCAGGCATAAAGTGTCCCTGCAGTTGTGTTTGAATCACCACCACCACCCCCAAGTGGATGGAACCAGCCAAAAACCTGACACCCACCCCCCCCCGCTAGTTAACTGCTAGTCAGCCGCGCTTCAGCTCGGCGGGGTCCCGGTGCCCGGCTGAAGGCTGCCCTTCGAGTGCACCACTGGCTGCACAGGTGTTCCCGGGACAGCCCTGAAACTTGGCTGAATCCTGTCACAAGAACGAGGAGGGCATGTATACGTAGACAGTGATGTTCCCGCAGCAGCCAAGCCAAAGTTACACACGCATGGAGATTATTTTCTGGAGAAAGAAGAGAAAAAAAGAATGTACCCAGGGAGCTCAGAGAATCAGTCAAGAACTGGGAAAGCTGGTCTGGAAAGAGGCTGAGAAAATGTGACTGTAGCCCAGGAAGGAGGTGACGGCAGCAGAAGATGACCTGCTCGTGAAGAAGCCCAGGGGCACTGGGACTCACTTGGGCAGAGGTCTCAGGCAGACGTTAGCACTTCCCAAGTAGGAGAGAGATTTATGAACAAGCCTAGAGTCAGTGTCCAGGCAAGTGGAGCTTTCAAAGGGCTGTCAGATTTCTTCTCTTCGCAATATACTGCAAGACAGTCCAAATTAATTTCTCATTTGTAGCAAAGTGTCACTTTACGCTTTGTCTTTGAAAAAGACACTTTGTGTCTCTTTGTCTAAGAAAAAATTCTTGCTTTATATCCCTGACTGAAATAGCATGCAAATGTAATTCCCAGAGCATTCATTTAAAAGACAGTTTTGGAAAGGCAATTTTGTAGTAAATTTATTTTTTATTTTAAGTTTTCCCTTCTCAAGGAAACACAGTGTTCCTGTGTACTACCAAAACGACCTGAGAAGCTCTGCTAACATTTTCAATTCAAAATTGCTGAATGCAACTTCTGTATCATAGAGGTCTGAAACAGCCATTGCACATGAAAGGGTCTCTGCTTGTATAGCACAAGGAAAGCCTGTATACTACAGTACGCTGCATACTACAAGTACACTGTGTACAGATATACAAGTATACTACAACCAAGAGACGTTTGGACGTAGGGAAGATCACCTTCATCCCACATTGCATTTCTGTCAAAATAGCACTGAATACTTTTACTAGAGTAAAAACTTTTGAATGTAGTGATCTGGTCTGAGGAAGCTTATCTGTGCTTTCTATCCAGAAGGCCTGTAGCAGTAAGCCATGTCATAGTGATTTTGGCATCTATTGACAGCCCCATGACGTGGTAGGTTTAGTAACGGGGAGCCTGCAAAATCTCTCTGGGCACTGCAGCTTTTTCTAGGAAAATGGCCCATCTGTGTTTCTCCATCTTCGTGTAGCAGGAACCAGGAACATTCAGTGCCGTTTCCCTGCCCTCCCACCATCACAGACAGCCAGACCACCAAGCCGGTAACCCCCAGTGCGCAGCCAGCATGAGCTGTGCAGAACCATTGCCCAAAGAAACTGGCTAAGAGAACTGGGGGCAGGGAGGGGGAAGTCTACGTGTGTTTAAAAACCTGCTTGTGAAAGGGACTAGAAACACAGCATGAACAGCCCTTGACAGTGGTTTAGTTAGCAAAGGATTTCTACCACTGTAGTAAGTTTTAAACCTATGTCGCATCAAAGAAAGGAAAGAAATTACAAAAGCCCCTCTGAGCCCGCCTGCTCTCTGCTGCTGAAACCAGGCTGCGGCAGGAGTTACGTATCCCTGTCTTTTCCTCTAAAGTGTCACCGTTTACGCTGGTTTCCCATTTGCTGTGTGCTGTGACTGATCATGGTGCTCCACATGATAGCATGTTATGACTATCAATAGCCATCAAACACAATAAATCCCTATTACCTGCTGTTACAGGGAAGCAGAGTAACGTTTTCACGTAATGAAAAACACTGAGAAAAATACAGAGAGCACATTTCTCAGAGTATTTCAGAAAGGTTTAAGACAACAGGAAGATTTTATTTAAGGATTTAGATTTATCTGACAACGAAGCTGTAATATTAAATCCTGCTGAAATCTGGCATCGAAAATTCAGGGCTGGGTATTATTAGAAGCATGAGTCGGAGCAGTTGCTGAGAGGGGTATGGGAGTTTGACGTCTTGCCCTGGTGAGGGGAAATGCACTGATGCACACCTGGGCGAAGGAGCAGGGGAAGCTGTTCTGGTTGACACCACGTGGTATGCATCATGACATAAGGAGGAAGCAAGCCTGTTTCCATGCTACATCTAAAAAGCCTGCAGGCAGCCAAAACCTGCTTCTGTGCAGTTAAATTCAGTTAAAGTTAAATTTGCAGCTGAAGGCAAAAATCCAACCATAAAGGTGCGGGGGTTTTCTTTGTTAGTTTCTAGATGAATTCTAAGTCAAACTGCTCCTTTGCAAAGGGGCATGTCCATCTGCAAGCACATCTGCAGGGTCATCACTGCCCCACAGGAGGCTGAGGTCTGGGTGACAGCCTGAGCCATTGGTGTCTTGGTTCCTCCTAAGGCAGTTTGCACCCGCACCGGCCAGTCCCCAGGGATCTGCAGGGGAACCTGAACCTGTCCCACAGCCATTGAGTCGGTGGGCAGCCGAGTTTCTGAGAAAGGCTTGGAAGGGGAGGAACAGAGGGAACAGAGGGAGAGGCAGCAACATTCCCTTCCGCCGCCAAGCTGGACCAAGCAGCACGCTTAATCTCTGGATAGTCAGCACACAGGAAAATGTTGTGCTCGCTGAGGAGATAGGTACACAGTGAGGTGACTAGATTAACGTGTGTCCTAACGTGGTGACCAGACTAAGGTGTCCTAACAGGGCAGATCTTGGTGCGGTGCCCCATCTGCCCACACTTTGCCATGTGACTTTGGGTCCTGGATGCTGTCCTTGCCCTGCTTGTCTCCTGCTGCACACAGATGGGAGCTCATCTGTTCCTCCCAAAGCTGTAACGCCTCCCAAAGCACATCCAAAGGGCTCCAGGACCTGGATTTTCCTGCATCTCCATGGGCTGCTTACCATCACTAGCTGCTGTGGCAAGGCGAAAGCTCTGAGAAGCCCAGCAAGTCTGTTGGGTTGCTGCCCCATCCCTCCCTGTTTTGTCTCACCAATTCCCCCCCCCCCCCCCAAACCAGCCTTTCACATGGATGCAGGTCCCAGCCTGCTCCCCCACCTGAACTGCCTGCCCACCTCCTTTCCAGAGCCCCTTTCCCAGCTGAGCACTGTGATTTCTCCCTACTTAAAAACGCGGCGGGAGCAGCTCTGTGAGGGCTGGCAGCTAGCTGGCACAGCTGCTGGTGGGAGTTGGGCTTGCTCATTGCTGCTGCTGCACTTGCCCATCAGGCTGAGCAAGACTGATGGGAGATGCAGAACCCAGTAATCTCATGGCAGATGAGATTAAAAATGGCTCTGCCTCCTTTCCACAGCAAGGGCCATCTCTGTATCTCTTTAATGCAACAGCTCTTGAATGTTCTGTAGGATGGCAAGGCATTCAGTCCATTATCTGCTATTTAAAAAAAAAAAAAAAAAAAAAAAAAAAGCAAGCAGAGACTGCATTGCTGGTTTTTAATTGCTTAAACAGTCTTCCAGCAGTCAGATCTGGACTTGGCACAATTCTTTCTCTGTTTTTATAAGACCTTTCCCCTCTACAGTCATTTCTCACCTTGATCATTTAATGTACCCTTTTTGCTTCTAATAGATTACATTATGCCAATGCTGGCTTAGAAGAAAAATGCTCTTCCCCACGGTACTAATTAGCAGCCGTGGCTGGCTGTTCCCAGCACAGTGGACCTTCCTTCATCTGAAAAAGTCTTAAAACAGCAGAAAAAGTGAAATACCTTGTGTTAAAAAGCTGGGCCACGCTGGAACCCCCTCCTCTCTGTGCCTGGCTTAACAGGGATGATTCTGATTGCAGCTGGGAAGGGATTCCTGGCAGCCATCCCTTGCTGTGCTTTGCTCCGTGGGTTTGCAACAGAGGGGCTGCTGGATGGCAATGCATGTAGGAAATGCGAAGGGATGATCCATCTGCAGCTCCAGTCAGACGGGAACACCGGTGAGAAGGGGCTGGCAGCTCCCAGCTGGGAACGCTCTCCCATTCCGCTGACGGGCACTTGCTTACGCCACCTTCTTTGATGCACCCTCACAGAGAAGCAGCACTCATGGTAGTTTCTATTAAAATGAACAAGGTGCTTGCCTTACGAGAACAAGCCAAAAAAAAAGGTTAAACAGTTTCCTACAGAAAATAAATTCACTGGGATGTTGTCATCTGAGCCTTTGTAAGGACATGGTGGCCCCAGTGACAGTGGCCGAGCCTGTCAATCCCCTCCATGGGCTGACAGGGGCAGGCTGATACATCACAACAGCAACTTGAACCCGGGTCATATCTGAAGCAACTGTGTTTGTACCTTGTCTGTTATAATCCTCTGTCTCTAAAATGAGTCCTATTGTTTTGAAGGTTTTTTTACTATGCCATTGACAAGCCAGCTAACAGCATCCATGTGAGAGGGAGCACTTTAATACAAGAAGACCATCCTGATTTCTGCCACATCTCATTAATAACTCGCTGCCCTGCTATTGCGGCTCCAATTTCACGGCTCCCGTTTGCACTCTCTCTGGTTAATTGCCACCGTTTTTAGCTTGCTGATATTAGTTGGTAATTTGTTGTGGCTCTGTCCATTTGACGGACACTGATTTCATCTCACCACCAATGCTTCTACCCCACTGCCTCCATGCGATCAACTGGTAAAACTAAAATCAATGAGAATTAAGTTTGAAGCTGGTTTGAAATCAGAACCATTGTTGTAATTGATTCACTTTAATTGTAGTGTCTCAGGCTCCTGAAGTCGGTGCTTCCCTTCCCTGTTACCACCTCGAAGGACACACAAGGGTGTCCTGCCCCAGCCCTATGGCAGCTACACCCAAGAGACCAAAGCAGCCAGAGCTGCGGTCCCCATGACCTACAGCTCAGCACAGGAGAGCAACCTCCCGCAGCGTCCCCACCGTACGAGAGCAAGCAGTCGTGCTGCTCTCCCTGACCCTCCGTGGGGAAACGCAGCCTGCCTGCAGCAGTTCAGGGATGTCTGTGACTAACAAATGCACCTGCTCCCAGAAAACACACGTCCATGGCCAGCATCCAAGGGAGGACCAGGACCAGGCTCTACTCCTCCTGGAAGCACAAAGACAAGTGTCATGGTTGTGTGGTTACAGCTATGATGGCTTGATCACGTAAGCAGGACGAGGCTTTGTAGGGACAGCTAATATCTTCTGTTAGCTTGAGTGACACGGCTGGGGAAAATCCCCTGCATTAGCCACTGATGAGCACCATTTATGAAGCTGCAGGTGGCCCTGGATGCCAGCACAATCCCTTGTCCCCAGCACAGTTGCAGCAGAAAGCACGTACTTGGAGCATTAGCTGCGGCTGCTGCTGCCCCTGCGCGCAGTGATGCTGGGGCTTGGAAGGCCAGGGCTGGGCTGGCCAGGTGGCCCTGTGCCACCAAGAATGTGTGTGGGCTGCTCTGTCTGCAGACGGCTGTGATTGGGCTCCTGCAAACGGGGATTTGCTGCAAGCCCCAACAGCTGTTCTGAGTTAAGAGGAGTGATAGCACAGAGCTGAACCTTGTGTGCCTGGGGGCCATAAATCTTGTGCAGAGCACTAGGAAACGAGGGGGGCAGGGAGAAAGCAAGATCCTGTGCTGGAAGGATATCATGTTAACAAACTTTTGAGCTCTAGATGAAGCCTTCTGTGACCCTGCAGTTGCATGTGAGTCTGTCACAGGGTGAGAGAGCTGTGGCACATGTTCTGTGCACCCTGGAGGTCCGAGTGGGGGCCTCAGGGTCTCTGGGGAGATGTGATACTTATTGTCTGCTCACCATCCTGCTTCCTTCTGCCACCCAAGGCCCCTTGCCTGCAGGCTGAGCCTTGGATGATTCTTGCAGCCTCAGTGGCTGTGGTTCTGAGAGCATCACCCTTCCCTCCCATTTTCTGTGGGTAGAAAACTGCTTTTTTGTTTGGCAAACCCAGGGGGCTTTCTTGGATTGTACCACCATATATGAGTTTTGGACTCTGTCAAAAATGCAATTGCAAAATTAATACAAAACTTAGGTGTGATTTGCAAGATGAATTTGCGTGAGCTCAATTGGCTCCAAGTAAAGCAGGACCAAAGACAGTGGCTTAAAGCAAGAAATGAGTTATAATCCTTGCCTACAGAAGGGGTATATTGGATTCTTCTAGCTCTTCTGGGCTGGCAAGCCTCTCCCGCATGGACGCCATGAGCACACCCAGTTTGCTGCAGCTGTGCACATTAGAGTCAGTCTTTGCAGCTCAGCAAAGATGTACTGAGTAGCCTTCTGCCTAAGCCTTAGATGCACAGCCAAGCACTTACCAGAGGTAAAATTACAGGCTGGATGCTGACAGTAAATCAGAGTTCAATTGCATCTCTGGGGTCTCAGAAGAGCAACTGGCTGTTTTATGCTGTTAGTTTTTGTTTGGCCTTCAATGCTGCAAGAGCCCAAATTAATAATGATTATCATAATTGTATATATATAAAAACAATAACAGTTTCAAGATCTAGGTGATAACATCAATCTTTAATGGTAGAATACTTCCTAGGTCAAAAGGAAAGGAAGTGGGACCTGTATGTACCATTGTAAGATCCAGGATTAAAACATAAAAGAGAATGGATGCAGCAACAAAGGCTGTCGGAGTTTCCAGCTCAGGGATGCAATTCAGTTAAATTACAGCTCCAGTCCCTTGCCCTTCCTGGACATAGTCCACTGGGAGAACTCAAAAATCAGCATCTTCATCCCCACACGCAGAAAAATAGCTCCAGCAGATGGTGAGCCTGCAGACAGAGTGAACGCATCAGGGAGGGAGGGGAGCGAGCCAGACCCCAATGAGATGTGCTGGGAGCGCAGCCCACCGCACTGGCTGGTGGCAGGACAAGCCAGGTTATTGCAGCAGGTTTATCCCCTGCTAGCGACGGCATGCAGCACCTCGGTGCTGCCCCGTGGGTAAGCTGAGCGGGGTCTGGGGGAGCTCCCCCGTCCTACGCTCCTGCGCAGCCCGAGCTGGTGTCTCTGCAGCAGGAGCCTCGCACCAGAGACGGTTGGATCCGGCTGCAGGGGTCTGCAGCACTCTGGCCCTGGCACGTTATCTCCCAGCTGTCTTCCACAGCAAAGAAAGAAAAGGAGCAGATCACTCATGGTTTTGTTTCAGCTGGTAATGTTTCTCACTCAACAGCATTTCCAAGAGAGACAGACTGAGCAAGGACTTCTGTCAGTGAATCAGAAAATTAATATCTTCCCCTCCGTATATCTTAAATTTTCATCTTAGCATTTTGCTGTTAGCATTTTTCCATGTTGACAGCTATATTGCTGGAACACTGCTAGCAGATACCTGAGTGCTTTGGAAAAACCCTCCTGGCCACATACCTCTTCAAGTATGTCGAGCTTTTCTAACTGGTGCAGTGGTTTGTTAAAGTGGGTGGAGAATTTCTTTAAAGAACAAAGAAGGAAATAATAATAATAATAGGGAAAAAAGTCTTGGAATGTGCCAAGGTCAGGTCATAATGACCTGATCAAATCTGACCCTGGATAAGACATGGAAATATTGGGTATTATAAAAATAGTAGAGTTCAAATACCTGGGGCAAATCACTCTCATTATACCTTTCCTGTAGTTCCCCCTAAGAATGGAAAAAATGTGTGAACCCGAGTTACCCGACAACTTCACAGCATGCTGAAATCCAGGGGAATCTCTAGCTGCCTTCTTAAACGGCCTGATACATTACTCTCTGCAAAAGAGTAATTAAAATGCAGAGGCGGCTACTCACCCATGCACAGGGGAGGCTATGCCCAGGGCTCGGGCTTTATTGCTAAACGGTCCTGGAGTGACCGGGAGCACATACTCTATGGAAAGTCGAATAAATGTGTTTCCTACATCCTTTGGTGACCAGGAGCAGCCCTAAATTTTAGTAATGTGGAGCTGTATGGTCTCTGTCATGCCCTCCAAACAAGGCAGCTTCGGTCTGTCTGCTCATGGCCACGCACAGTGGGCAGAGTCCTGGTGCCTCCAGCACAAGGGCGGCTTCTGTGCGCTCTCCTGCCTCGATGTGACTTGCTCCTACTGCGTGTAAAACGCACCCTGGCCATGGAAAGCTGGCTGAGGTAGATTCCAGATGTTTCCCAGGGAGCAGACACCTGCCCGTCACCAGGACACGTGGTGCCATGTGACAGGGATGTGGCTGCACATCGGGCCAGCCCCAGCGCCACGTCGCATCGCTGTGCCTGGGGCTGCCTGCAGCCTCGCTGGCGCCGAGCGGCCGAGCTTTTCCCTCTGGTTAGGAGAGGCAGCGCCGGACCCTTGGCAGCAGCCGGGGGAGCCAAGTGACCTGCGGTTGCCTAGTAAACATTTCTGCACATCACAGCCTATTTGCACACATTGGGCATGACTGTTTCCAATGCAATGCCATCTGGAATAAGAACAGGCAACTGCAAGCATGTATTTGAGCATTCAGACAAGTTTAGAAAGCAGACAGGAACGCGAAAGTTAACATTCAGATATTTTCCAAGCTCATATACCTAGAAGCCAAATGCTCCAGCTAAACAGATTGTGCCCTATTAAATCAAGACAGTGCCTTGACAAAAGCCTAGCCCACAAGACGTCATCTGGGCCATCATTACACAACAGCGTGTCCATAGCTTATGGATGTTCTCCCTGCATTCCTCATAAAAGCAATGATGCCTTGCTGCCTGCCCTGCCCACCCCAGCCACCTTTCAAGGGCAGAGGGATTAGCGTCACAGGAGGACAAGCAGTGTATGCGGGCACTGAGCCCTTCGTGTCTGGAGTGGCTTTTTGCACTGGGCTGCTTCTGTGTTCACACAGCACCCACACAGTGGGGTCCTCACCCACCTCTGGATAACCCCAGTACAGAACTATGATAATCTACCAGCTCTTTGAAAAACGATATGTGAGCTAGAGTCAAAATCTATTAACCTAATTTTCAGGTAGACTGAAGCCATTTTAAGCTGCTATGGCAATAGAAAGGGCTTCATAATTACAGGAAATTTTATTTATAGTCACTTCAGGGAAATGTTCTTAGATATCTCTTCCTCCAGTTAATTGATGGACTTTTAACTTCAGATATTGAACACCATTGCAAAGGCTGCAATAGATTCTCCATCCCTGTATACTCATAGCTGCAAACTAAGCTGACATCTCATTTTCTTACTCTGGGGAGGACCCTTGGACATTTTGCAGCGTGGGTACATTTAAGCTTCCTGGGAACAGACCTGCTCTTTTTCCAGATCTTTCAGGGCTGCCTGGTGCTTACAGGCAGGAAACCCCTGCTCTGGTGCAGAAGGGGAAGAGGTGGCTGTCTTGTTCAGAGAGAAAGGCTCGACAACATCAGCTTTTCAAGGCTGCAGAGGAACCTGATTTTGGTGTATTTATCCAAATTTATAATGTGCTTGTCGTCATGGTATCTAAGCATTCCATAATGGGTTTAAAACAAGAGCAGTGGCCTGGGGCTGTCATTCGAACCTACTTAGGTTTTGCAGGCTGAGGTGGAAACAGAGAGATGGAGCGGTGCTGAGATTCAGAAATGGCATTAAAAAACGGAGGAGCCACCGTTAAGTCACTCACAGCCAGGTGCTGCCCCTTTGCTTGCTGCGTGTGGTACCCAGCGGTTGCCCCTCACGTCTCTAACCCAGCAGAGCAGGTCTGGCCCTTGTTGAGCAGTGCCTGGAAGAGAGAGACATGAACTGGGATATATTCCCATGGGAACACAGGAGGGAATTTCCTTATTCCCCCTTCCCACTCCAAGTACCCTCTGGCAGTTCAGGATTTGTCAACCAAAATGAACCAGTCTAGGTCTCTTTCTACTAAGTTAAAAGAGTGGGAGAAGAAAGACGAAAGACTGTTCATGACGGGTTATGGTGCTACTGTTCCAGATGAAGAGATGTCAGTGTGTATCCGCGGCCAGAGGCTGGCTCCCCGCCAGCGACCTCCAGCACCCCAGCCAGAGCAGGTACAAGAGCACAGTGCATCAGCTGTGCCTGAAGAAGGGATTTTCCTGAGTGGATTTTTATCTAGAAGCATGAGCTGGCAGCCCCAGATGTCACCGCTCTGCTTTTCTGGGCCTCACATTGCAATTACCTCCTGGTCACCTGCAAAAACGCCTTGTGCCTCTGTGCCAGGAGCCATGGCGTGGGGCGCTGGGTCTCGGCACTGCTCAGCACTGCCGCGGGGTCCCATGTTTGGAGGGAGAGGGGCAGGCGCTGCTGCGGTGAGGCACAGTGCCCTTCGGTCCTCCCACCACCCAGCTCGCCCCTGCCAGGTCTCTGCTGCTCCCCAGCTGGTCAGTTGTGTCCCCCGCAGAGGGCAGGGGGCTCCGCATGGGGGTCCTGCCTCCCCCAGCACTCGGCCGGCCGCAGCACTCCTTTCCTTCACGTGCTCTCAAGAACCTCTGCTGGGCAAAGCAAAGCCCCCGGCCCGATTCCAAGATGCCACCAGCAACAATTGCCTTTTCCTCCCCCACCCAGTTAAAAACACCTTTCAACATCGGTGTCACCTGACGGCTACAGGCACGGAGCCCGTCACCACACGCTCCCCCTTAACTGGAGCGGAACAAGCTCTCTTTCCTCGTGAAGTATCATCTCCAGCTGCTGGCCAGGTTTTATTGTTCTTTTCTGGATTTCCTCCAGCTTTCCAGCAGCCGCCAAAGCACACGGATCCGTGCCAGCCCCGCGCAGCTGGTGCCCTGGCACAGCCAGAGGGGACATGTCCCTCCCGAGCACAGCACCCAGCACTGCCCTGCACCCTGCCATCCCCAGCCCCTCACCGGCACAGGCACCTGGCTATCAGGCTATCAGGCCAAATGTGGGGTTTTTTTCCTTCTGAGAATGCCTGTGGATCAAAGCTCCACAGAATGAGCCTGGAACCAGAGAAAGCAGAACATTGCTGTGCAATGGAGATTTTAAGTAAGAAGCAGGTCCCCATTCCCCATTTCCTCTGCCCTTCTCCTTTCATGTAAATAAAGTTGTATGTGATCCTCTGATTAATCTGAACTTGATATCACTACAGCAATATATTCTTCGCTGACACTAATGTATTCCACAAACCACACTCCACTGCATTGTGTAGCTGGTAAAACCACAACGTGACTTTTGCTCATCCACACCTTCAAGGCAGTTGTAAGAATTTGGGTGGGAGGGGGAATTCATCTTCCAGAAGTGGTGTGGAAATGTTGCCTTTTCTTTCCACTTCATAATTAGAGTATTGAAGCATTAGCATTTCCTGCATGGTGGAAACTGTCTGTCCAGCCCTAATTAAAATGCACTTTTTTGAATGGGATATACTTACTGTGTAAGTTATCTAAACAGCTCATTGTTTTTATGATGTACTGTATGACACATTTATTATACATACATGTGTATAATTATATGTACTCTATTACATATCTATCATACATACAGGTATGTATGTACTCTATTACACATTTATTACACATACATGTATATAATTATATGTAGTTCCTGGTAGTCTCCTGTTCACCCGAAACCGTCACCAGCATTGATGACACCACTAAGCCAGTTATGCTCGTCGCGTAGCCCAGCTGAAATCCTGAAATCCCCGTGCTCTGCCCAGATCCTGCCCATGCGCCGGAGTCTGGCAGACAGCAGCACTGCCCGCAGCCCCGCAGGCAGGCACCCAGCCCCCCTGAGCTGTGCGGGGCTGTGGCTGGGGGTACCAGGGGCATCGGTGCACCCCCCTCCCGCTGGGCAGTGGCCAAGTGGCTTCCAGAAGCTTGAGCACAAAGTTATGGAGTTGAAAAACCTGCCTGAATAACAAAAAACTTCATGCACTTTGGTTGCCAAGTATGGGTGCCTTTCCTAGCCGCTGCAGCCAAATGCAAAGCCTCCAAGCACTGGCTACGGCTTTTGCAGCAGTAACAAAATAATTCTGTGGTACTAATAAAAACTTCCAATGAGAGCAGAGGTTTCTCAAGTGTTAACAAACGTTTGTGGAGGAATATCCTCTGTTCAGAGGTGGAAATGGAGCTTGCTCTGCTGCTGCCTCCTGCTCAGCCTCCTTGGCTTTCCTAGCAGGATAGGATTCATGATCCTGGGGATCAGAGACTCATGGAATGGTTTGTGTTGGAAGGGACCTTTCCAGGTCATCTAGTGCAGGGACATCTGCAACTAGATGTCGCAGCGAGGCCTCTGGCAGGAGTGTCCCCACAAGGTTACTGCAGGCAGGGCCCCAGCTCTGCCCTGGAACGTCACTGTATTTGGATGGCACATAGAAAAATGTTTTTCTCTCGCTTCATTTTTTGCAGAAATTTGCCGAGCCCCCAGGGAAACAGTTGCATTTAATATGGTGACCCCCAGGAAGTGGAGCAGCCTCGGGAAACACACTCACACTGGGCTTAGATTTCAGCTCTTCCCTGAGAGCCTCTTTAAACGTCGTCCCTGGGTCCCAGCCCCACGCCTTCCCTCCTGCTCGCTGTCCCGTGGCCGAGCACTGCTGATAACTCCTGCAGCGCAGCGTAGTGTGCTGCGGGGCCTCAGCAAGCCCTGGGCATCCTCAGGGCAGAGCCTGTCCCATGCCTGCCACCCCTCTCCCACCCCTGGTGCCCCAGGGGACTTACGCTGCCGGGGCAGGCAGTTCCACAGCCCTTCCCTCCAGAGGAGAAACAGGTTGTCCATTCAAGTGAGGCCTCACCTCAGCCTGGCTTTTTGGCCTCCCCCCGGCAGCAGGAAGGGATGCAGAGTGCTCCCCAAAAGCCAGACCCTGGGCTTGTAGAAGAAAATGCCTCTCCACAGGCCAGCGGCACGAGACATGCCACCCCGTCCCCATCCCACGGTCCCTCCTGCCCCCGTCCTCCACAAGCTTAGCCCCAGCCTGGCAGCACCTGGGCTGGCACCGCGGCGAAGGCAGGGCTGCGCTGGCTCTGCTGCCTGGCAGAAGTGATTTAACTCCAAGACTGTTGGGGAGGGGACGTAGCCAGCAGCATTTCAAAATTCTGGGTTTTTTTCCATTTTTTTGCTCACATCAGAGTCTTGCTCTGAACCTCCACATCTGTTCTGCTGTGAATACTAATCAGTTCTAATATGAAGCATCAGCCACAGCAAAGCTCTGCTACAGGGAATATCTCTGCATACAGTGACAATTCCTCAGTCTTAATGAAGGGACTTAAACACGGGGAAGCTGCTCCCCTTGTGCCCAGCCAAGAGCCAGGAGACGGCGATGAACCTTAGCTCGCAAGCCCCGATAAGCTGGACTTTTTAACCTTCATTCCTAGATCAGGCAGGTACATGGATGGAGCTAATGGGCTTTCAGCAACCCCTGCTGACTCAGAAAGCCTGGAGAAAAGTCCTTGGATCACAACACAGATGTTCCTTCTACCCCTGAATATACCTTCCTTGAATATTACTGCAGTGGTGCCACGATGCGTACCTGGGGGTAAAATCTGCTGGGTGCTTGGTGCGACCGAGGCACAGCAGAGAGGGCGCTTGCCTCAAAGGGACCGCGGCGGTTCTGGGTGCTTTTGTAGTAGGGTGTTGCCCAAGTACAGTATGTTCAGAATGGCTGTGGCTCTCCCGATGAAGCAAAATGCTGAGCGTTTTTTGGAGGGCACATGCTATATTCTGGGTGCTGAAGGACCCAGGCAAGGAATCCATAAATAACAAGCCAGTGCCCTCCTCCTCCGCCGCTCCCGCTGGTAAGGACTGCTGTAACCCCACACCAGGGCTGCTCCCAGGCCCAGCACTGGGGAGGGGGCCCTGCGGTTTGGGCAGCAGGCAGCTCTTTTCCACCAAGGTGAGAAATGCTGATGGATCTTCACCTCAATGAAATGGTGTTTGCAGTAATCGCACAGGAAAGCTCTGCAGTGGGAAAGAACCCCTCTGGTGAGCAGCCAGTTAAACTTCTTGGAAGTGGCACATGGACACAAGGACTTCTCCACAGACCTTCTCTTTTTGAAGGGGCATCTCAGGACTGCACTGCTTTTATGGGGAAGAATTTTTTCTCATTTCCAATTGTAAATTCCCTTGTCCCTGTCTTTCCACTGTGCAGCCCCACGATACCCCCTCAGACAACTGATGACAGCAATAAGACTTCTCTTCCCTAGACAGAAGAAACCCATGATGTGCTCCAGCCCCTTGATCATCTTAGTGGGCCCTTGCTAGACCACTCATCCTGGAGAACCCAAAACTGCACAATTCAATAGGTGCAGCCTCAACAGCATCAAATAGAGAGGAATAATCATTTCCCTTGACGTTTTGGCTACTGTAACCCAGTATGTACTTGGCCCTTACTACCACAAGGGCATACTGTTGGCTTGTAGTGTTGCCTAGTGTTGTTACACACAAAATAGAGCACAGGGCTTTGCAACAGCAAAGCTAATGCACGATATGCCAAGTGCAAGTTTCCCTCTCCTCAGCCAGAAGATCCCAGTATCTGGCCTGCACATCAATGAATCTGCACCAGCAGAAGGCTGTGGGACAGCAGTGAAATGGGGTGGCTCATTTTTCTGCTCCGATTGGAAACCTTGTTTTCAGCCTTCTGGACAGAGGACAGACAGCGAGTCCAGCAGGACAAACTTACGGCTTCCTAATGCACTTTTGCATTCTCTTCTGGGCTGGAAGGCATGTCCTGTTGAGGAGCGGCTAAGGACTGCGGGTTTGTCTCCTTTGGAGAGAAGGAGGCTGGGAGATGACCTCATTGCTCTTTGCAGCCTCCTGAGGAGGGGACATGGGGAGGGAGGTGCTGAGCTCTTCTCCCTGGCATCCGGTGATGGGATGTGCGGGAATGTTCAAAGCAACATCAGAGGAGGTTCAGACTCGATGTTAGGAAGCATTTCTTTACCAGAAGGTGGTCAGACGCTGGAACAGGCTTCCTAGAGAGGTGGTCGATGCTCCTACCTGTCAGTGTTTGCAGCATTTGGATAATGCCCTTTAACTTTTGGTCAGCCCTGGTCAGACAGTTGGATTAGATGATCATTGTAGGTCCTTTCCAGCTGCAATTTTTATTCTGTTCTATTCTGTTCTGTTCTGCCTTTTTCTCTCTACCGTGATAAGGCTTTGCAGACAGGAGAAGCATGTCTGCTGCAAACACCCAGTCATGGTTGCTCATTAGCACCTCACAGATCTGCAAGGAAGATCATTTTTCTTTTGTGAAGAAACTAGGTTAATATGATCTTTTATGAGGAAAAAGGGAGCATTAAATAATTGAGACGAGAAATGGTTGCAGCGTGGTCAGGTCTGAAGTGAGCAGAGCAGAACAGTGGGGGAGCCATGTGGAGTGAGTTTCTCCATGCAGTTTGCAACAGAGAAGGAAGAGGGTATAGCCAGCCCTGGTTTCTCCCTGAGCTGAAGAAGTTGTTGGTTCAGATAGTACCACGGCCTAAATTCAAGAGATGACTCACCCCTCTTAGTAGTTATAAAGTATCATCGGGGATTTGGGGTTTTTTAGAAAGCAGATTATCAGCTGTGTGTAGAAGGGAGTTGGGTGAGCTGTAAGAAGAATGTTGCTAAGATATTCACGCACTAGGTGGAATGAACTCACTGCAGGGAGAAGAAATAAAATACCCATCCATGAACACTGCGTGGCAAACAGCATCACGTGCCTCCAGGCTCGCTCACACCTCCGGTGGGTGCGTTCTGTGAAGCTCAGCCAGATGGAAAGACTTAATGTTGTTTTGTCCTCTTCCCTAAGCGGCAGTGACAAACTGAATTATCGCTCCCAGGGGCAGCGGACAAAAAATCATCTTGATCCTTTTTCTGTCTTTGCTTTTGAAACCACCTGCGGTAGGTGGGAGCTCCACTTCCCACTGCCCTCTGAGGAGCCTTAACGCCCCATTTGCCCTGAGCAAACGAGGCCTTCCTCCTGCCAGAAGGAGCAAAGGCTGTCATTTCCCAGCCTTTGCTCTTCACCACATGGCTATGGGGTAAAACAGAAATAGGAAGCCTCTACAAAAAGTAAAATTAAAAAATTACAAAAAAAGAAGATTGCTGTTTGGCTAATGGTGGATCACTAAGGTCAATTATAATGCCCCTGCACAATGCTTTGGAAGGTACCAGAACATGACGGGCTGTGGCCCTGAGCTGTTCAGCCGTGCTTCCTCGGGCCAGCACCATGGAACTGGTCCCACCGGAGGCAGTGGCAGGCTGTTCCGCAAGCAGCCACCTTCATTAAGCGTTTGCTTTTATTAGCAGCATTTTCTCTTCCACCAAGACCAGCTCTACTAAACTGCTAACGTCTCCTGGCCCTCTTTGTCAGGTTTGATGGGGGTCAGAAAATATTTCTGCCCAACCTCTCACCAAAAGTTTCACAAAGTCACATCTGTTATCCAGTGTTGCTTTATTTGGGGGGTGGTCAGTTTAGAAAAAAAAAAAAACAACAAACAACCAAACAACCCCCCAAAAAACCCCAAAACCAAAAACCAGCAAAAAAGCAAAGACCTCCAAAATTTTAATCAAAATCATGCAAGGGGAAGAGTGTTCTGAAATAGTTTTAAAAATACATAATTTATTACTGGAGCAAGGAAAAATGCAGGAGCAGATGAAAGCAGATGTGAAGCGATATAAGAGGGAAGGAACAATCATATCTTTCTGTGTGAAATGACGGGCTGAGAGCTGGCTGTTACCCCTCGGGAGGGAGAGACGTGGCGGGCATGCTAGAAACCAGGCATGAAAGCGCCAGCTTAATGCATCTGTAACTATGAGGAAAGGAATATGCAGAAGGCAGAGGATATCGCTGTGCTTCTCAAACCGACTGGTGGGCTGCCATCAGCCGGCATGCGGCGTGCACTTCTGGTCCCACACCTGTACAAGGATGGAGCAGGATGGGAGAAGGTTCCACAAAGGATGATGGAAGATCAGAGATCTGGCACAGCTTCCCTACGAGCAATGGTAAATCACGTAGGCTGGGGCTCTTCAGTCTGGAGAAGCAATGCTTTGGGAGGGCATGTCAGGGCTCTGCCAAAGCTCGAGTGCTCTGGAGCAAGTGAGTAGTGGCTGCCTGTGTAAGAACACGGGGTCATGAAATGATGCTGCTTGAGATCAAGTCCAGAATAAATGAAAGGAGGCAACTTGTCATACCCCAGGTGTAAACTCGTGGAATTCCCTTCCAAGGGGCACTATGGGTACAAGGCAGGACTTTTAGACACATCTATTAGGGCTGTGTAAAAAATGGGCCACAACTTCAGGAAGCCCCCTGTGCTGAAAAGAGTTGGCTAGAATATATATAAGCAGGGAAGGTACCCTGTACGCTTGTCCTCTTATTCCTTTGAAATGCTTGAGGAAGTTCTGTCATGCACATGGAAAACTCAGCTGTCAGGTCACGGCATTGCTGTGTTTTTTATTGCGGTAATATCTGAAGACCATAGTCTCTCTGAATAAAACCCACAGGACTAGTAAGAAGAAAAATAATGCTGCGTCTCACTGTGTTATTATCAATATCTGGAATTTTTCATGCTTGCAGTGAAACTGGTGCCCACTGAAATAATACCCTGAAATAACCCTGTAGGTGGGGAGAGCAGATTCGGGCTGCTGAAGGAACTGGTTAGTAAGGTCCCCTGGGAACCTGCTTTTGAAGGTACTGGGGTCCATGAATGCTGGTCACTTTTTAAGAGCCATTGCTTGAGAGCGCAGGAGCAGGTGACTCTGAAGTGCCAGAAGCCAAGCAAGCAGGGCAGGAGGCCGGCTTGGATGCGCAGGGATCTCCTTCTAGAACTCAGGCGAAAAAGGGAAGCGTGTGGGCATTGGAAGCAAGGACAGGCGACACAAGAGGACTACAGAGATGCTGTTCCTCGCTGTAGGGAGAAAAGTCGCGCAGCCAACGCTCGACTAGAGTTCAAGCTGGCCAGCACTGTGAAGGACAACAAAAAGGACTTCTTGAAATATGTTAACAGCGAAAGGAGGACCAGAGTCAACATTGGTCCCTTAGGTGATGAGGTTGGTCACCTCACAAATAGAGACAGAGACATTTAATACCACTTTTTCCTCTGTCTTTAACACAGACAGTTCGCCCTGGGACACCCAGAGCCCTGGGCTGGAAGACTGTGACTGGGGAATGATGAACTCCCAGCCGGCTCCAAACTTGTCTGAGCCTTGCTGCTCCCCCAGGATGTGCATAAACCTGTGGGGCCCGATGGGATTCATCCCAGGGTACTAAGAGAGCTGGCCAGTGTTATCGTGGGACCTCTCTACATTATTTTTCAAAGGTTTTGGGAGTCTGGAGAGGTACCAGTCAACTGGAAGCTGAAACGCTATCCCAGTTTTCAAGAAGGGTAAGAAGGAAGGTGCTGGTAATCACTGGCCTGTCAGTCTCACCTCAGTGCCTGGTAAAATTGTAAAGAAGGTTATTCTGAGAGTTACTGAAAAACACTTGAGAGACAATGCAGTCATTGGTCATAGCTACAGCGGTTCACAAGGGGAAAGGCCTGTTTAACTACACTAACTTAATTTTTTTTCATGACATCACCCACCTAGTTGACCAAGGGAAGCCAGTAGATGTGGGGGTTTTTTTGGATTTTAGCAAGGCTTTCCATATTGCCTCTCACAGCATCCTCCTGGGCAAAATGTCCAGCACACAGCCAGGCACGTCCGTAACACGCTGGTGAGCAACTGGCTGACGAGTCGGGCCCAAAGAGTTACAGCGAATGGGGTTACAACAGGCTGGCCACCAGTCGCTGGTGGGCTCAGTCCTGGGGCCAGCGCTTTTCATGCTCTCATAAATGATCTGGACACAGGAGTCAAAGGTACATTAAGTCAGTCTGGCGCTGACAGTAAATCAGCAGCAGCTGTGGACTCCCTCGAGGGTAGAGACACCTTACAGGGAGGTCTGGAGAGACCGGAGAGCTGCGTGATCACTGATCATACAAAAGCTAACGAGAGCAGGTGCTGGATCCCGCATCTGGGATGGGGTAGCCCTGCCTATGCAACATGAACTGGGGGGCCGAGAGGCTGGAGAGCAGCCCCGCAGGAGGAGACCTGGGGGTCTGGGCTGACGGCAAGCCGAGTGAGCCAGGAATGTGCCCTGAGGTTCTTCTCCATGAGATTCTTCACCGAGAGGGCAGTTGGCCACTGAACAGGCTCCCCACAGAAGTGGTCATGGCACCAAGCCTGACAGAGTTCAAGGAGCGCTGGGGCGACGCTCTGAGTCCGATGGTTTAGTTTTGGTGTTCTGGGAGGAGCAGGGAGCTGGACTCGACACTCCCTATGGGTCCCTGCCAACTCAAGATACTCTGTGATTCTATGACAGAGGTCTTAGAGCAGAAACGAAAATCACTGAGCCTTAGTCATACTAAGATCGGTGGCTGAAACCAGACAAGTCCCCTGACGATAAATCTGGCAGTTCCTCCAGCACCTTACTGCAGCAGCAGAGACAAGTACTGAGATGCTTAATGGACACCCTGTCGCTTGTGATGGGGTCACTTTCAGATGGCAAGGATGGGCTGCCCAGCGGGGAGCTCGGGGCTCAGAACTGCCTCAGTGAGGTGTAGAGGAATGAAGGCAGGTTAATTAACAATACACAGCTGTGGGCTGGCTTCAGGGGCGGTGGCTGGCTGGTGTGGATAAGGTGCAGCTGTGGCTGGTTCCTGCTAAGTGGTTAAATAGCTCTAAGGGGTATGGAAGAAGAGTAGTCAATGAAGAGAGATTGGGAAGAAGCAGAGTGAGGAGAGAGAGTGCCCTGGATGGAAGAGAGACAAGAAGGATACAGCAGAGGGACTAGCCTGAAGAGTATGAAGAAACAGTAAGACAGTAGAATCTGACCGGTGGTAAAAGCCTTGTTGCAGCCTCCTGGCTTGTTTGTGCTGCAACAAGGTGCCACCCCAAGCCATGCTGCTTGGGAAGCATTGCAGAGGCTGTGCTTCCCTGCCTGCCTTCTGCACAGGCTCCCTCCAGCTCCCAGAGCACCAAACAGCCAGTGGTGGCTTCTTTCTTGTACATCTGCATCTTGGCCAGGTAATCCTCTCATTTGCCTTGCTGTCAGCTGAGATGATCTGCTGTTTCTCCAAGATTTTCTTGTTCCCCATGGCCAATGCCAGGATGGAGACAAGGGAGGGAACACTGTTCTGTACTCCTTGCATCAAAAGCTTGAAAACAACCATTTCAGGGTATGTCTGTGTCCTTTACCAGGAAGGAAAGCTGGTTTGCTGTTCAGTTATAGCCTCCCAGCAGCGCTGGTAGGAAGGAACCCTGAGGGTTTCCAGTGCCACCCTCTGCTGTCACCAGCACTAGGGCTACAGAAATTCTGAAAACCTCCAGGGATGGAGATCCCTGACTGATGAGCTGTCCCAGGGCTGAATTAAAAATCCTAGGGCAAAGCAGGACCATCCCCTTCTCACCTATAACCCAAGGCTGACCTTAGGTAAGTGCACTGAGAGAGGAAATATGCCCACCCGTTCTGTCCAGCATGACTCATAATTAAGATATGTCAATAGTAGCTGCCATAGCCTAAAAATCATCCCCCCCACCTTGTCTGCCATCAGCTAGGGCTGACTTCGCAGTTCTGGTAGCTTTACTTGCAGCCAACTTCAGATTGGATACCAGGTCTCTTCTACTCTAAAGGATAAGCACTGCTTAGCTGCTGGCTTGATTGACAGGAGATCTGAGGTTGTGATTTTTTTGGCTAATTTTAAGAGAGCATGGATGTAGCTGGACTCGGGCACATTGTATCAGCTGAGTACAGCCAGCCCCACTTGAATGTGCCCGCTCTGAACCTTTCACAGATAGTTCCTTCTTGTTTGTGCTTTGTATTGCCCCAAAAGCAGGTAGAAAAGGGCACAGAAAAACATTCCTGCAGAACTGCCGGCCCATTTGCCTGGGAAGACAGGGAAGTGTCCCTCTGTGTATGGATCCCTGGCCCTTGATGAGCTGTGGCCTACCACTGAGATCACTTATGTCAGAAGATCATGGGGTGTTTGGGATGCTGGGTGAGGCAGGGGGGATGGTTCCAGCACGCTGACTCCTATACCAGCATCTTTCTGGCAGTGAAGTGCTCCCGCTAGGCACAGCCAGGCTCGCTGCATTTTCCAGCACACATGTGGTGTTGGAGCCAAGCGTGCCTGCACATCCCTGCCCGCATCCTACAGTGCTCCGTGACCCCCCAGGGTGGCTGGCTGCCTCGGGAGCAGGAGCACTCTTGTCCCAGGCTCAGTGACATGGAGTTATCTGACCATCGTTGCCACCCACAGGCTGGTTTGTAGGATAGAGGCCAGCGGGGAGTGAGCATTGAAGTGCTCTGAGTGATGCTAACACTGCGCTAGGGTACGTGTGGCTGGCTAGGACCGCTGGCCATCCCTGCCAAGCACCCACCGAAGCTGCTGGAGTGGCCAGGGACCCACCGTGCTGTTTATAACTGACCTCCCTGCCAAGAAGGGCAAGCTGGGGAAAAGTGTATTTCCATTCATGCAGGCAGCACTGAATATATATTGAAGGAACTGCAGTGAATTCGTGGCTTTTGTCAGTTGGGAAAGAGGTTGAATTCAGGCAACAAATTATTCAGAAGAAATTGTTTGCCAGACTCTCATTATGAGCTCTACAGAACAGAGGAGTTGAAACATCAGATACAATTAACTTCATGTTATAAAACCCTTTTGGGATGTAAAGACTAGACCTTGCCAGCCCTGCCGCACTGTAAGGGCCTGGCTGCTGACGATTTTAATAGGAACCTATATCTGTTTGGCCTGTGTATGTCTGGCTGTAGCAAAATCCCTGAAAAATCTATGGGATATTGCTGTGGATTTGTCTGAGGAACGGAGGGACACCCCGGAGCAACGCAAGCAGAATTCAAGTATGAGTCCTGAGTAGGACTAAACATTCCTCAAAGTAGCAAAATATCAAGTTCATAAGCATTAGCACTGGAAAGCATTTTGGAAATTTATTATATCTAGCAGGATCTTGCTGAGGGCAAAGCTAGACAAGCACCCGTCTTCTTTCCTAATCAGCCCTTAATTACAAGGTCTTTGCTCCATGCAGTTAATAAATCTCTTCAGGACCAGGCACTGTGAGAGCATGCATTCTGTGCAGCACGGCACAGGCTCCGTGGTGGGGCAGCGGCCCAGGACCCACAGGGTGAAGGAGGTGCGATCGGCCCATGAGCACGGGAAGGCAGCAAACTGGCTCAGCTGACACAAACGTGTCCTATGGAGCCTACACCGTTCCACCGGATTGCTCACAGCAGCTCAGAAATTGTTGATCTTCACTTTTCTAATACACTATGTTGGACTTTTTATGTGATTTTATATTATTGTCAACTTCTATTTTTCAGTCCTGTTCCAGCTAAATTTCTTTGGCCTATGTGAAATATCTTTTTTAACTTTTAGGGACCTCAATTAAAAATAAAAATAGTAATGGAGGTTGTTTCTTTCTCTTCACTGCCAGGGAAATGAAAACCCAATTATTTGCACAGCTCCAGATAGATGCAGTGGGAGAATAAAGGGAGGATGTGCCCTGCAGCTGGGCAGAAAGCATTGCTTGAAGCATTCTGCCAAGTGAAGTTCATTGTAAGTGCTCAGAGGCAAATACTGTGTGTTCCTAAGGAAACTATATGTTGCCCATTTCCAGTTTTTATAGCTGTCACCTATTTAGAAATAAGGTTTTGGTGCTTTTAAGGTAACTGCTGATCTTAGAATAATTCAGTTTAATTAACCAAACCCAAAACAATGTTTGCATTAGTAACTAGCAAAAGAGAGACTCAAACCACTGCGATTATTCCCTGAAATCTCACATAAAGGAAACTTAATAACATCTGTCACTTCCTCAGCTTGAAAACAAAAAAGCATTAAAGGAAAAAGCCAAGAGGGATCCTGCTGACACAGGGGCCTTAAGCGTAATTCCACTAGACTTATTTTCTTTTTTATAAAACAACAACTGTGATGGTGACCCTTAGAACAACCTACAGTGATGATTCAGTTGCAGCCTGTAAACAGCAGGGATCAGATTTATTTTGCGTCTATACACATTGCAACGTGGGACAAATGCTCTGTACAACACTGCCAATAAAGAGCCATCGTTTTGCACTTTCGGTGTGGGGCTTGTTCAAGAAATAACTGAGGCCAGGGCTGTGATGCAACTGCACCCGGCAGCCTTAGGAAAAGGAAGGTTCCGAAAGGTGTTGCTTTGTTGCCTCAAGTATCAGAGGTACCCGACATAGGCAGCTCGTGGAAATAAGGAGTGCAGGACCAGGCTCAGACAAGGGGGAGCTCAGGGTGGCTGGGACCAGCTGGTGCATCCGCAAGCTCTCATGGGATTTAGGGATAAAATCAGCTGTTAAGAAGGGTCCAGTTTGTGCAGCCTTTGCAAATGCAGGCTAGGTTTTCTTTGCAACCAAGAACACCAATCACAGCAGCAAGAAGATTTGTGCAACTGTCCAACTCAGCTGGCACCGTGTAAAGGGAAGTGATGCGACAGTCTCCCTGCGTTGGACAGGCTGAATGTGGAGCCAGGGTGGACGCTTTTCTGGAGGACTGAAGATCTCCCAGGAAGAAGCTCCTGCAGGCTGGCTGATGTGTGCTGTGTTCGGGTGGATACTGAAAAGAAAGCAGAAACGGAAGCACTGACATCCACATTAAGAGGCAGAAGCTGTTTTGGAATAGAGTCAAAGCAAATGGAAAGGAAAAAACGGAAAGGCTCCATTACTGCTGGACAAGTCGAGAGTAGCAAATGTCAGGAATTAGGCTTTTTTTCCTTAATCTCACAGAGATGCCCTCTTCCCTCCGATACTTTTAAACAGGAGTAGGAGGGCAAGGGCATGGATTTTGGGTGACTTTCAGGGAGATGCCCAGCGATGGCAGCTTTTCCTGGGCCGCCTCCTCTCACCACGGCTCTGCTGCATTTTTACCAAGTGCAAGGGTCAGGCAAACAAGCAAACCGAAGGAACAGATACAACCATTCCTGGGGAAGTGCCTGGTGTCAGGCACCCACTAAAATCAGCAGGACATTTGCTTTAACATCTGCAGAAGTCTTAACTGTCACTGCTAATTGAATCTGGAGATTGTTTAATTAAACTAAGCGGATTAGTGCAGAGATCAGCCAGAGAAAGCTGTTGCTTGGCCTTAACACGTGAGCGGTGCCGTAAGGACTCATGTGTGGCGACGGGAGCCGATGAGCTAGTGGGCATCCCAAGAACTTCACCGCTGCCCTGGCAGAATTTGAGGTCCAGCATTTGGCCCCTCGCACTTGTCATTCTCTGGACAGAGCCAGGTGCCCGTATCCACACGTGACATGTAAACTTGCCCAGTTTTTACACTGGTACAATTAAAATGGAAGTTTTAAATTATAGTTCAGACAGGGATGCTTTCCCACCATTTCCAGTTTGTCTTACAGGAAATAACCATAGGAGATGGGATCTGTAGGGATTCTGGTCACGGATAAACCCTGGCTCAATAAAATACATAACAGGAACCACCACTAAAGGGAAATGATTGCCTTTATTCAGTGATCAGAAGATCAGTGTTCTTGACTGCAAAAATCAAGCACTTGGGATTTAGCTGGTGATAGATTTGATGTTGCCTGAGCAAACCTTATTCCACCCAACCCCTCCACTAACAGCTGCTGATTGCAATGTCACAAACTGCTTTTTTCTACACTGCTAATGTCTCTCTCATGGAGGATATTTGATTTTTTTAATTGGAGTATATTAAACTATAATATATTGTGAATTCCAGCCTGGGTGACAAATGCTGAGAACTTGGAAGTGGCTGTACAACACTATTTGTGACACTCAAACTGCAAAGGTTTGTGCGCTGCTTAATTTTCTTTGCATGCAGCAGAGAGCAGTAAGCAGCATTTGCAATGCCCAGTATGCAACGCCTGGCGTTACTGGGAGAGAGGGGGGGCTGACTCCAGGCTAGAGCCTGCTGAGATCAGTGCCCTCGGGCAGGCAGTCCGAAGGGGCGAGCCATGGCCCTGGACCAGGACATTTCACGCAGGGCTGAGCGCAGAACGGGCGCCCGTGAGCCAGGCGGCGCCGGCAGCCTGGGGGCAGCTGGCCGAGGGGCAGCGCAGGGCGGGCAGCTGCTTCCCATTGCCCCTCGCCCCGGGAGCCCGGGGAGCCCAGCAGGGAGGCAGTGTCAAGGGCAATACGTGTAAGCACTCAGGAAAATGGAAAATTGATCTCCACAGGCGGGTGTTGCTCGCAGGGTCCTCCCGTCGCCAGCCCTGTGCTCACATCTGGTGCAGATGTCGGTTGCGTTCCCAGCTGGCTTTGCCTGGTACGCCACCATTCATACTGGTGAAACTGGTGGGCTTTACGGCATCCACGGAGCCAGCCTCACCGCGGGCAGGAGGAACGGGCCCAGGTGCCCTTGCTTGGCCGAGGCAGTAACACGCAGCTGTTGCCAGCTCACCGCATAGCTGCTGCTCATCACGGCGCTCGACGGTCGGCAGCCAGGGGCTTTGTGCACCCATGCTGGATCCCTTGCACTACCCAGTATGCTTGTGTGCACGCATTATACACGCTAAATTACACAAATGCACAATTGCAATAATAGAATATTTATATTATACATGTGTTTATGTATATCGTGCTAGCTACCTTGATGCGAGTCTGAACAGAAATATTCTAACTCAGCTCTCTCATAGTGCTCACCGGCCATGGAGACTGCCAGCCCCGTGCTCCCACTCTCTTCAGGGTGCTTGGGCTCTGCTCAGACCCCACGTCCCACGTTACTTCTGGTCCCCTGCGTGCATGAGGGCACACGGGTGAGTCCTGGCAGGAACACCACACAGTGGCGAGGAGGCAGGTCCTGGCACAACAAGAGCTCCCTGAGGTGCTGTACAGGCATTCCTAAACTGAAATTTGGACTTGGCAGGTAAAATCGTTATCTGGAAAGATTATTTATTTTACAAGTAATTTTTGAGGGGGAAGGCGTTGCTCTGTGAATATGTATCTATCCATGGCAAACCCAAGTGGTGTTTTCTTGCCCAAGAGGTAACTTGGTATTGTAAATACTGGGAGAGCTCTGTGTCCAGGTGTAGTACAAATATGATGCACATCTTGTACTCACATGAACTCTTCCCACCAATGGTAAAAAGCATGAATGCATCACTTGATGGTTTTACCTACATTATTGGCCTTTGCATTGTGACCATTTTTTTCTAGTACATGAAAAATAAGCGATCTGTTCAGATGGAGTTGGTCTTGAACTGCTTTCAGCATTTTTTAGACACAAGTCCCTAGAGAGAAAGAGCTCTCAACTGCCAAATTCAGCTGTTAAAGCATCTGGTAACCAAGGAGGCTACAGGTCACCTCCTATAAACTTTTAGGTGGCTACACAAATGAGAAGAGCACAAAGCAGCAGAAGTCTAGGCTATTTTTAGGAATAAAGGCAGTGCAGCAGCTATCCTGTATTATCAGTGCAATTTACACTCTCCAGACAAAATCCGATGGACAGCTTTGAGTGGCTGCTGAGTCATCTTAGACTCCTAGAAGTGCTGGTTAGAAGGTCCCCATGGAGTCCTCAGCCCAGCCTCTGAGTCACAGCCTGAGGCCAGCACTAGGCTTGGTGGCCCGTGGCTTTGGCTGTGGCTTGGCAGCCTCTGCAGCGGGCAGGCCCCACCTCTGTGGAGCCCGGTGGATCGGCTGCACTGCCCTGCCAGGCAAGATGCCAACCTCATCATCCCAAATGTGAGAGCTGGCGCTTTGCTCAGCTCCTGCTGTCGGAAGAGGAGCTGCTCCCCCGGGGCCAAGCCGGGGCCAAGAGCACAGGGCTGTGGCAAAGCTCAGAGCCAGCCTGCGCCGCCGGGGAGGGCAGAGCTCGTTTCAAATACGACGTGTTTCAGCTGCCTGCTCCTTCTTCAACCCTCGCAAGCACCTAGACGTGCCTTTTCCAGGTTTTCTTGTGGTGACCCAGAGGACTAGAAACAACAGATTGATAGTCCTCACCTTGCCTCCTGATACCTCCCATGGAACTGTGTGACCGTTACTTTTAGAACCGATTGACTCATCAAATAGCTTGGGTTGGAAGGGACCCTCGAAGGCTGCCTAGTCCGACCCCCAATTCAACCCAGCCCTGAGCCTGCTGCAGCAACAGGAGAAGTCACACCACTGGTGCACCAGTGTGCACCCAGAGCTCCTCCCAGTGTCACCACCTGCCAGCTCCCAGGCGTTACCTGAATTCCATCCTGGATCTCACAGCTGCTCTCAGTCTCTTCACTTGCCACATACCCACCATTCATTGGCTTCCTGCTCTGACGCTTCTTCTGCTGCTTCATATATGCGCTCTCTTACAAACAACTGTCAAGTCTCCTTTGCAAATCTCTACAGAGCTGGAAGGTTTTACTTACTGTCACTGAAAAAGACAGCTCTTCTCATTGATAAAAACAAGAGGGTCAGAGGCAGTAAAATCAGCGCATGAATCCAGCTGACCTGCAGAAACCTGTATAAAATGATGACCGTAAAGAGTGTCACTAGCCAGCTCCTCTCTGCCCTGCCTAGCGCTTGTTGGGGTGTGTTGCATGCCTGGAGGAAAACTCCTATGAGCCACAGGCAGAGCAAAGGAGACAAGACCTCTGCACTGGGCGTGAGGGATGAGAACTTATTTTTGCTTTGGGGAGCTCTGTGCTCTTTGCCAGCTCGCGAGTGCCATGGGAATCCAAGCCCTGAGCTTGTACAGGCTGGAGGGATCAGGGTTGGTGGGGTGGAGGGCAGTCTGCTCTCCTCTTGATTCTTCTCTGTGTTTATTGCAGAGGGCGGTCACCCACTGTGGTAGCAGCACTGGAAGAAAGCAAAACAATGAGATGAAGAACTCCCACCTGCCCACGGCATCGCTCCAAGGGATGCCAGAGCTGCCTGTGCAACTGTACTGCATTCAGAACAGTCACTGCAGCCATTCTGCTTCCTCTTCTGGAAGACAACCGATTATTGAGTTGAGTTATATCTCCCCATTTGCTGAAATGGTTTGTCAATAGAAAGGTAGTTTGTTGTGCTCAAAGCTTTGATGATTCCATAACAGCAATTCCCTCACCTACTATCAAGAACTTATCCTTTTATAAGGTGTACAGTGCGATGCCTGGGGTGTTCTCTTCCAAAGCAGCCAGGTACCTTATCCCCTTGCTTGGGAGTTTCCTTGCCTTGATGTTGGTCCTTCTTTTTCCTCCAGTTCTGTTTCAGGTAGTTTCTCCCAGCTCCGAGGTGGCACGGGATTTGCTCTGCACTGGCTGCCCCAGGCCATACAAAGAAGTAGCTCACAGGAACCTAACTGGTATCCTGGTGCGCTTTGCAATGCCTTGAATACCTGCTTCCATGCGTACAAAAAATACACTTTGAAAACAGAGGCAATATCCAGAGTCTCATTTGACACAGGTTATGGAGTAGCCTGAGAGATCTTGGGAAAGGGGACCTCAGTGCTGCCCGGCACGTGCATGCCAAGGGAAGCCCTCTTCTTTGCAGCCACTGCGGTCAGTGCTGCTGGGCAGGCAGAACCAGCAAGGCAGCAGGCTGTGGAGACACAGACAATACGAACCATGCTGTTGCCGCATGCATAAGTTAGCACTGCCCCTGCTTGTGCAGAGAACACTGTCAGGAGCTTCTCTGATGTGCAACAGCAAGATCAGCTTTGCAGAAAATGCCGCCTTTGTTTGTAAGCCTGCTAACACACAACTTGCTGTAGCACATGCATTGAAGTTGGAGATGCAGGGGCAGGTCCAAGAGCTTGGTTGGCACTGTACGTGCTGTGCCCCGCCAGGGTCTCTGTGGTGGATTTAAGAGCCCTGCACTGTGCATGTAGCTGCTGGCTCGCACCACACTGCGGGGTGCACAGCCACTCTGCCTGTTCCTGGCTCTTCTTCTCTCCATGCAGCTAATTAGGGACACATTCTCACCCTTAATCTCCTTCCAGGTTAGTTCTGCTCTGACAAAGATTTCGCTGGCTTTGGGTTTTGCTGTTTTGTTTTTTTCTCCAGTTCATCTCTCCCTTTTTTTCAAAAGACAAGTAATACTGGGTTGTTATGGAAGGAAGCTGTGCCCAGAAGGTGAAATGCTTCAATAAGAGAAAAACAGGAGAGAAAAATACTCTTTAGCCTGGCAGTAGCCAGGAAGAGCTCTAAATCTCCTAGGAGGTCATGTCACTGAAGATCAAAGAGGCTCAGAGAAGGCTTGCCTGCTTTGGAAAAAAATCACCAGAAAGCTCTTAGCTCCCTCCGGAAGCCATTTCCCATCCAGTAACTTAACCAGTAAAATATCTTGTGAGCCTCCTTTAAAGCAGTGAACTAAAAAGTGCAAAGTATGAAGTGGGATTTTACGTCCCCACATATATTTCCAAAATATGTTTATACTCTTTGTGGAGACTCAGCATGGAACTCCAATGCAAGAGAGCGGACGGTACAAAAGGCAAGGCAGGGACACTGCTGGCCTGGATGGAAACTGCCGACCTCACTCCGTACTCTCTGCTTTTGAGAAGGGGGAGCCGGTGCTGAGCAGGTTGTCATTCTGGGGCCAGGGCTCTTGCAGGGCAGAGGAAGAGGCACCCAGTGAAGCAATGTGTTAGGCTGCAAGCATCAACGTTCATAACGCTTACTCACAGGCGAGCTATAGAAACCTGAGCAGAGCACCATAAACCAGAACCACCTCATAACAAGAACGTTTTGTGAGAGATGGGGCCAACAGGCCTGGACACTATTACTGAGCAAGCCAAATCAGGATTTCCCTGGCACACAGGTGCTTTATTTCATTTTCAGCATAATTCTGCAATAAAAGCTCTTTTTCCCCTAGGCATTAGTGGCAGATGACAGGCCATAAGCGTAATTGCATCGCTGAGACACAGCTCTTGCTGCAGCTAATGGTTTCTTTCCTCAATAAATGATACAGGCAAGAATGTTTGCACTTGGTCCTCCTCAAGTATTCCGAAAATCAGACAAGACTAAAACATTTCCTGAGCTCAAAATAGAATAATGTATTCACAATTTATATTCAGAGCATTGGTACTTTATTCTGAATGAGGCAACAAATCGCAGGCAGGCTGACTGTTCACGAGCATGATCGTGCGCTCAGCAGAAAGTGCTTCTGACTGTATTTGTAATGCAAGGCACTCACTACATTGCCACAGTAAAAATATTTGGCTTTGTTTATAGATGTTGAAAACATCTCTGAAACTTATCTTCCCAAGTGACTGGGTTTCTTCTAAGCAAAGAAAAACAAATGCTTCTCAAGGTGTTCTCAGATCTCTAAGTGTTTCAGGTTGTCTCAACTCATCACAATACGTAAAGTCACTCTGAGGCAGCAGAAGGCTCCTGGGGCAAGGTTTCAGCAAAATACTGTCAGTATGTTTCTGCTCCCCACCTGACAGCTGGGCCCACAAACCAAGACTGTCTCAACCACAGGGAGGTACAGGACTGAGAGCGGAGACCATCTTCAAGACTGAAGTCACCCACCCCACCCCACCCACTGCAGGATTGCCCGACCCTCCGCGTAGGTGTGTGATGACACAGCTGTGCCAGTGCAACCTCTGGGGCACCCGAACCTGGGAAGGGGTGAGATGATGCTGGGCAGCATGGTGAGGGAGGCCCTTGTGCTTTCCAGGTTAAATCAGCACCAGGGACCTGTCTCAAGCGCTTGAATGCGAATGCATGTAACATGGGGAGGGAGCACTTGGGAAGCAATAGCGCATCTAATAAGAGTGAATCCGTCCTTGCCATAGCAGAGCAGCATGTCCCAGCAGGACCAGGGCACTCCAGAGACCGGGGTGCCTGGGGTCGGCAGCTGCTGCTTTGAAGGCGGCAGCAATAACCTCTCTGTGAGCACCGAGCCTGCCTCTGTACCGTGCATCTTCCCGTTTCCTGAGACCGTACAGAAGGTGCAGCTTGGTTAGGGAACAACACTGCAATTAGGAGGAGACAATCAGCACATGCACCAGTGTGTACTGCCCGCAAAGCCGGCACAGCCTTCTGCACTGCAAGGATTTGTTGGGTCTCCTAGAATGGTTTCACGTCCAGCCTGACAGATGCTGGCTTAGGGTAGGACTTCTGAGAAACGAGTCTGGCTTTTGTTCTGAAGTGTGTAGACTCTCCTGGTTCATAACTTTAATTTGTGCCTAATGGTTTTTTTCCTCAAACTAAGAGCAGAAGTGCAAGGCAGCAGCTCCAGGAGCTTACCCCTGAGGAACTGGAGGTGCAGCTCAGTGCGGGTGAGGGAAGGGCTGTACGTGAGCCCGACCTCGGCTTGGGGAGCCACTGAAGCGACCTGAGCGTGGGGAGGGCACGTCTCGACCAGGCTGTATCACGGGCTGGCGTCCTCCCTGCGTGTGCCTGGGGAACTGGTTCCTGCTGCTGCTGCAGGCAGGAATGCGGAGCCTGAGCCGGGGCATCCGTCACAGCAGGGATGCAGGGCTGCCAGAGAGAGGCCCTGGGAAAGCGTGAGGGCGTTTCCAGGTCTGAGCCCCAGGAAGCATGCACGAGGACAGAAAGCAAAAAGCAGCAGGGGCTGACTTCACTTAACCGATCCTGGAACTGCCTCTGCCACCAGCACGACTGGGCTTGCAGCCTGCCCTGGAGGCTGCACACTGGTGATAAGCATAAATATTTCAACATTTCATATTAATGAAATTGACTACCATGTGCCCTGAAGATAATAGCCATTGAGCTGTCACTCAGAACATTTTAGGTGTGAACAGATGCATTTTCCCCTGCAGCAATTTTCCTCTGTGAGAATAGTTAAATTATTAAAGTTTGCCCAGAAAGCATTTCAGCAGCTCATTAAATGCAGTGTATTTTGTGTAGCATTAAAGCAATTCTTTTAGTAATTAACTAAATGTATGATAAGACATTTTAACTAATATTGCTTTTCTCATGTGAGTGGTTTTCATTCATCTCAATCTAGTGTCCTCCTGGCTGACAGCACAGCAGGGAGTCTCGGCTGCCACCCGGGGTGGGGGCAAGGGGCAAGCCTGTCGAGCTACAGCATGGTCCTGACAGGCTTGTCACCGCAGCGTGGCAGGTCCTTCTCTGAAGCAACCATCCACCTCTGCACCAGACTTGCTGCCCTTCTCCCTCTTATCTCCATCCTGCAGTTCCAAATAGCAATCTTGATAGTTCTCCACATTTTGTGCTCCTGTTTTGGACTTCCGTGCTTCTCCTCCTGTGTCCATAGGTACCACGTAGTTTCTCCCTTCATGCTGCTGCTGCTTCTCTTTTCATCAAGGGCTATTTGGGTAGCTTTGCAGCCCTATGGGCTGGCCCATGTCCCACAGTGGCTCTTTCAGGTGCCTTTTTCTTCCTGGGGCTGTTGGATGGCAGAGCCAGAGCTGCTCTCTGCTGTGCAATGGCCTCAGGCCCAGGGGAGATTTGCTGAGCCGGAACCCCTGTGTACTGGGCACCCTGGGATCTCTTGGTCTCCTGAGCTTCAAGGCATGTATTTGTCATCCCTTGGTTTGCTCTGCTGCTGTGCTCAGCTCCTTGAATCCCCAGTGTTGCAAGTGCAATTGCAATGGCCCAGCCACCACATGCACATGCATGGCACAGCACAGGGAAATGCATCCTCAGCCTCCAGCTCACAGTGTTTGCTGCAGGTCATCACCAAGACCTCCATCAAGAAAAGCAACACTCAAAAGCCTTATGCTACATAGCCTCATGTCTTCTGCCCTTATGAGTGAGCAGGCCTGTCCTGAAGCATTCCTGAGGCTGGGATGGGGTCAGAGGCCCCATCAGGATCCGTTGCTGGAATCTTTGCGGGTCTCGCTTAGTGCATGTCAGGTTTCTCTGCAGCCTGCGTCCTGTCATGCCGCGCCAAGAAGGCGCTCCCAGGCTGAGGGGTGCTCTGTGCCACCCTTCCTCCCTGCGCCAGCACTGGCCAGGTGGGCACTGAGCAGCCCCCGGGCAGCTGTGCCATTCCTTCCGCACCCCCAGGCACGGTGACCCCGGGGACACCTGCAGGCCCCCAGCATGCTGGGGCAGGCCCTGGCAGTGGGCACAACGTGGTGCCACAGCTCCTGTGGCGCTGGGGAGCATCAGGTCTGTGCCAGGAGGCAGCGCTGGGATGGTCCCTGCTCGGCCAGTGGTTTGCAGGCATTCCATCAGGATGCGGAGCCACGGACTGCGGAGTGAGCTGCGTGGGAAGCAGGAAGATGGATAGGGAGGGCTCAGGCCATTCCTGCAGCTAGGTTTTTGCTGAGCAGCCAGACCTAGGTGACCCCTTTGCTCAGCACTTGGGAAAATCTGTGGCAGATTCAGAGAGGTGCTATATATGCAGAGTTCACATCCTTGCCCTCAATGGAAAAAAAAAAAAAAAGGATTCAGCATTATCTGCACAGCAGCCACCATCAAAGCCATTATTTCACTTCTGTTGTTCATAAATGGTGATACTATTTTATTTTTCCTAACAAGTAATATAACATAGGGCATCCACTGAAATGGAGCACTTTATTACACCACAGCGTCCAACATTCCTAAAGATATCTGGGATACTCCCTAAATTTAAAATGGACCCCCCTAAATCTCAAGACGCAACTGAGTATAATATGTATATAGTTTTTAGCAGCTTCCCTGTATGTTGCTTTGTAACCAGAGAATGAAAATTAATTGGTGCAAATTCTATTTCGGAATATATTGGCTTCATCCCAGAGTTGTTCAAAGAGTTTTCTTTTACTCACTTCCACCAATACAGAGCATGTGTGGTGTTCGTAAGGGAGATGGAAAACTCCTGGATCAACTCACTTTTCCTTACAAATAGCCTGCCACAGACTGGCACCTCTTTGCCTTGTTAGTGCAACATAGGCTGCAAAGTTTAGTGTTAAATACAAACCGGAGCAAGATGAGGAGCTTGCCTTGTCTTCCGAGCATTTAGTGTACCTTGGCTGTTAGAATCCTCTCACTGGATGGTGAAATGGAGGTTTTTGTGTTGGTGATGGGCTGTACTGGGATCCCACAAGAGGCTCCCACATCCCTGCTTAGCACACTGCCCAGCAGGCATCGGAGGAGACGCCGACCCTGGCAGCACCAGGCTGGCAGGGAAGTGCTGTTGATAGAGACATCTTTGAAATACTTCTGGAGTCAAAGTCTGCCACCCACAAATGGACAGGGCATTCAAGGGATTATCGCTAGCAGCCTTCCTCTCTAAACAGCTTACTGAGTTTCAGTATTGACAGCTGGGAGTGCCCAAACTGGATAACAGGAATATTACTACTTTTTTTCTTTTTTCCCCACAGTCCCCAAGGTATTATTTTCCCCTCTTATTTAATGTAAGGAAGGTGATGTGTAACTGTGGAAACCTTTAAACTCATTTCACCCACGTTTGGGGGGAGGGAGGCTGGGGCAGAGAAAATGGAGAAGAGATACTCTTTTCTTTGACAGATTTCTCACAACTCCTAGATCCCACAAAAACAAGACACAGATTCTCTTAGGGAAGGTGTTTCTTTTGTTCTGTGCAATTCAATAATAATTTGAACACAGTTGAATTCTCAGTCTTGGTCTTTATGTCCTGGATCCTTCCACCCATCTGTCTGAGCCTGGGGTTTCAGAGCCTGGAAGCTGCACAACTTACCATCCATGTGGGAAGGAAACAGTGGGAAGAGAATCAGGAAGAGAATCAGGAGCACAGGGAGTTTTAAAGACTCCTACAGCCTTGCTGGTGGACTCATAGCAGGAGCAGAAACAGGAATTGACTCCCTGCTCATTACCCTCTAAGCCAATACAACCCTTTGTGCATTCTTGCTTTCATCTCCAGAATAGAGCCTTTGGCTCTGCCATTCCCTGGGAGAATGTCAGCGATGGAGACAGCGCAGCCCCTGTGGGCCCTTCGGGCAAAGGGGCAGTGGGAGAAGGTGGAGGCACGTTCAGGCTGGGCAGGGTAAGCAGCACTTGTGTCCCAAGGCAGGGGGAATCTGCCTCTGCAGCACTGATTTGCAATGTATGGAAAAAAGCCTTTGTTGGTTCAGGAGACAAACACTGCAGGTGTCAGTGAGACCAGCAGTAAAATATCCTGAGAGGACGATTACAGAAACTAAAAGTGAGCAAAGGCAAAGAAAGGTGCTGCTGTTTTGTACTTCCTTTCTCAGCTGTATCAGCAGTTGGGATGGAAGCTAGTGCAGGCCCAGGACCCAGGGATTAACGCCTGCCTATGATCCAGAGATCATACGAGGAAAGACAGTTACAGCCTGGTTATGATCAAAGAGCAGCGCTCTCACCAGCAACCACACAATACACTATTTGGCACACTGGTACTGCAGCTATGGCAGTGAAAACTTTAGCCCAGACCCTCCTGCTAGGTAGCATGTGAAGGCATCAAAGAAAAGTAGTAATAATTAAAAAAAAAATTTAAAGTATGATCATCTTTGTGTCAGTAAGTTCTCCAGCTCATACCGCAGCCTTGCTACTGGCACAGGAAAGAGGCAAACCCAAGTGACTGAGTGCAGGCTGGGTGAGAGCTCTTCGAGCTGCCTTTGCCTGCTGACACTGTCACCTGCATTTCCAGCACTGCCTGCTAGAGCTTATTGAACAACCTAGGCGTATGCAACAGCAAGCTGTCCTGAGGGTCCTGGAGTCATTGCAAAAATGGAGATGCTGCTGGTGAATAAATCAGCTGTTGGTCCGGCGTGCATCATTAAACCATATCAATGAAAGATGTGTATGGGTGCTTAACTGAGTTACCTGCTTTTCTTTAAGTACAGTGTTTCCAAAGAAAGAAGAAAAGACCCCAAATAGTCAAAGGAGCAATTCCAGTTTCGAACCTGTAGATTTAGTGCTGGTGGTGAACTCCTTTGTCCTGTACAGAATATCTGCCTTCCTTTGGGGTAACTGCTGTCTTCCAGGATGACCAGTATCGAAGCTGTCCATTCTGTTCTCTGATGCTTATATATATATATATATATATATATACATATAGAGATACATATAGTATGTTTATACTCATGTGCCAGACAGAGGCAGGGACCTGAGCATGCAAACAAGAGTTTGCAGATTGATTTAATCTTCTGCCACCACGTGACAGTGGCCCTAGCAAGACAGTCTTTGCAAGAGCAGGTCTACAGATGTGAGACTGCAGCTGCTGCTCCTGTGTGACTTCCCACTGCACCCTCTACTTGACATCACCTGTAGTGAAGCCTGGTGTGACAAACCCCCTGAGAGTTCCCACTCTTGAAGGCTGCTCATCCCAGCACCACACTGGCAATGGATTTGTGCTATGACCCTGGGCTGTTCAGGCGTGCTGTCGCTGTGCTAACCCTGCCAGAGCAAGGGGCCGTGCCCGCCAGCCATGCTGCTGGCATTGCTTGCCGTGCCCCCCAGCTGTGCTGCTGGCATGGGGTCCAGCAGCGCTCACCGTGCCCCCCAGCTGTGCTGCTAACATGGGGTCCAGCAGCGCTCACCGTGCCCCCCAGCCGTGCTGCTGGAATCCAGCAGCAGCTCTTCAGGACCGCATCCCGCTCTGTACCTGAGCGCTAGCAGCTGGTTTTTGCAGAGAGCAGCCTTCTGTTAGCAAATGAGCCATGAGAGACAGGTGGAGCATGGTTTGTTACTGCCAGCAATGGGGAGGAGAGCACATAAATAATGTGAAGAGCTGAACAGTTGCTTTGTTTACTACTCCTGTATCTCTGGCTGCTGCCATACTGAAGTGAACTACAATGCATTTGATGCCAGGTGGCAACAATACTTAGATCTCAGTGGAAATGTGTATTTTATTAAAAGATGGAGCAGTACTGTCAGATGAACGTTACCCTGGCTGAGAGGTATCTTTGAGCAGCCTTCTGGGCCTGCCAGACCCTGCTTTACATGTATGTTTATTGCTCTCCATAACTGATTGACTCCCTTTCTGACTGTGCAGCTTTCAAACCAGGTGCCTGGCAGTAACCATCTATTTCAAGAGGCGTGTAAATTATTTTCTCTCCTGCCTGGAATTCAGTATACCTTAATGGAGCTGGCCACAGGAAAGCTTCAATCTATTTCCAGCTTTCACTTTGGCAGGTTATTGATGTGCAGCTCTAGAGAAACAATGGCAGTACTCACATTAACCTTTCCAATCAGCTACATGCTGGTTTCACATCGCTGTGCTAAAAGCCTGGCAGTGGCTTTTGGGACTCACAGATGCCACCTCAAAACAATTAAATTCCAAGGAACGTCATTGCTGAAAGACTCTTAACAGTAATGGTACCTTCAGAACTGCAAGTCCGCTTATGACCTTTCTTTTGGCTTCATTAGCAATACCACTGTGCAATTGCATGGTAACTGTTACGAATGGCCAGTGCACCTGCTCATTTCCCTGCTTGATTCTGAACATGACTAGCAGTTGCAAGGCCCATGCTGACCACCTACATATCAAAAGTGGAAGAGTAACCAAGCAGAGCAAGCAACAATTGCTCCAGATTCCTATGTTAGTATAATTTTGTATTGGGAAGAAGCAAGGGTTTCACCTGGTGCCACACCACGTAATGTTGTTAGATGCAGCATCGCTACAGCTGCTGTAACTCTGTCAAGTATATCCCTGATATTGTGGGCACCTGGGATTTATGTGTCACCTCCTCCATAAAACTGATGCTTATGCCCAAATAATAAGAAAGTCAAGCACCCAGAACTGTTGAAGGAAACAATCAGCCAAATGTGAGACCCATGGACTGAAAAAAAGAGGATCCTGACCAGGGTAGGAATGTTTCTGACTACAATTCAGTGAACAGGTGTATTAAACACCCACTGAAGATTTCAAGTTACTGAAAGCTGTCTGGTTTCAGCAGCTGTGCAGCATCTCCAGGTTAGCAAAGAGCTGTATTGTCTTTCCCACCCTCCTTGGCAGCTGATCTTTGGTCCCAGAGATACACTTCTGTAGTGATACTGGGGTTCTACAGAATGGGAGCTTCCACAGACTGGCACAGCAGAAAAGGAAATGAAACACCATGCAAGCTACAGGCAGGAGCAGAAACATCATGCAAGCTGCAGGCAGGAGCAGAAGGGTAGCACCTGCCAAGGGAATAGCTGATTTTGCTGGCACAGAGAGGAGTGACCACCTGGGGGATGGTGGGCCACAGTCACGCCCGACTGGCAGAGGAGAAACATGAGGTTTCAGCAGAAACCCTAAAAACACTCAGGTACTCAAAGGCAGCAGCAATCTGGCAGGTGTGCCCTCATGGATACTGCTGATGGCTTTGCTCTGGCATCTTTAATGACACCTTCCTGAAACAGGATCCTTGACAGTGCTCCTGTATGAAAGCAAACCGTTGAAGTGCAGGTTTCCATGGAGAATCTATTGTGCTTTCTCCTGGCAACCCTCCCCTAGGCAACACTGGCAACTGGCTATTGTGTTTGCAGAGCGGGGCTGATTTGGCCCTTAGCAGGGAAGCCAGGGATGGGGCCTCTTCCATGTGCCACCAGGGCCTGGGGTCCAGGTGGGCATCGGGGCTGAAAGCTCCCCGGTTCCTCACTACCCAGTGGCCCAGGCAGGTAAGAAGGGTACAAAACCTCATCCTCCTCTGTCTGGGGGAGATTTACTGCTCCTTGGCATGCAGCTGTTCCCACCACACCTGGAGGATCTTCCTACTCCTTTTTAAACATGCATGGCTTAGCATTAGTTGCTGGACCGCTAAATACATCTGAGGCTTCCACATTACCAGGCCACCCACATCTGCCTGTGCTGTCTCACCCTGAGCCCTGGGAGCAAGGTCTGGCTGATTTTCCCCAGGACAGCAGAGTGCCGATGCTGGTTCATTTCTGTTCATTTCTCACACGTTGTTTGAGACACCAGCCTCTTCCTGGCTGAAGTTGACCCAAAGTGAGTGAAGTCCTTCTGACTCCGCTAGGTCTCAGAGCTCCTCTTTAGAGAGGCTCCTTCTTGCCCATCCAAAGTTCCTAGGAAGTAGGAGCCAAAGCAGTGTAATGCATTTAGTTGACGTTGCTCTTACAATGGGAAAGCATACACTGGGAAGTAACTTTAAACAACAGAGATTTACAGGCAAGGAGCCAGGCAAAACCACAGTGTTTATGTTACCCGTTGTTAAAAATTACCAGTCTTGCTGAAACAAATGAGGTAGATTGAGACTTTGCTATTATTCAAAGATACGAAAACGCTAATTAAAATCACATCTCCTCTGAAATTTTTATCTGCTGGCGTTTGAGTGCACTATCCATCCTTCATTGGAGCAGGCAGCCTGCCTTTGAATGATCCATTATCAGCCTGCATTGCTGTCCCTCCCAGTGGCAGCACTGTTCACACAGCAGTGACTAATTCTGGTTCAAATCTATTTGACTGCCACATAAAACTGTTATCACTGGTGAAAAAATTGGAGCAAATAAGGTTTGCTCCAAAATATAAATGACAACAAGCCCAGACAGTAGGCTTACTGTCACTGTTTTCAGTTCTGGTAAGTTAGCAGTTATAAATTGATTCCTTTTCCTACCCTGAGACAGCAAAGAAACAGCTGATAACATCGCTTTGCTGGAAGTATTCCAGTACTGGACAGTCCAGGTGTGCATCTCACAGGAGCGCAGTGGGACACTAAAAGCACCAGGCTGCCTGATGGATACCTGTGGAGTGTGGCTTTTCCCACCTTAGCCTCTCACCACAGGGAGAATGGTGGCTGCACCACGGTGTTTTAACAGTCAGTTGTTCCCCATCCTGGGCTGATCACCCCTCAGGTTCCTTCTCCCCACCAAGCCCACATCCTTTCCTGCCTGCCATGACAGTGCCGTGCTGGCGCTAACCAGGTGCCACCAGCAGCTCCGGTCATCTGCCTTCCCTCTAGCTTCTCATGGTGTCACCCCCCCCAGCTTCTTGCACAGTAGCCAAGCACGAGCACTAGGTGTTTTTCTGGGGCCCCAGCCCTAACACAAAGACTTTTGCAGGTGACCTGGGTCTCTGTGGAGCTCAGGGCACATGGGGAGACTTATCATGCCATTCCAGTTCTAAGGAGAGAACCTGGGGTTCGACCAGGTAAGATAATAATAGTTTAGAGCTAATGGAACCAGATTTCTTTAAGAGGGTTGAAGTGAAACCCCCAACCCCCAAAACCCTTCTGAGTCAATTCAGAACTTTGTTCACTTTTCAGACTCGGAAGATTTTGCTCCAAGATGATTTAGCCTTTTGAAATGTCTTTTCTTAAAATGTAAGTCCATAGTTAGAGGGTATGGGAGGAAAATAATCATAGTAACCCTCACGAAGGAGGCAATCTGATTTCTTTGAGTTGGATCTAGAAGCTGAATGACCAGTAGTGAACTCTAGCTTTCAGGACTGCATATTACTTTTTCTCCATCTTTTTTAGTCTGTGCAGCCTACCGAGAGACTCACTAGTGCATAAACCAATTCCCATTGACACAAAACAAAACACGGCCCTACGCTGCTGGCATTGACCAGCTGTAACCGTGTGACAAGGTAATGTTGCTAAACAGCCATTTCACTGGCTGCAATTTTCTTTCTATGTAACAGATTTATACAAGGCAAATTCTTTCTTTCCAGTAAACGATGCGCAGAAAGTGGCATTTCCATCAGATCACCCAATGCATAAAGAAAAAAAAAAAAAAAAAAAAAAAAAAAAAAAAAGAGTTTAATTTTCTACGTGACACAATTACTTCCAAAAGAAAGACTGGAAATAAATACCACAGTGAACATATCTGCAGGAATTTATGAGAGACTAATTGGTTTTATCCTTAGTGACACTGGCAGGGTTACGTCCTGAAATATGTGGTATCTTAATGCTGTGAGAATGGGCATTTTTAAAGTGCCTGAAGATAAGATAAAAACCCTGTTTAAAAGATTATGTCTTGCATCGATTTTCTGCCAGCAGCTGGTCTGTCAGCACACTATGGGAAATTCTTCTCTACAGCTTCTTGGGTGTATTTTTGTTCCATAAGGTACAAAGCAATCATTGTGTTACGTGTTGAATGTATGACAAATCCTGAAAACACTGCAGGTTGTGCGCTTCTGCTAATGCAAATTAAGCTATTTGCTATTACTGTAGTCTTTAATACTGGACTCGTATATCAGGAGGAAGAACGCTAATGCAGCACACGAAAACGCCTGTGTTGCAGAAGAGGGCAGTCAGCAACTCCACTGGCTTTGCTGCACAGGAAGAAGAGGGGGGGGGAAAGCTGCTGTGAATCACTTCCATCAAAATCTTCCTTGCCTCAAAAACAGCTCTGAAAAAGCAAGAATACATCCCCTAGCATGCTGCCTTTTCGTTCCTCTGTAACTGCCACACAGGCACAGCGCCAGGCACTGTGCGGGAGGGGAGATGCTCCCACCCGCGGGGCTCGCACCCAAGGGCGCAGGTGGGCACCGCGCCGAGCTGCGGCTCCCCGGCTGCACTCCCTGCCAGCGGGTCCGGGCTCCGCAGCAGCTCTGGGCGCTCGAGCTGCCGCAGTTCGGGGAGGGAGAGCTGGGGCACGCTGCAAGCTGGCAGCGTTACTGCCAGGCACAGGGGAGCCTGCCCAGCTACAGGCAAAGCTCACTGCGCAGGGAGCGGCTTCTGCCGGAGCCCACCCGCCTCTGGAGCAACCGGCCCGCAGCACTGCTAGGGCGGCAGGCACGCCGGGCCCCCGGCCCGCACGGCGGGGCTGCCGGGCAGGAGGTAGCGCCCAGCCCGGGGCCCATCGCTGGGAGCACCCGCGGGTGCGGGCGAGGGGTGCGGGGCCCCCGCGAAAGCAACCCAATGCCTGGGAAAGCCGCAGGGGCTCCAGGCCCCGGCCCCAGCGCACCGCTCCGCTGAGCCCCCAGCTGCTCGCGCAGCTCACCCCCACGGCTGCCGGCCAGGCCGCGGCGGGCCGGGCCGCAGGGCAAGGGCCGCCCCCGGCTGGGGTCCTGCGGCGGCCTCTGCGGCGGGGCTGTCCCGGGCCTGCCTGAAGGACCCGTAATCGCGCAGCTCCGGCGGGAAGGGGCTGGGGCGGCCGAGCGTTCCCGTAAGGCTCCAGCTGAGCGTCAGCCGGTGTTTTTCGCCGTCCCGCTCCAGTTTTCCTCTCAGTCGCCCGCTCGCTGCCTTCGCTTTCTCCTCAGGCGGTGCGCCGGGCGGCTAAGTACGGTGGCGGGCAGCGGGGGACGGGGCCGGTATGGCGGCGGCCATCGGCCGGGCGTGCGCCTATGGTGCCTTCCGAGCGGCGTGGCGAGGTGATGGGGGAGCGTGTGGTACCGCGGGCGCCTCCTCGGCGGGGGGAGGCCGTGCTGGCTGGCGGGCCTGTCTCCCGTGGCAGTGGCCTGGTCCGGGCAGTCGCTACGGGAGGCACGGCCCCGAGCGGTTCCCCGCACTCCGGGGTGTCCCTCAGTGCGGGTGTGCCGTGCGGGTGTGTGTGCCATACGTGCGTGTGTGTGTGCCATACGTGTGTGTGCCATACGTGCGTGCGTGTGTGCCGTGCGTGCGTGCGTGTGTGCCGTGCGTGCGTGTGTGCCATGCGTGCGTGTGTGCCATGCGTGTGTGTGCGTGCCATACATGTGTACACAGGTGAGCGCAGAAGGTGGGTCTGTCGGTGTGTGTGTTGCAGCTGGGTGTACCCAGTTGAGCGCAGAAGGTGGGTCTGTCGGTGTGTGGTTTGCACCCGCGTGTGCACAGGTAAGCGCAAAGGTGGGTCTGTCTGTCTGCTGCATGCATGTGTGCACATGTAAGCAGGAAGGGTAGGTCTGTGTGTGTGTGTTGCATATGGTGACACACAAGCGCAGCAGGTGGGTTTGCTGTGTCCCAAGAGCAACCCCTTGCCACCTGCCTACTCTGGGGTTACACCAGCGGGGCTACTGGGGGGTGGAGGGAAGGCAGGATTGTTTGTGCTTCAGGGATGCCTGGTCATTGTCATATGTGTGCATATTTGTGTATCGTAAGCCCTTGCACTGATTTTCCCCCTGTCGTATTAATTCCAGTGGAGGAAAATGTGCTTTGCTGTTTGCTGTGTTCAGCTCTGTCTGTGAGACTCAGTGGTTCCTGTGGCACAGTATTAAATGGCAAGTGATTAACTCAAGAACAACACATATAGGAGCAGGAGCCCCTCTGTATGTGCATGGATGAGAACACGATACAGCTGCATACATTTCCTTGCCTCTTTAATCACTCCAGGTCCTACAAGAGCTACATATTAATTCAGTTTTATATCTGAACAATGCTAATGGCACTTCCTAAACAAATGTGGTTTTTTTTAAAAGCCTGTATTTTGCTAGGTAGTGTCAACCTAGTTGCTCTTGCCTGCGTTAATCTTCTCCAGTACAGATGTGATAAATACTTTATGAAATAACTTGCTTTACACTGGCATTGCCACCAGTGGACAAGGCTGCTGTTGTCACTGCTTAGCAGTTTCCGTATTTCTTTCTTCACATGTACTTCAGATCATAAATGCACTTTAGACATGCAGTTCTTGCTCATCGTTACAGGGTTTGGTGCAGGCCAGCTGTACCTTTGGAAACCTGTCAGTTATTTATTATCCCATCAGAGTAACTCGGGCCATATATGCCTTAAGATCATGGAGTGAGGTGGTTTGCTTTTTAATTAAAATGTGTTTTCTTCCCATTCTTTACCTTTCTCCTCTTATGTCTTCCTGGATATTCTTAGTTGTTAGGAATCCAAGTTTGTTTTCAACACGTCTCTATTTTTTCTGTAGCCATTTCTTTCTATTTTTTAGTACTCTCCAGTCACTTTCAAAACTCAGATGTATTATCTTTCCCAGTAGAGGCTTAGGAGGAAGGCAGAACGGTTTTTCCGCTAAGGATCAGAGTTGGCTTTGGATCTGTCCTTCAAAGACTGTGGTTAGAAAAGTGGGGAAATTGTGTTTTGATATATGAGAAACAATACTGTATAACTGAAAACTTCTGCTGAGTGGCATTTTCTGAATTATTTCATTAATTTTGATATAGCTGGGGTTTTTTTGATCTGCACACTTCTCATAAGAGAAAATTATTTTCATTATACAGTGTTTTTAAGCAGTGAATACTCCTGAGGTTTTGAAACAAACCTAAGGTTGTATAGGTGTAGTTACTGCAGTGCCATGGGTACCTTAGCCTTTTGTATTGCTCAGAGCCCTCCATGTCCAGCTTTGCTGCCTGCCTTTCGTCAGCTCTGTCCCCGTTCCCCCAAAGTGTCAGCACGGCTGCAGAGCAATTGGGGCAGTGTTTTCCCATTGTTCTCTTGCTGTTGTCCTTCATGACATTGCAGCTGTGAATCCCAGTAGTATTTGCTAGTAGCAACCAGCAGCAGCAGGAAATAGTTCTCATTCCCTTTACTGTCCTCTGGGTTGTAGGTTTTGGATTCGTTAGGGGATGCCACGACATGCCGTCATAGCGCTTAACAGCCAACCAGCCTGCATCTGTCCAGTGAGGAGTCCTAATGAAAAGTATATACATACTATGGGAAGTTCTTATGTGAGGGAATCATGTTCAGCACTGGAGACTACCTTGAGACACACATTGTATCTTTCTGCCTCCTTTTGTTTTCACTTTTCCTCCAAATTTTTTTCCATTGTAAAGAGGCACTGTATGCCATCAGCTGTGAACCCTGCTAACAGATATTAGCGAATCTGTCTCAGAATCCTTTATGCAGCCTAGATAGCTTGTACGTGCTTAAGTTCTAGGCGAAAGTTGTAATGAACTACACTAATGCCTGTGTGTTTTCCAGGGAAAGCTGGCGACTGAGGTGGGAAGAAAGGCCAGATTAAATTAGTAAAAGTATATTCAAGTTCGGTATTAGAAAACCTGGATCTGGGCATGTTTTTTACTTTCAACAGAGGATGTCCCTTCTTTCTCCTTCACTTTCAATGGCAAAATAAAGTTCTCTAGCTTTTTCTAGCTTCTACAGTCCTCTGAAAAGTCCTTGCCTCCACAGTTGCCTTGCCTCTAAGCAGTTAATGAATTTCTAGTCTCTTTTCTTCCTCAGGGCAATCTATAATGAAGTGTTGCCCATTCTGTAGCGAAACTGCAAGTAGGCCAGTGGTGTTTCCTTGGCGGAGGGAAACATTCTTACTGTTTAGTCACAGAGTATATCCTAAAAAACCCAACACGTTTCTTTCAAGTAGACCAGGCACATTAAAAGGTTGCAACTGCTTCTAAAGTGTTTATTAAAATAATCTGTGTCTTTTCAGGTGTGACCTCTAACTCTCTGATTTGATTACTTTGGTGTTCCATGCTTAGCCCCAAGCAGACAGCGACCCTTTCCACCCTTTCCGTGTGCTGTGATTTTAAATGCATGAGGTTTAGCTTGAGAAATTAACTTCTTCACATCCAAATTTTTCCAAGGTAGCTGGAGGGGTTTTTAAAAAGTAGTTTGTATCGCTGCAAAGATTTCATTACTACTTGTGCACTTGGGCCTTTCTTGAGATGATATGAAAAAAAAGTAGTAATGATTCTGAAGTGTCTTCCCTGTTGCGATTGTTTGTATGATTGTGTTATTTCTGTGCATAACAGTTTCATTTGAATAAAAAGTAGCAAGCAAAATGTTAAGCAGAAAAAACAGGCAAAAAATCTCCTGAAACTTCATTGCCCATTAGAGGCTAAATTAACAGTGCTTGATATCTTCAGAACTGCAATTTGGAATTTAATCAGAACATCTTTGGTTTTTTTGTATGGTCTCTTCGGAGAATGTCATGATTATTTCAGCCTGGAGCCTCCCATGTGTAGTCTGGAACAATGCTTGGGCAATTTTTCCAAAGTTCTAATTATAACTGCACAATAAGCATCTTGATGGCTTTTTTAAAAGTGTTTTTACAATGCAGTTCTCACTGCTGAAACCAACTTCATGCACTGTTTCTCTCAGGTATGGAACTGAGGAAGAACAGTTTTCTGTATTTACTCCTGTGGAAAATAATTACAGGAGTAGAGGGGATTATTATATTGTTGCCAATTGTTAAAAAAAAAATATTAGTGCTCAGCTTGCTGAACACTGCATTCACTAGTGGAGTATGTACGTGGATGTTCAGCACGCTTGCTGTCTTTCACAATGTTGTTAGGTGGTGTAGCAAGCAAATGGCAATGCATGCCAATTTTTGGCATTGTGCATGGTGACAGATGCTGCACCCCGTGCATAAATCTCCTGAAGGTACCATGTTAAATATGCAGTATGTAGCTAAAATAAAGGTTAGGAAATAAAGGAATGGGTAGAGTAGCGTACTTGTATATGAACTAGGGTGAGGGTTAGAAAGAAAACTGTTAGGGATTTAAAGTTCGCAGACATAAGACTGTTAATCCATTGGGTTCACTTTTCTAGCTGTCTTGGATTCTTCTGTTTCACCTTGTGAGAAGAATGAAATGGTTTTGTAGTGGGTTTGTTAAGCGAACTTTTAGTGCTGAATATATGTATATTTATATTTGTAGAAAATTTTGTACCTAGCCAGTGAAAGACAACACTTGAAAGTCAGTGCAAGGTTTTAATTGCAATGTTTATAGCAGGGAAGTATCACTGAGGAGTTAATTTTATGTTAGCGCAGTGCATGACTTAAATACAGTAAGCGCATTTTTTTTCTTCTCCTTTGTTGATGTGTATTTTGCTGATGACAAGACATCAGTCCAGCATTCATGACCTGTCTTACTTTTACAAACGATTCAGTTTTGAATAGCTTATTGTAAGAAACATTTTAGATTTTAAATAAAAATCCCATCACAGATGTTTAGAGGTTATGATGCATCAAGTGTTCATAGTTACATGTCAGAATGCTGTTTTATTGAGATGTGAATTTCGAACTGTTTACATTCCATAAATATTTTTGTTCTTTGCTATCCTTTCAAAGTGTCTATTCCTTTGGTAGCAGTATGCGTACAGAAGTGTGTGGATATACTTTCTGAAATAGCAGCACTCAGTGTTTTGAACTGTGTGAATCATGTCAGTTTGGTTTTTTTTTTTTTTTCCGTATCTTCCTCCTCTCTCTTCTGTCCTGCTGCAGTTCAGAGACCAAAACAGTCTCACCTCCCAGCGTCCAGAATACAGCCATCACAGCCCCTGGGCTTTCCTAGACACAATTTTGATGGCCAGCTCAGAACTGGTATTCTCCTGCTGCAGGTCTTAAAAGTATAAATTGCTCTCACTTTAAAACAGACTGAATCCTTAAAGAAAATAGGAGATTTGGCACTGGTTTCAGTGAAGCCAGCATCTCACCCTGGGCTTTAACAACTTCTGTTATGAATTGTAATGGTCAGATGTTGCAGTACTTATTTTAAAATAACTGTATCACCAGACTTCTTGAGATCAGTTGAAGGTTGTCTGACCTTTTTCTGTCACACCAGTGTTCATTTGGCTGCTGCTTTTTCTGACATTTGACTTTTTCCTCTTCTGTGCCCCAGCCATTCTGTCAGAATTTTATTTCTTCAGCAGCTATTCATCTGATTCCACTGTCTTTTGATTCTTCTTGCTGTCATTTTGTCCTGACTTTATTGCCTCTTCATAGACATTTTTCAGATTTCCATCATAATTTCAGAAGGAGATGGTATTTAGAGCATGAAACTTTTTTTTTTTTTTCAATTAAAGTGGGAGTAAAAGAACCAACCAAAAGCAAATAGCATTGCAAATGTATTTGGTAATGAAGTAAGCTGTCTAATACTCTTATGTTTTGTTTTCCAAATGAATGTGTTGTTTCTCAGGCATGCTCCCTTCGGCTAATAAAGAGCAACCTTCCTACATTAGCTGAGCTGCCTGGTGATCTGTTCTGGAGGTGATAAGAGCATGTGTAATTGGCTAGCTTTGTAATAATCAAATCTGGAGGGCCATGGGGAAGGTACTTCTGGAGGTACGTTCTCCTTTCAGGATGCCAGAGTAAGTCAGGTTCACGAATTTGCAGAATCACAGAAGAGTTGAGGTTGGAAGCCTCTGGAGATCATCTAGTTCACCTTCCCTGCTCAGAGCAGCGTCAGCCAGAGTAGGTTGCCCAGGACCGTGTTCAGCCCCCAGGATGTATTGGTGCATGCCGTTCCTCTGTGAGTGCAGGACTTTGCACCTGCCCTTGTTGAACTTAATGAGGTTCCCATCAGCCCATTTCTCCAGCCTGTCCGGGTCCCTCTGATGGCAGCACACGACCCTCTGGTGGTCTCCCAGTTTCACACAAAACTGGGAGGTGGTGTCCCAGATGACACAAAACTCCTCCCAGTTTTGTATCATCAGCAAACTTGCTGAGGGTACACTCTGCCCCGCTGTCCAGATCATTAATGAAGATACTGAACAGGATTATTGGGCTGATTTCAGATTATGTTTTCATAGCACATACCGTATTTTATGATGTGTTTATTTATCTATCACTTTTGATTGTGTCCAGGAACATTACTACACGTTTTGTTGCTAGGACAATATTTCTAGTTTTGAAGAGTGTGTTCTCACTCTATCAGCAATAGAAGTCTCTTAGAAGCCTTCTAGTCATTGTCTTTTTTGTGGGATTTTCTGTTGCAATATTTCCCCCCACCTTCTGCAACTTGCTCTGCTTTTCAAGACAAAAGGTTCAAGTCTGATTCCCTTTGTAAACTAAACTGTACGAGTAAATATTACTGGTTTTTCTTCTGATGTGTATATTTGCAGGAAATGCTGTTTCAAAGGAGAAAATGTCCTACATAGAAACACCTTTCTGTCTTTATTCTCAGGGTTTGCTTCAGTGCCAGTGAAAGGGAGTTACTGTTCATATTCTAGCCTGGCATGGGCTTTCCAGACCCGGTGTTCCATCTCTGCCCCCTGGACTGTGACAGTGGAGCAACGCAGACAAAGCAGTTTCTTCAATACGTGTAAGTCTCGAGTTGGATTAAGATTATTATCTGTAATAAACAGAAGAAGAAGAGAAAATTTTGCTTTGGAGAGATAGTAATGAAAATGTATGTGTGGTAAATTTTTGTGTCTACTCTAGTTGTATTATCTCCTAAGATTTTAGTGGCAGCTACAGCTGTTGACAGGTGTGTGCAAAAGGTAAGTTTATTATCTTTTCATTGCAAGTAAGGGTTTGCTTCATGTCACAGTGAATCCATCTAATATACGTCATCGTGTGGAAGGGGAAACACCGTCCCCTCTGTTTCCTAGTGCTTTGTTGAGAATATGAATAATTTGTTTTTCTACATTATTTTTGAGCCATAGGCAAGACACACTGTTTAAGCTGTGCTGTCTCAAAAATGAAATTACTAAAATGCAATAATGTGTTAAACAAAAACTGCTGATAATGTCCTGCTAAATATCTGGCCAGCTGCAGTATTTTCCTCCAGTCCTGAAAGGAATTACACTCACGCTTAACATAATTGAGAAGTGATGGCTGTTTAAATTCACGATTGGGACTGTGAACTGAGACAGCTGAGGGACCATTCCACCTGTTTTGTCGTTCCTTATCCTATCCTTTAGGGGAAGAGAAGGAATAGTAAGAACATAATCTGTGGAGGAGATAACCACAGCAGTCTGAGAGTGAAAGTTCTTTGTTTATAATCCGCAGAATATAAGAGCTCTGCAAAATCAGGCTTTCAGAACTCGTGATCTCTTCTTATTCTTCTCAGCTGCTCAGTGGCAGAATACTGTATTTGTTTTCTTTACATTTGCTAAACAAATGGGATTTAAAAAGATATGCTGGCTGGCTGTTTGTCTTACCCAATAAATTTTGACTGATGACTGATTTCAAATGACTGAAGGCAGAGAGGTCTTGGAACACCTGCAAAAGTCTGCACTGTGAACCAGCGGCTTTGAACGGTAGAGGTTTGCTAAGGATGCCAACTGCAGGAAAAAATCATTTAGAACTTTTTTCATAAGCACCCAAGCAGTCACAAAATAAGAATATGTGAGAAGCTAAGCACTGTTCTTATTTTGTTTAACGTAAAATTTAAGATATAGCACTGCAAGTGATTGCAATTTGATTACTATTTGTAGGATAGATTATTTCCTTAATTATGCTTATGTTCATATTTTCAAAGTCTAGATGAGCTCTGTTTTACCAGGAATTTTGCCAGCTGCCTTGTTAGATGACTTAATTAAAAATGTTTGTTCGGTGATTGTCTTGAAGGTGTTTGTTGTGATGGTATCCTCATTATCTGACTTAATAAAATTTTAAACAAGTTATATTTAGGCAAACTACCTAAAACTATTGGCTTACTTGGAAGAATTTAAGTGTACCTCCTTCATGTATTCAGCAGAGACAGTAGCCATCAGATTTGGACGACTGAGAGTTTTACATTTCAAAGAACAGCTGTTCTAAGAACAGTTTCTCTTACAGAATTCAAAAATAAAACCTTCAAAATTCAAATGAAGTAGGTATTAACAGTATAAATCGCTCATATCCTCTAACAGCATAGTTGCTTCAAAAGTGGTAACACTAAAAATGCAGATATGATAGTTTTATGTGAAACTATTTTCAAGTGAAATGTCAGACAAATAACAGTCCTTTTTGACGGAGAAGGGTGACAAATTTTTCTGTCTCATTATTGAAGGTTTAACTTCTATTCTGGTTTTTAAAATAGTAACGCACTCTTGTTAGTAGGGTCATCTGTACCTTCAACTTAGCTATTAAAAACAGTTTAACCCATTTAAATAGAAGGAAGGAATTTAAAGAGGAGGAACTGCAATTACCCTAGGCAGTCTGTGTTCCTTATCCAGATAGCTGCCTCCTGCAGCTCTGACACAAAAAACATACACAGGGTTTTATTCCTGTCCAATGACATATTTCAGTGAGTTCATAATGAAGTAATTTTAAATTATCTTGTTATTACAGGCTTAGCTTCTGTGCCTCCCCCCTTTTTCCCGTTCCACCCTCCCCACTATGGGAAGCAGTTCAGTTTCCATTTTACTTAATTTCACATGCTTAATTAGAGATGTGGAAGGGCCTGAGGTTTTTCAGATCATGTTTAAAAAATACATAACTTCCCCTGAAAAGTCTTGCCTCTTTTTCCAGTGCGTTGCATTAGACCTGGTCTTTGCAGATAATGTCTGTCTTGTGCCTGTTCCAGTCCAGCTGGTGTCCGAGCGGTAGGGCAGGGCTGTTTTCTCTGCCACTCGTGCACATCCGTGCTCCTACATGCTGGCACACAGACAGGGAATCCCACCGATCCGGACTTAGGTGCCTAAGCTTCAGTCATCGAGAAGCGTTGATAAAAAGTGCTGTATGTTTAATGGAAGAAGTATGTATCTGTCTGACCTGTAGGTGAGGAAGATGTGAGATATAGACCCTTTACGTTTAATAGCCACAGAATTGGGGTGAAATATGTGGGCTGTCATTCCTGAAGGCAGCAGAGGAACACAGATGGGTCATGAATACTGAAATGGTTTGGCTGACTTTCAGCCATAGGAGTTATCTTTCACCCCAATCATCCAAACCAGCTAGCATAATTTTCTCAGTATCTGTTTTGTATCTGGGTGCATGTGAGAATAAAGAACTTTTATTCGATACTGGGACTATATAGAAATTGTGCTTTCCTACTCACAGTATTAATTCCATTAGTTACCCTTGGGAACAAATGAAAAGAATGTAATTTCTCTGTTGCTAGGTGATGTTTCCTCTTAGGTTAGAGTACAGAATAAGGAATATGATGATTTTTCAGAGGTTATAGACCTAGATTGTGGCAATCAAGGGGAAATCATTTAGACCACTAATTTAAAATCATACTCAGAGTAACGCATTTTGTCTCTGGAGGCTTTGCATATTGGAAGCCTTTGTGCTTAGTATAAATTTCTGTGTCTGTGTTCTTTCTTGGAAACATCAGTTCCTGAAAGCCTGCTCCTTGATAACATTTTATATTACATTTTTGTAGTCCTATGTGAGTTTTCTTTGGATTAAATTGTTTATTTTTTCTGCTGTGCCTAACTCTGAGGATCAGAGTGAAAAAAAAATTTTGGTTTTCAATTTTTAAAGAATTTTTTCTTTCAGTATGAACATCTGGATAAATAATTACTGAGTTACCACTTGTCATTGTCAGTAGGATCAGATTAAGAGTTTTGATGTTTCAGCATTAAGGGTACAAAGAGTTCCAAATATACAGCTGCCTTTTTCTTCAATTTCTTTTTTTTTTTTTTCTGTTTCCTTTTACAAGGGGAGTACCTGTGTGTTGAAGAATAGCTGGTTAATTGTTTTTAGTCAGAAAAAGGAGAGTGAATATTAAATGCCTTACAGGTAATTGTACTTAAGGGGGGGGGGGGGGGCAAGGGGGAGCTATTTTACTGGATTTTGATTTGTTACTATGTGATATAACTTTTGTGAAGGTACTTGGCCTCTGGCTTTCATTTGTCGTGAGGAAATGAACCAGGCCAATGATGTTCAGTTTGCAGACCTTGCTGAAATCTCGGTTCTCCGTATCCATTTGCTGGCACTAAGGCCAGCTTTGTAATACTTATTATTTAAAAAAAAAATTGCAAATGAAAGCTTTAATAATCAAAGCAACCTTTAAAAGATAGTAGCATTTACAACAGCATCTGTTAACTAAGTTAAGATCTTGGGTTTTTAATAAGATGTTATAAAGGAAAAAAATACAATTTCTCAGATGTTTCGCAGGATACTTTACATCAGTTTTGGGTTCTTTGTTTAAGCTAGCAAGTTTTTAGTCTGTTAATGGCTGGATTTGTAACTGGATTTATTCAGGATCTGAATTGTGACTAACCTGAAAATCCCATGTCTGCAACTTCCTGCTGACGTTGTGATAAATTGGTAGTTTTAAAAATGTAAAATTGCAAACTGCAATGTGCAAAGTGCACTGTGAAAGTGTCCTCAAGGTTTGCAGTTAAGCGGAGTTATTTGCTGTGCCTGTGTAGTATGAATGCATCTTTCAGAATAATGTTTTCCAGCTCCAGAGGTTTTGTTGTAATATCATAATGCAATAGATTTGTTTCTGTGCTGTGCTATGGCAGTAACAGATTATAGACATCTTTTGCTGCCACCAGATTTGCAGATACCTAAAGATGTTCTATCCTGTGATCCACATAAAAAGAACTTTCACATTTTTTAAAAGATTAATGTTAAACGTCTGTGAATAAGCAGGTAGCTGCTGGAGCTTCAGTCTTGTATCTGCAAAACCAAACAGAAGCCAGGAAGTTTGTTAGTACATGATTTTTTCTTCCCCCTGTTTCACTATTGTGGAAATCCAGCTAGCAGTGTGAAGTAGAAGTGAGCTTAAATTTTCAGTGGAAACATTTCAAATATGAGCAGTTCTAATTTTTAGTCTGTGAAGTTTATATAAAACCATGTATGTGCGTCCCATGGTGCTAATCTCGTACATGGCCTCACGTTCCTCTGTACGGTCTTGCAGTAGTCCTTGTCTTTCTCAGACATTTTCAATGTCCAGATTCTTGCAGTTCTGCAGTCAGGTACCACCTGCTGTCCGAATTAGTTCTGAGTGGCTCGGTAGTGGGCTGCCTAGACTGAATGCTTTATATCCTTCACTACTTCCTGGGTTTGTGTGAAGGCCCTGTAGAGCCAACAAGCGATATCCCCAGAAGATGACAGCTTAAGACAGTTGAGGCAGAGTTGCAAAGAGGAACATGTATTTTGCTAATGCTGCCCTGTTATTTGAGGCATGACATGGTGGGGGGAAGTTTTTCTTCTCTTTCAGCAGAACTCAGTATCAGATACGCATCGTACGCTTCCATTTAGACTGTGAGGGGTGTCTTTTGCAGTTGAAGAAAACAATGTTTTGAGCAAGGTCGGTTAAGGAACTTGAGAGCAGTCCAGCACTTAGATCTCATTTCTTATGGATCCATGCTTTTCTGCTTGTGGACTGGGCTTAAGACAGGGAGTCAGGAAGGATGGCACACGGAAGCAGTGATGGCACACTGCTGCAGACGGCTCAGTCCCGAGAGGAAGGCAGTAGCAAGGATGGGTTCTCATTTGGAGTGAACACTGGTTTTCACAAAACTGCTTTAGAAGCTTGCATGTTATAAGTAATCCATCCAATGTTAGTATGCCATTGTTTGTTTTTCTCTCATAAATAAGCCTACTTGTATTATCATCTGCACAATATTCCCTTTTGAATTGTGGTGGAAAGGATTCAACCTGTTAAAGGAGTTAAATAGTTTACGTATGTGCCTTTAAACAGGCTAAGCAAGTCTTAAAATTAAAGACTTCCACTTTTAAAACTAACAGGAAAATACTGTATTAGAAACATAGCTTGTCAGGAATAATTGATGGTATGGGCTGAGTTGACAGTTTTTGAACAGTATGCGAGTTCAGTTGAAGATTCTAAAGGGATATAAAGGAAGACTCTGTCTTTGTTCTGGACAGTTCATTTCTGTTGTTTTGGAAGTAGGTGTTCCGTGTAATTATATAAAAGTTAATGTGTGTAATTGAAAGTGCTGTCTGAATAATTTGCTTCGCATTTGATTCACGTTCAGCCACTGAAATGAGTTGCAGGTTTTGGTCTGAAGACGGCTGCTCTGCATACACTTTTGCCTGTCACCTTTATCTTAAATGCTTTGTAGTTATGGATATTGTTGTTAGGCACATTTTGTAAGACTGTGAAAAGGTAAGACGTTGTAAGGCCCAGATGTAAAAATACAGTTGAGCACTCCTTTTCCTGACCTAAGTGATTTAAATTGCAGTCCATTGCCAAATCCTAGATAGAGTAGTTCATGTAGCCTGCTCTGTGCCAGTCTCTGTCCTAGGTAGGAATCTTTTCAGTACAGTTGGGGTGGCGGCTGGAAACAGAAAGGTGTTTTTTGCAGGGTGGGGTTTTGGAATGGAATTTGTGAAAAAAGAGAAACACACATTCTTGCAGAAAATGGGAGACCAAGCCTGAAGTCCTTCAAGTCAAGTAGCATTTGAGTGTCCAGATACCAGATAAGCATCTTAACTACTGAATTAAGCCAAGGGATCTTTTCCTTTGGGTGTAACCATCACCGTCACTTCCTTTGCCTTCCCTCTCCTGTCCTGTGTCAGCTGCATCTACATCACTCCCCTCGCAAACTCTTCCTGGCAGTTGCTGAATCTAGTGCCCGTTATGCTGGCAGCTATCGCCCCTAGCAGTTTGTTCTTTCCATCCCATATTGAGCAGTCACATGAAATAGGCTATAATTGACTTGAAGTTCAGATTTCTCTTGTACCGACTTAAAATGTGAAAATGATCTGGTCACGTAGTGTGTGTAAAATATGACACGTTAATCCAGCCATGCTGGCTGTGGGATAGCTAAATACAAACGCTATTTGCAAGTCATTCCACAGTCGTTATTTTGTGTGTATTTTTAATACAGCTGGCAAATTCATATTAGCGGATGGCCTTGACTCCTTTAAGGAAGATTCTTTTAAATCAAAATAGATTTAGTATTAATATGAATTAAGAATTCTAACTGTTAGTTTGTATCAAAACCAAAGGTTTCTCTTAATCTGTTTCTAACTTGGGGTCCCTTAATGACCTGATCATTTGTTGTTGACTGATAGATTAAAAAAACCTTTATGCTCAGTTATTTGAAATATTCAATTTCATAATGTGCTTGCAAAGGAGTAAAAAAAGAAAGCTGCTTTTGTTGCTCTTGTACTTCCAGTCTTATTGATGGATAGAGTTCATTAAAAATCTGAAGTTTCTAACTTATAATGGTTCTTGGTTTTTTTTGTTTCTACTTCATTGTGATGTTTGCCTCTGTAGGCCTAATTTACATGAAAATAGCCTTTTAACTGTTGCTATCAATTTTCAGCTTAAATGGATTTTCTGCTGCGGTTTTGTTCTGTAAGCTGCAGTTTATATATGTAGCTTACTGGCCTTATTAGGGAATAGATGCCTCAATAGGGGACCTGGAATTTGGGACTGAAATGCTGTTCTAGCATATGTTGCCACTGGAAGTATTGAAGTTTTTATTATGGACCTGGGTTTAGGGTATTTTTCTCACCTTGGCTCAGAAATTTTGAGAGTGAAGGCACTGGTTTTTATTCTTTGCTTTCCTAACATGGAAAGGAATTTTTTTCTTCTTACATGGGGTGGCTCAGAAAATATTATTCTCTTCCCAGTTCTGTTACAGGAATTCTAGGCTAGGGTTTTTTTGTGCAAATGGTCTCTTGGCAACCTCATTGTAGATGTAAATCAATTTGCTTCTTCAGGTGCATAAATAAGATTTATTTAGCTAATTGATGTCTTAGTTTTTCTATCATGAGGTGCTTCTGAGCCAGCTGGAAGTGGCCGTGCTTGAGCTAGGTAGAGCTGGAGTCAGTGAAATCCTGTGGTCACTTCAAACCTAAATTATTTGATGTTTCTAAAGAAGACCAAGGCACACTGCTCTGAGAGGTATAGGCAAACAGCGAAGGGCAGGGAACACAAGTTGGATCAAGGGAAATTCTGGTTACACAGTAGGAAAAAGACCGCCCTCACGATGAAAAACTAACGCTGGGCCAGGGTAGGGGTCCAGAGAGATTGTGGAATTTCTATTACTAGATCTATTCAAAGGATGACTGAGCAAGTCTGTCCATCCTCAATCTTGAAGTTGAATTTGGCTTTGAGGCTGGCTCTGCTTTGGGTGCAGGATTAGATCAAAGACCTCCTGAAGTCCCTTATGTAAATTTTTCTGTGAATCTCTGATTCTGGTTTATTTCACTCCTTGTACAGTATTCAAGGTGGGGAGTGGAACATCACTAAAACGTACAAGGTGACGCTAGAGTAGAAGCAATAATACATTTTCAAATTTAGTGAATTTAGCTCTAGTGAGGGGAGTGGATTGGGTGTTTTGGGAGTCATGGTTTTTTGGTTTTTTTTCTTTGTTCTCAGGTAATTCTTTGAATAATTTTATACATTATTTCAGTGCCTTTGTCTAGCTTCTTCTTTGTGTTTAATGCTGTCCATATGCTGCCTCATTTCTTCATAAAACTATAGGCAATCAGAAATAGTCTGGGGGGGTTTGGCTAATTTTATGATCAAAATTGAAGCTTCAGGAAGCTATAGTTCTACAAGGAGAGAGGAAAACTAATGGAAGATAAACCATGTACGTGCTTAAGACTGCAAATTGTGAATTTTTCACGCTGTCTTTGTATCTAGTTAAAGCTTAAGATGAGAATCTCAGGAATTAGAGAGAGGTACCTACTGTTCTCAAGATTACTGAGCCTAGCAGGAGAAAAAGTGCTTCAGAAGTCCAGATGAGGAACTTCCCACCATGACAGTGCACTGTGCGCAGGTAGGGAACATCGTTCTCCTTCAGGTGCTGCAGCACTGGGGCCTGTGCTGTCTCTGAAGTACATCCTCACCATGGTGAGGTTCCTTTAATATGCTGAACAGTGCACTTGCTGTGTCACCTTAATGTCTAGTGCCACTTTCACTGTTGAAATACTGTGAACAACTATATGTTGAATGTACCGTTGCAGAATTTTTACAAGAGACACCCAGCTGAAATGCTGCCCACAACCTGTCAGAAGAAAAGACGCATTGCTTTCAGGGTGAAGAGTTCTGATGGCCACTTGGCAACAAGCTCGGTGTGCAGAGTATTTGTATTCACTAATTTGTCTGAATAACTTTTTTCCTGAATTGGCATATTTATCTGGCTCTTCAGTAATGGATTCTGGCTATCTGGTGATGGTGTAGTAGCCATGAAGTTATTTTAAAACACCCCTTGTTTAGCATGGAAATTGTGAGTGGAACCCAAAATGCCAAACTTAATACATAGAGGCACCTTACTGGGAGGTTTTGTAGATTGACATGATTTAAACACTGGTTCCTAAAAAAATTTTAATTGTAAATTGTAATTATTTGCCATAATGGAAACATGCTTGACTTACAAGGATTGTGTTAGTGTGATTAATTTTATGAGATCACCAGCAAATGCAGCTTAAACAAAGTACAACACTTTCAATTTTACAGTGATGCAGCACCCTGGCATGTGACTGAGGATTTGTTTAATGGTACATGTCACCGGAACCAGCAGGTTTATGCATCAACCAGTTCTACCAAAAAGTGGCTTTGATGTTACTGTATGTGCAGCTTTACCAAAACTGTAAGCGTTTCGGTAAGATTTCGGAACAGCATCTTACTCGTTGCTCTTCTGTTTTACAAATGGAGGAAACATCTGGCCATAGTTCTCTGGCTTTGGAGCCTTGTTAATTATTTTTGGTTAAATTGGTAAAAGAATGCTAAAATTTTGTTATTTATTATCAAAATTATAAAAAATAACAGAACAACAGGTTAAAAGCCAATGCTTCTAAAAACCCATCAAGAATTTTTAAAAAAAGCAAAACAAAACTGCTGTTGGGCTTTGCAGGCTTCTGAAGAAATCTGTCTTCTTATGAGGAAAGCCTAATGTTCAGAAATCCTGCAGACTGTTCTAGTTGGCTCTGATGAGACAGGGTTGTGGTTGTCTTTTTTTGTAGAGATCATACAACCCAATTTAATCGGAATAATCCACTTCTGCCTGTACCTCAGTAATGAGATTGCTTAATAATTTAGTTTCATCATGTCTGTGCCCATGTTAAAAATTCTTATTTGACGGGATAGCAATTTATTGGCAGTGTAGTTGTCACAGAGAACTTGTGTAATTTAACACTGAGTGGATAACTGTGTTCACCTTAATATCAGTATTAGATGCTAGCTATATAATCAAAGTGTGACAAAGATTAACTTCATCTTTCTGAACTCTCAACACATTCTGCTTTAGAAGGATGTTCTAAATAATTGTTCATGAACACTGACAGGACGACCTCACTCTCAAGGCTTTGCCTGTACAGAACAAATACTGAAATGCAATTCTCAGTAGTGAAGAATTTGTTTATAAGCTGTCTGGGACATGAACAGACTTTTCACTGCCTAATATACAGTTGCATAGTTCTTACCAGAGATGCGCATCCTTAAAATGTTAGCCATACAGTAGACTTTGAAAAGTACAGCCGTATCAGAGAACCGGAGTAGGTATGGGTTGTTTTTTACAACTTATACGGTGATGTCTTGTTCTACAACTGGAATCTAAGAGGCAAAGTTGTACAAACAGAAGTGACATACTGTTCTCCCTGTGCTGATCCTATTTCAGCTATACCTAGCGACCATCTCTGAGGGCAGGCCCGTCATTTGATTTTCATACCTGTTTAGCGCTTGGCCTATTCTCAGTCAGTCCTCAGTGCTTCTGCTTGTGGTGAGGTGATAGAAATGCGTGTTTGCCAAGAACTTAGTGCATCCATACTGTTTTTTCAGAAATATCTTTCAAAACCAACAGATACTCAGTATTAAAACTATACCTTACAGTAGTGTCTTAGAGGAATTAATTAAAAATTGACTCTAGAATGTGAGAAAACCTTGCCTTATAATACCAAATGTCCTGCTAAGTGAGTATCCTGCCTCCAACAGCAGCTGATGCTATTGGAAGAAAGTAAGAATTGGATGAACATGTAGGGATGCTTCCATAGAAAAACTTCACAACCTTCAGTGATTTGTGACATGGAGTTTTTTTGGTTTATAGCTCTGGATAGCTTTCTCTTTTATGAGTTTTTCTGGCCGCTTCTGAACCCATGTAAATGATCTGACAAGAGTGCATTCTCTTTTCTGTAGATGAGTAAGTATGTGTTTGTCAGAGAAGACAAGGTCAGGGAAATGCTCTCTGCACTGCAGTGTAGTGAGGTTTGTGAGGCTTAGTTCCTAGAGGACTTGATTTTTGAGCCTTTGACCTGCCTTCAAGAAAAAATGTGTCCTTGCAGTCATTAAACGGCTGAGTCTAGACTGTAATTTGTCATGCAATTTGTAATAGAATATGTAAGCAGCACATTCCCTTTGCACATGCTCTTTCTGGTTTTGTGTGTGAAATATTTTTTCGCAGTCCTGTTTTTCTTTGGAGATGGTGGCAAAACCATTGGTGCCTGGAGAAGGAAAGGGGTGAAATACCATACCTTTTTAGAATTAATCTGCTAATAAAAGTACATACTCCAGGCTGAAACCTGGAAAAGAACGTTAGTGACCAAAAAGAACTACGTTCCTTAAGGTAATATTCAGGATTGTAACTGCATTAGTGGGTGGCAGTACATTGAAAGAAGCATGTTTATTATAACATGTTCATTAGTCTTTTAGTTATATCATTAATATTACTATCTTTGGGTCTCTGCTTCTGTGCTGCCCCATGACTATTTGTCATAAAAGCAATTTTTCCTTAAATTTTTTGATGTGGAAGAAGTGAGCCTACTTAGCTGTTTTACAAAGTTGATTCTTCTCCTTTTACTCCTTTCAGTTTTCCAACTTAATGCTATTTGTCTTTGTGTAGTTTGTATTCTAAGCAAGCTGGGAGTTCAACTTGCAGAATGCAAAGAAATCTGCTTTTAATCTCAGTTTATCAGGATCTAGGATACTGTTTTTTGATGTGGTTTACAGCAAGTCTTTTTGGTAATAGTTGCGAGTCACTGAGATGTGGTCTAATATCCATCTTCCTCTGAAGCAAGCACTAGGGCTACCTGGTTCCTGAAATTCAGGGATAGTATAAAAAGACACAAAATCAAATCCTTTTCAAAAAATTACAAACATTTTTTAGGTAGATTAAGCAAAATGGAGTGTTGTCATACAAATTTGTTATTAGTGGTTGTTAGTGATCAGCTTGCATAAAGCATGCTTTCAGCAAAATTCAACAGTGGATCTTTTTCTAGGCCATAAAGTAAAATCTTATATATGACATACTTTCTAGTAGTTTTTTCAATTAGTAGCTATGTGCTTTTTGGTAACTGACTGGAAATGTCTGGTCGCTTTTATAACTGGGTCTATTTTAGCTCTGATGGAATGTATGCAGTGTTACATTTTACAAAGGCAAAATAAACGTAAGACCACAAATCACTACAAGACTGCATACTTACCACACTGTCTTCATTGCAGACCATTTCTGAAATGTGAAAAGCAGTACAGTGATTCTTATTTCTGTCTGGGGTTATTTCCTCCACTGAAAGACATTTGTCCTGCCTGTGTATGTGCTCTCCCATCATATTGATGCTTTGCTGCCAAGCCAGGTTGACCTTTCTTATGGTCAGATTTTTGTTTTCTTCGTTGCTGTGTTGTCTGTCTGTTGTAAGCAATATCGCCACCATTGTAATCTTCTTGACTGCAGCCTATCCCTTCCATATTCCATTCTTGTCACTTTGTCTTAAAATCAGCGTGGTATCTGCCATCTTATAAAGAACTCTCAGCTCTGTAGCCTGCAGGCTTCTGATGTGTTTCATTAAATTCAGCTGCTTTCCAAACACATGATATTATTATAGACTGATTAGATGAACTGCACTTTGGTACTAAATGTGATGTTTTCATCTGGTTCTAATTTTGTCAATATTTGTGCAGTGCTTGAGGCCAAAACTTGACTCAGGCTGACATCATCTCTCTGGATCCATTAGCATTGACTGGTCTCCTTTGGTACAAAACAATCTCCTTGCTCCATGACTTTTGCTACTTTCCTCTATTAGGTGATCTTATCGTACAGATATTTGGAATACCGCTCAAAGTGCTGAGGGTTTTTTGGAGTGTATTGTCAGCTCGAGAACTCCTTGTTTTTGTCTCTCAAACGCTCATTGCTGCCCCTCTGCAGCCTCCTTTGTAGCTGCTGTGAGCCTTTGTGAGGCCACACAAACTGCAGGAGATTGGGGAACTGTTCCAGCTGGAAAATAACCTTGCAAAGGAAAATGTAAATATCTTTATTATAATTCCATGTTTCCAGGCTAGCAAGATTATCATAAAAATAATAATAAAAAAGAAATTGCCCGTTACAAAGTGTCTTCTGAATAAGCTAAGAAGCTTAACGTGATTGATCGTCCACCTTCCAATTTGTGCAACAGTCCTGTAGTCCACTTGAGAACGTGAAAAGCTGCATCATGCATTACCTGCTTACCACCAGCCTTTGTGTATACTAAACTTTAAGGCAGTGTTATCTTAGGGTAATATTCACTACTTGTCAGACAGTCTAGTACCTCTCACAGTTTGGCTTTTATTGAAAGTAACATGCTGAGTCAGCAGTGAAGTTTTTCTGTTTAGAGAGTTCTGTGAGACTGAAGGTTTTGGGTTGGTTTGGCATGTTTTTTTATTTTATTTAGGACACAACTACATGCATCAGTTGATTATAATCAGCTCAGAATTTTTTAGTGGCTGATAGTTCAGACACTGATTTCAAGCCATTTGATACAATTACTGTTTGGAAATTTTTTTAACCATAAACCTCTGGACATTAGGATTCATTTGAATGTCCAGAAAAGAGAGCGTAATTTCAGATAGAAGTTTCTTTCTTACAGGGACTAAAGCCTACTCAGAAGCAAATACAATTCTTGCCTCACGGTGTGTAAGTGTGATAAGCGTTGCTGCTATCCATGGGCATTTCTACTTGTCTATAACATGCAATTTCCACTTGTCTGTAACACAGCTGAAATCTGTATTATATATTTTGGCTTGTCAAACTATTCGTACAATATGTTATTTGGGTATGTAGTGACTTTCTAGGCCATTCTGCCCTTGCCCATCTTGAGGGAATACTACTTTGTAGCTTCCTGGGCTTGCAGTGTCCTGTCCCCTTCCCCGTGTGCTTGCTTTCTAGCGTACTGAGCTTTGATTACCCGGGTCGGGATTGCACTTCTCAAAAAAGTCACGGTTATGCATCCTATTTTGAAAAGGATTTTTGAGTGAAAAGATGGGTGCCTTACCTTTGGAAGAGCCACCTTGACAATGTATAAAATTATTTGATACAAAAATAAACGTGGGCCCTTGGTGGTAGCTGAAGAAACCCTGGCTAGCTCCTGTGCCCCGCTGCTGTCAGCAGGCAGAGCTCCCCCGGTTCCAGTGCCTTTGCAGCCTGTGGGACAGGGCCTCCCACGTGCATGGATCAAACCAGTGTGAATCGCTGATGGGAAACTGGCCATTTGAGTATAGTTACTTTAATTCCCCTGGTTAAAAGTGTTAACTGACTTTTTGTCTACTTTAAATGAATAAAATCAGTTTCTAATCAGTGAAGACAAGAGATTTAAACTGCCATAGTAACATTGGCCCTAGGTGAAACACATAATAGCCTCAATCTGCAAATATGGCAGTGGTGACGCTTGTGTGTTCCGTGGGGCTAGCCTTCTTGTCTGGCCTCACCGCGTGAAGTATCGGCTGTGGTGTCTTCTTCACATCCTCAGTTTTGTTTTGGTGTAGTTTGGTTTCGTCTCAGTTGTGAGGACATCCTATGTTTCCATCAGCTGGGCAAACAGTAGTTTGAAGTTAACTACTAAATACGTAAGTCATGCTTTCGGGTGGTGGGTGAAAATTTGTACGAGAGCGGACGTCCCACGCGCAGCCGCTGAGCGAGGCAGCGAAGCCTGAGCCCGGGCTGGGTGGCAAGGCTGCTGGAAGCGTCCAGCAGTCCTTCTTCCTTATGTCCCTTCGCAGTTACACAGGCAAGAAGGGGCCTTGCGTGTTGCCAGAACACAAGAACAGCACACATACATCTACATGTACATTGTTGGTTAACTTCTTGGGGGGGTTGTGGCTTTTCAAAGCAGGCTGACCCTTGGGTTTTTAGGGGTGATTCAAGTTGACTGTCACTGGTATTTGTCCTTGGATAAGTACTTACAGGTACTGCTGCTCTGAGTTACTAATGAGTAATTTTCTTTTAATGACTTGGGAATTAATACCGTACTGGTTAGGGATGTCTGCCTTTAAGTCAATTTTGAAAATCCTTTTAAAAACCATGCACCTGCCTGCATGCCTGTCTGATTGCAGTCATCAGGAGGAGAGCACATCTCTGCACCAGGTACGTACACACACCATGTAATGGCTCTCTTAGCAAGGCAGTAATCCTACATCTTAAATCCCAGCAGAGATTAAGCAAGGGTTAAAATTTCCAGTTTGTGGTGGTTTGGGTTTGTGGTTTTTTTCTTCAGCTTTAGTTTCCAATGTAAGCTGTGCTTGTACATTACTTATGAAAGCTTTTTTATTTCAGTGACAGCTGATGAGCTATGGAAAGGAGCTTTGGCAGAGACTGGTGTGGGAGTAAAGAAAGGAAGAGGAAAGAGAAGGAAGAAGAAGCTAAGGAAGAATCTCAATAGAGGCCAGGAGATTGGTGAAGGTAGATTCACAAATCAGGGGCTGAAGAAATGTCTTGAGCTTTTTGCGTATCATATTTCTTGATTTAATAAATTGAAAAATTGCTGTTAATGTCTCTGGTGTCAGAACTCCTTGAGATATTTTTGTCTTTTAAAAAAAAATCCTGATAAGATTGTTCAATGTTATTCTTGGATTCTAAATATAAATTCTGTATCATAAACCACACTAGAAATATGTGAAAACCTTCCACTGGATTGCATTTTTCCAGCGTGCAGAGTTTCGGTTCCAATTTGGCATAAACCATGATTTTTCTCTGTTAATTTTAAGGACGTTCTGGTTTCCTCTGGCCTGGTCTCAACGCTCCTGTGATACAAAGTGGGAGAGTCCAGGCAGTTACCCAACGAAAAAAAGAAGAACGAGACAGAATTCAGTCTGAAATTGTTCAGCAGAGAGATACATGGGAGAAGAAGAGAAAAATAAAAGTTAAGAGAGAGGGAGGATGGAGTGGGAAATGCTGGGGAGGTGTCCTTCTGGATCCTCCTGAGCCAGGTCCTAATGGAGGTAAGAAAACGGATTATCTGTCTTGGTCTTATTTAGCCTTTCTGATAAGGGGCTCATAGAAAGTGAGATCCAGACTTTTCCTGTGACTGAAAATTGATTTTATACTTCTGTTACATGCCCATACATGAAGCAAGGCAGCTAACAAGTTCTATTAACACAAGTGACATTTATTAAATCACTGCTTAGTTTAATGTAGCTGTTACACTATTGTATTAAGCTACAGACAGTACGATGTTACACTGTATTACGGAGTACTGTATTACCTTGTGGACTGTTACAGGAGTCATGAAGTATGGAAATATTTTTCTGTGTTCAATATTGTCTTGAGTATGAAATATAGTCACAGGTTGTTTTATAGTTTCTTGAAGGATCCTATGGGATAAATCAGGCTTTTATTTTCTAGTTCAAATAATGAAATTGGTTAAAGATGATGTAGTTTGAATGTAGCTAATAGAAGTTATTTATTTACTTACTGCCTTGTTAAATATCAAAGTGAAACTAGAGTTCCTTACCTTTTTCTACAGTGCTGTTCTTCAGACCACTAGAAATTTTGTTTGTAGCTTTGTTTAATATTTCGAAGCCTAATCCTTCTCAACTAATGAAAATGAGTTCTTACTCATATTCAGCTGAATTTTTCTCGCGAAGCACTTGCTGATGCTTGTATGCGTGTTGTCTGTAGGTTTTGTGGTAAGATGAGCGAAGACAGACAGTTCATGTTTCCTAGCACTGTTGTTTCAGACTTGTCACAGTTATTCCAAGCATTAAGCTTGGTCATGTTTCCGCAGCTCCCTTTGTCGAGAATATGTTCCCTCAGTGCAAGCGTGGATCTTGGAACATACATTGTAGCAAGCCAACATGAATGGAAAATTACGTGCATGAAATCACACTTGGGTCTTGCAGTCACCTTTGCTCCCCAGTCTGCCTGGTGCTTTGTTTGTTAATTTCTTTCTGTCTGTGAATATTTTCTGGTTACATTCTATTTGCTGTTAATTAACCTTTTGGACATGTTTTGAACCAAGCCATACAGGAGGGAGACCATTGTCTTTCCAGCGTGATATACTGCCTTTGTCTGTGTAGACTGGAGTTATGCTGGCATTTTTGTAGCTTTCAGCTTCATAGAGTTATGCTGTTGCAGCTGTCTACTACTTCTGTGTTCCCTTTCCAGGTTTTCCATTCTGGTAGCTGGTACAGATGATTTTGTGGCTTCTGTTACTGTACTGTCCTGAGATGCATTGTTTACCTTGTGAATTTAGGGAGAGCTTGCCTGCCAGTCTCTTAAGAGTATTTTTTGGTTGTCTTCAATTTTAAGAGCAATTCATTCGATTTTAATATCAGCATAATACTGTGTTATACAAGTGAAAGATTTCCTATATTTACTTCCCTGTATTGCATTTTATTACCTTGAAAGTGAATATTCTGTGGAAGGCAGTGATGTGAGAGTGGGCTTGGCAGACTGTCACTGAATCTTACAACTGTAAAAATCAAAGATTTGAAAAATTAATGAATTATTCTGAATTCCCCATAAGTCAGTGGTGGAATATAAAGTCAAGAAAACTTCATGGTTCTAGTTCCATACTTGGAATACAAGACTATGTTGGTTTTAAATTCGAATATATTTTCAAGTAGTTCATCCCACTAAAAGAAGTGGCAGCTGTTGCAAACAACATTTATGCGTGTATGAATTTCACCTTCCGGTGCTTTCCTTCATTTTGCATTTGGCTGATACTACTGATGCTGATCACTTGTGTTAAAGTTGGCTGTGCGGAGGCTGTAGTAGTCAGGTCCAGTTCTGCCAAAAAGAGGAAAGGGTACTACAATCAAAAAAGGAAAATGAAACTGACAGCTTGTATTATAAATGTGCTTGAGAAAAAGTAGTTTCTGATGAGTATACACTAATTTCCTTTTAATCTGTTAAAAGTTATGGGGATTTTCAGGTCCCCATAGTCATTTCAGCATCTTTTTAGTCAGAGAATTAATGATTTTTCAGGGGAATTGGGATGCTGGCTGTGTGCAAAGCACTGTCAAGATGGTAGAAGGAATAGACCTGAAACCGCCAGACACAATAAATCCTTTTGTCCTGAGACTGTGGTGTGGCTGGATTCCCTTGTGTCTAAGCAAGAGTGAGTTCTGACAGACATGCTGCAGTTCAGCCCTTCCTGCTGCTCTGGTGTTATTCTCTGATAACAAACAGAGGTTGAGCATATGCTGCAGCTTCCTTTCAGCAGCATTCATATTTTCTAATGAAAACAGGTACAGGAAGTTTGTAGAAAGCTGGATGTTGTTAGCCTTCAACATCTGACAGATTTGGTTGAAACTGACCAATATGTTAAAAAATAAATGAAAATTGTGGATATACTGTGCCTGTATGTGTGCCATTCTTTTATGGGGATCTTCTTCCACTACACCTTTATTTATTGTAAATGTGAGTAGAGAAAGAACAGTATTTCTCAGTTGAAAATACCATTATTTTTCTTCCAAGTTTACGGTGTTTCTTTGCAACTGAGGAGGCTTCAGAGAAGGAGCCTGTTGGCATTCATATCCTCTGCTGTGAGCGAGAAGCCTACTTCTTGTAGGCTAACAGATCTCTAAATTGTGCCAACATGTTCATATCTGTAATCATCTTGGAGGTTACGTGTAAACGATAAAGCAATGTTTGGTGAAGGAATGAGCCCTCCATTCTCCATCATTATACTGTTTTCAGCTTTCCTCCAGAATCTCACTGTAACTACACCAAATAAAATAAGAATTAAATGTTTTAATTAACACCGGTCTTCTATGTTATACTGAAATGCTTTTGTTCGTAAGATAATTTGGAAAAGCAGGAGGTTGGAAGGATCTCTTATATACTCTCTGTGTGATGTTCAAACAGAGCCCTTAAAATGGTAAAGCAAGACAAATTTTAAAAAAGTTATTATTTTTCTTCTTTTGTGCTACTCTGGTTATTTAGCTTGGACAGTCTTTGGAAACTGTTCCCATCTTACTTCGCTGCATGTATGGTACTTAAAAAGATGAGGAATTGATTGCAGTTGGAGGCTGGTGTCCCTAATAGAGTACAACGAATATATTTAACAGTTGTCATCTCTTAATTATAACAGGAGCTGTATTCTAATTATAATAAGTAGTATTACACTTTCTGGGAAATTAGAAATTTAACTGGATTTTCTTTAAAACTAGTTTTCTTCACATAAGTTGATTTTACTGAAGAAATGAAAAAAAAAATCCATGCTTTATAAATAAGAACTATGTGCTGGTTTTTCACTGACCTTATTCTAAAAGAGATTGAATGGAGTCAAATAAAGAAAAGTATGAGGTCTTTTTAAAAGGAAGCAGCTAATAAAGCTCACTTTAGATATGTTTGTTCAAATTATTCTTTTCTACTTATTGCTGAGATTAATTTATAAGTTACAGTTACATAAAAATAATGTCCTTTTGAAATTATACCACCTACAGGGAGCTGTGCTGGTAGACAAGTAATACAAGGAAATGTAATGCCCTGTTTTTCTCCCAACAGAAACTTACGAAGATTTTGAAGCAAGAGTCATTGAGGTAAGCATCACAAATAATTTCAAGGACTTTAAATAACAACCACTGTTTTGCATCGAGCTTGCAATTATTTAACCAGTTTTTACTAAGTCAGTCTTACAGCAATAGGAATTAGTCTGGTATTCTGTTTCAACTGCATGACATAACCTGTCATTCCTTTCATTGGGGCCTTACTTTCTCTGTTGAGCAAATAATACCTGATTCAAAGATGCTTTTGAGTAACTGAAATGGCAGTAAAGCATTGGGTTTATTTCTCAGACAAAACTACAAATAGGAAGTTGTATAACTCTGCTTGTAAATTAATTAATTAAAGGGAGGGGAGCGGTGGCACAGGCCAGAGAGTGAATGGAATGAAGATCCCGTTTTGTGTGCCTCTCAATTAATAAAATACCCACTTAGCCTAGATGTCTTAACCTGTGATATTTGTACCTTCTGGGAAAAATATTCTGACAAAATTTCCTATTCGTAGTTTTATACCCACTTTATTGTTGTGCTTATTCATAGAGTAAGGTTGATGCTTTTGACTGGACTAATGCAAATCTTGTTTCCACCCTGATTTCTAAACGTTATTTTGCATCATCTCACTTTTTAGTGAGGTGATGGATAGATAAACAGTTTGATTGATAGATATCAAATCAAAACTAGTAACTGACAAAAGATGTCTGTGTTTCAGTATTTTCCTTTTCTCTGGCTGTTAGTAAATAAGATCTAATATATGCTGTAAATCCTTCTATCTTAATTTGCAAGTAATAAGGTTGTCTGCCACATGCTTATCTCGCAAACTTGATCCTGGTTGTACATCATAGATTCCTATTCTCTGTGCCCTTGAACTGTGACTGGCTGTCTAGGGCTTCCTGATGGAAGTGTGGAATATTTTAAAGAACAGCATATGTGCTGAAATGCATTCTGCGTGTCCTAGATATTTAATGAAATCACTGAATCACCTTAGAATAATTTTCTTGTGGTAAGTTAAGAAGCTACAGAGATTTAAAAATATTTAATCTCCTATATTTCATGACGTTGTCACCTTTTTCAAACATACAGTAACTTTGCAGCATGTAACTGGTGGTATTCAACCGCTTGGTTGGTGTGAAGTGATATTAGCTCACTACTAAATCCATGTCACTCAAGATACTTGCTGACCGACAGCAAAACTTCAAGCTAAAGGGTAAAGACCTTAACACTACCAAAAAAAGTTCTTAATTATTTCAACAGAAGCACCACTCAGAATGTGGTGAGAGAAGATAACTTATTTCGAATATGATAAAGGCAGATTTTGCTTTGAAAGCAGGGTAATCCATCAGTAATAATTTTCTGCTTGGTGAAGTGTAAAGTGTTAGTAATGCAGGCATGTGGACCCACGTTATGTCTCAATGGAAAAGCCATTTCTGAAGATGACAAGTTGCAACTCGTTCCAAAGCGGATCATTAACAGTTAGTGCTACACACACCCACACTATCACAAAACATTTTATGCTTCCCATCTATCTTACTATTTTTCTTTCATTTGAAATAAATTAGTTGCTATGGAAACCATAGAACTAGTATAAGTATTGTTGGGGGAATGTGGGCTTCAGAAATAAATCGATTTCTGGGGACATATTTGCTCCCAGCCCAGAATCAGATGATGCACAGCATCCAGAAAGGGAGCATCTCTGAAGTGAGAACAATTATTTGCTCTCTATCCTTGCACGTTCCCTTCCCTTCTAATTTCATTGTAATTTTAGTGAGGCTTGTGATTGCAGTTTTACAGCGCTGTGTCCAGAAGTTTATTTTTCAGACAACTAATATCTCAAACCTGTTTATTTTGTTTATTTAATGCATAATGTGTTAAAAGGACTTGATTTTTGCTAAAATGATTGATCCAGTAGAAAGCAAAATGCTCTACACTGTGACAAAGTGACCACTTCCAGCTGGGGGTGTCAGAAGGCCCCCAGATAAGATTTTGCCAAGTCTGTCTCGTTCAGAAGTATTGATCAGATTGGTGATGGAGAAGGGGCTGTGAGAAATTCAGTGTAACTTGCAGCACTTTTGCTGGGAGGAGATCTTAGAGCCATGCCCAGCTGCCTGGGCCCTGAAGCCCACCAGGGCCTGTGGAGCCCCACAGAGGCAGGAAGCCGTGCCTGTGCAGAGGTGGCAGCAGCAGCTGTGCGGTGGCTTCTTCGCGTAACGGGGCACCCAGGGCAGCAGAGCCTGAGCCCCCAGTGACTGCTGCTGAACCATCACAGACCAAAGGAAGTCCTAAGGACTTTTTGTGAAAATTTGAATTGTGCTTTGATAAAATAAATTAAACCTTGTTATACAAATACTCTGGCACATAAATCAACCCAGTAGTTTTGCAGGTAATTAGAATCACAGAGTATCTTGAGTTGGCAGGGACCCATAGGGAGTGTCGAGTCCAGCTCCCTGCTCCTCCCAGAACACCAAAACTAAACCATCGGACTCAGAGCGTCGCCCCAGCGCTCCTTGAACTCTGTCAGGCTTGGTGCCATGACCACTTTTGTGGGGAGCCTGTTCAGTGGCCAACTGCCCTCTCGGTGAAGAATCTCGTGGAGAAGAACCTCAGGGCACATTCCTGGCTCACTCGGCTTGCCGTCAGCCCAGACCCCCAGGTCTCCTCCTGCGGGGCTGCTCTCCAGCCTCTCGGCCCCCCAGTTCATGTTGCATAGGCAGGGCTACCCCATCCCAGATGCGGGATCCAGCACCTGCTCTCGTTAGCTTTTGTATGATCAGTGATCACGCAGCTCTCCGGTCTCTCCAGACCTCCCTGTAAGGTGTCTCTACCCTCGAGGGAGTCCACAGCTGCTGCTGATTTACTGTCAGCGCCAGACTGACTTAATGTACCTTTGACTCCTGTGTCCAGATCATTTATGAGAGCATGAAAAGCGCTGGCCCCAGGACTGAGCCCACCAGCGACTGGTGGCCAGCCTGTTGTAACCCCATTCGCTGTAACTCTTTCGGCCCGACTCGTCAGCCAGTTGCTCACCAGCGTGTTACGGACGTGCCTGGCTGTGTGCTGGACATTTTGCCCAGGAGGATGCTGTGAGAGGCAATATGGAAAGCCTTGCTAAAATCCAAAAAAAACCCCCACATCTACTGGCTTCCCTTGGTCAACTAGGTGGGTGATGTCAAGGTAGTTAAACAGGACTTTCCCCCTGTGAACCTGCTGGCTGTAACTAATTGCGTAACCTTGTCACTTCAGAACATTCTCCTCTTTACCTACCTGCAGATGAAATTGCTTATTAGATTTATGGTCCTTTCAGGATTACCACCAGAACCTTCATTTGCAATTAATATTTAACTACTTTATTATTGAAAAACTATACTTATTTAGCTACTGCTTTGAAAAATATACTTCTCTATTTTCTGACCACGATCTGAGAGCCAAGGTATTAACCTGAATCAATACACATTCTGTAACAGGTGCACATCAGGTCTCTTTGATTAATATGAATGTTGCATCCTGAAACATAAGGATGTTTATACATGTTACTGCGTAAAAACACCCTTTTATCACTGTAAGACAGACTGTCCATTGAGTTGCCATGCAGTTTTAAATTGGTAGAGGTGACTGTGCATCACTTTACTCTTGTTGTTACTACAGCTTCATTTGCTAAACAAGCCTGTGAAACACTGCCTGTATTTTTAGCCAGTATTATGCTGTGCCAGTGTCCAGATGAGGTATTTGTTCCAAAGTATCTGGAATCCAAAGTGTTTGAATTTCTATTTAGTTTCATTCACAGTATATCATGTTGTGTTCCACTACCAAAGTTCACAGTGATGCCCTTTTTGGGAGGGATCACACACTCTCTGTCCACTACCACGCACTGTCATATACTGTTGGATAAGCTGGGTTTCCTTCGTGCAAATCCTTTTCAAATCCTTTGATAAAACTGGCAAGGAATAGCATGTTCTTAATTAGTAGGATGCACTTGAAAACAGCTCTTCCATCTCAAGATTCTGCATTGTGGTCATTTTAAAATCTCATATGCAGATTTTAATCTTTTTGAGACAGCAACTTTATCCTGTATCTCTAAGCAAGCTAAAAATGCCATTGCTTTTCTTGCCAGACCTTATGTCTGATTGCATTTTTGTTGGAACATGGCCAAAAATCTCCCTTTTTGAGGCAGGAAAAAGTGAACCAGTCCCTTGACAATAAAGTCAGAGCTGCTGCCTAAACTGTGAAATCAAGTGTTTACTTGGTTTGGAGAGAAAGGAAAAGGTTGCCCTTTAAATGGGATTGTAGTCAGAGGGAAGGAGACTGCCATGTCCCAGTCCAGAACAGGACCGTATGTGTAAAGCAGAATGTCCCTTTATCTGCCAGTTTTGCAGGATTCATTGCAACACAAGGCTGCATAGGTTTAGGAGCAGGGTGCAAGACATGCAAGAGACCTTAAAGCTACATCGGTATCTAGTCTCCATCATTGTCTCTTCTTCTGTTTTCTTTTTTTTTTTTTTTTTGGGGGGGGTGCTGGGGGGGAGGTGGGTGTGTGCACGGGGCAGTAAGCGGATACTTCAAGTTAGGGTAATATGTAATGTCCTTTAATAATAATACTTTTACGCATTGCCTTGTTTAGAGGCTTAGGATAAAGGGTGGAACCAGAAGTACTGAATATCAGCTGTGAACCACATCTCTCATGTGGAGGCAAGAAACTGTTTCCCGTCGTTTTGTTTTTAGCTCTTGACTCCTTGTCTGTGTCACCTGTCTTTGGAATGAAGGTCAACTGCTTTTTGCTTGAAATTGTTTTGCCATTCCTTGATGAGGTATTTTCCATATGCAGAAATGTCTTATTCAGAAATCATTTTCACCAGCATTTGAGAATTTTAATGTTGTGAGAATAGGAGTCTTTCCATTGTCTTAACTGAAATGTGTGGCCAGAATAGGTAATATTTTGCCAGAATTAAAATAAAACAGATTTTAAATGGGCTTGAGTAACTAATAGATAGTGTGTACAGGGTGCAAGAGTAACAACAAAGTTAATACAACTGAGAGCAGCATTCAGTTATTTTAAACTGTGTACAAGCATAACCTCGTGGAAAGTACGTTAATATATTGAGTCTGTCTAATTAGGAGAGAGGGATTATGAGAAGCATTTCCTTAAAGGGAATAGCCTGATTCCCACAGCTGCTTGTCTGAAAGTTAAAAGAATAATCAGGCAAGTCAGAAGTTGAGTTGACTGACAGTCCTCTATAGGAAAGTTTCTGAGGGTTCTCTCCTGTCCTGATAAATGAGCAAATGGGTTTCTTTGTCCTTGGTTATCTTCCTCCATTTTGCTGAGAGGGCGATCAGTTGGGAATCCATCCATTGGCTCGAATGACTTCTAGATGAATCGCATGTATCAAAATCCTTCCTTGCTCAGTGTCTGAGACATGGAAAACAATATCAGACTGGGTAACTCAAAGTCATAAGTTGGTTTATCTTAATTTTTTTTTAAATCCTCCAAAGAGGAAAGGAATAAGCTGGTTTACATGTCTGCTGTGATGTAAAGCAGCAGATTTAAATAATGAGCAAGGGAAATTTAAACATAAAGAATGAGTTGCAAATGGAAAGTTGAATACTAGGATGGATTGTCTGGGAGTATATGGGATGTCTGTCGCTGGAGATTTTTAAAAACAAGTTAGATAAATCTGTTGAGAGGAGGCAGGGAATCAATCTGGTAACCTTCTAACCTATTTTCCTATGATTCTTTTAAGACTTCAGGTGCATTTCGTTTAATCTGTAGACATCTTTGTGCATTCCACTTTATTCTAAGTAGCATAATTATTAAGATTAGGGCAGATTTACCTTCAAAGATACACACTCGGCTCCCAAGGAATACTGATCTGCCACTATGATGAGGTGGAAGTAGATCTGCACTGTTCTCAGTGTGTGATGAGAGGGAAGAGGAATGCTTTCCTCCCTGGCGACAGCTGGGCATAGTCTGTCATCTACTCCATATAGACGTACCTGCAGCAGCTGAACTGTTCTTTCTGCGTTGGATGCATTTGAGAACAGCGTTTTGTCAGAACTTCCAAAGGACTCTAGCAAATCTCCCACTTGAATTAAAAATGTATTTCCTTCCTTCTCCTCATTTCTAGAGTCCCCTCTCCCACTAAATGTAGTGAATCCCTCCATCACTGAGCTCGTGTTTCTTCCTCGTGTTCTGTTTGCCCTGAGACAGCGTTGATGCCGATGTTTTCTCATATGTCTCTGCTACCCAGCAGTGCTCTTTTATGGTGACAATAAAGACATCGAGCAAAATGACTTTCCAATATCTGCTGCTCAAAGTGATGATAACATCCTTGCAAATGAAAAATAGGGTCTTTTTCAGGGTTTTTTTGACAGTCATCTTTAAAATTTTTTGATAGACCTTTCTTTGCCTTGCTGCCTGAGTGAGTCATTTTTTTTCCTGAATAAAGTCCTCATATTTTTCTTTTTTTTCCCATTTTTAATTTTTTAGTGTTCCAGTGTAAGATGAGTGTTTGTAGGGTCCCTTCTGTTATTTTGACAAAGTTATTTTACTCATTGGGTATGATCACTACTGAATTTAAAACTAAATTGCTGTTTAAGGTCAACTTTGACTTTTCAGAGTCTTCAACAGAATGTGTGAAGTGGTACCGGTATGCACGGAACCAAATTAAATTAAAATCAGTTCAATGAGGGATATCTTTTCTGTTAATGAGTGTGTTCAGTCTAAATCTTAAGATGACATTTGGTAAAGGATCTGACCTTCAGTGGCAGTTCGTATTTAATGCTCTATGCCACATATATCTAAACAGACATGAATATAAACCTATACAAATGAGTTCGGTTTCAAGATTTGTTGTTTTCTCAAGTATCTTTGATACATTCCTGTCAGATTTGCCATTGGTGCCTAGAGATGATAGAAAATAAAATGAGTAGCAAACTTGCTCAATGTCAGAGGTGGTTTGTTGCAATGGATTGCATGCTTCTATACCTTGCTGCACGTGCTGGTGTGCATATGTCTAGACTTCCCCAAAACAGCCTTTAAAGGATGGTATTATTGGGAAAAAAAGCTGGTGAACCATGTGTAAGTGGATCATCTGATCCATTTACATACCAAACTCCCATTGAATAGTCTTTAGGTATTATGCTGAGAATAATAAATGCAACAAAAATGAACATTTACATAAGCATTAATGAGATGTCCTGAATTGCACTGTATACTTTTTATACATTGGGTTTTTAATATGCAAAATGAATGTATTGTTGTCAGGTTTAAAACCACGTGTGTGTAGTTTCTTCTGAGATGTTGAAGAATCAGAGGAGCCTTTTCTGTTAGTTCCTCTTAGATCAGGAGTAGCTGTACACACAGCAGACTGTTGTGGTGGGATTTGGAAAACCTATACAATTTGGTAAAGCTCCTTTAAATAAATGAGTTTTTGGAGTGAACTGGGCACACTGGAGTGAAGTGGGCTTTGACTCTGATGTAGCAGAGGCTGTTTGGACCACTTAGCCTTTAGCCGTGTCTGTGTTGGAGGGCAGCTTGTAACGGTTGATTTGCATGGGCCCCGCTCATAAAAGTGATTTTTTTTGATGGGCCCTGCAGTTGGCAGTGCTTTCAGTTAATTGAAAGGGCACGCTGCAGAAAAGTGGTTGTTGTTTTGTTTACTGTGACATGTCACAACTGTCTGTCAGTTTGGATACTACACTAGGTATTTACTAAAGCTGGCCATTCTGTGCTGGCATAATTATTTACAGTCAAATTCATTCGATTAAACAACAAAATAAGTTGCTGTGCTATGCTTCCATGTGTTATAGAAATCTATTTCGATGCTTTATTATGTCTGAATAACAAAAAAGCTTTTAGAAGCAGGCTGAGGCTCTGCTGTTATGTGAGATTACCACAGATGTCAACTGAGGAAGAGGAGTGCTTTTTGCAAAAAAATAGCAGCAGCAAAAACTTCTACATTCAAAGGCAGCAGTGAGCCCAAGATAATGGAGTCCTATAATTTTCTGATAACAAATATGAGTTTTGAAATAAACAGATCTTTTTTAGCATTCTTATTTTAAATAGATTGCATACATGATGCTCTTTCTATATGTCTTTTCCATTATCTTTATCTTCACAACAGTACAGGAGATTAAAATAATGTTTGCTGGGAAATTATGCTTTGCAGCGGGAAACGGAAAGCCATTTTTAAAAGGACTGTCTTGTGAACAAAACACAAAAGCCCCTTTCTGTTGTAATTATTCTACTAAAAAAGCTGTGCTGCCCTTCTAAAAGAGAAACATTGCTTATTAAAGTTTTTCTTATAATGTAGAAACAGAAAAGCTAACTTGATTTTTCCCTGCTTGTAGAATAGAGTACAAACAAGGTCAGATTTTTCTGTAAAGTAGAGCTGAAGCTGCCGCAGAGAAGCAGCTAGCTGGGGTGAGTGTGAAGGGGCAGCAGCAGGGACTGTGTCTTGGATTTGTTTCTGGCTTTCCCACAGACTGTTGCATTACTTTAGAGTAGGTGGCTTGGGCTACCTGTTTCTTTCTTTCCCTGCCAACCTGAAGGCACATTTCCCATTTTGCTCAATATATTATGTATAAGAAGAATTGCTGTGAATAGAACTGGTGGTAGTATTTACTGTTGTTTAACATAATGTAGTAATAGTAGTAATTAAAATTTACTGCTGTGGTTGACATATGCCGATCTTATTTTAACTGGAAGGTTAACATTTCATGTTATCAACCATCCTCAGATGAAATCAACACGGTGACACAGTACAAAAAGTAGCCGACATGTTATCCTGTGTTGTGGTAGTATTTGCCTTGCAGTGCAATGAAAATTAGAACGTGAGACCTAGTCATCAGTACAGCCTGAAAGCGCATAACATGAGGTTAGTGGCCCTCTGAGTCTTTCATAAAGGAGAGCTTTCTAGGAGAGAAGATAAGGTGTAAATAATGTCTTTTGCAAAAGACAGATCTCAAGTATTTTTGTCAAACACTGACGTTTGCTGCCAGTTGTGAAGACTCTGCCTTTTGTTCACTTGCTGTTATGTTTATGCTTTTTTGTTTTCGTTACCTGTTTCTTAGAAAGATAACTTCAAAGAATTTTGTGCAAGCATTGTCCCATTTTAACCTGGTCAGTGTCAGAATAGTTAGGATATGGTACTGTAATTTTTAAACAAAAAAAAAAAACAACAAACACTGATTTGTGTGTGAGTGTTAAATTGCAGAAAGTTATGGGCTTGTCAAAGAAGTTCAGGTCAGGCAATGCACTCAATTTATAGAAATAAATGGTGCAGAAGGCAGCAACATAGACACTGATATTATCCTTAAAAGCTGCTTTCTGCAGATATAAGTACACTGGTGCTTTGGTTCATATACAGAGCTTCACATGTCATGAGCTGGGTACTGGGATGTTGGTACGGTCTTTTTTCATCCTTAAAATGCAAAATCATTTTACACTGTTGAATTAGTTCAGGGTCATCTCTCATTCTTTCTTACGTTGTACATAAAACTGCATGTGACCTTTTTCTTCTGGGTGTTTGTGTGGTTTTTGGTTTTACTTTCTAAGAGTGTTGGAAGGGAGAGAAGAAGAGAGGACAAAAGAGATCTTTTTTAATACATGCATAGTAAAAATAGCTAACTGGTTCTTCCTCGGCATCAATCAAAGTAAATTGCATTGAGTGGATAATTGAGTGTATATTCTGAGAAGCGTACAAATTACATTTTCCCAGGAATCGAGTTAGTGATGAACTCTACAGAAAGCCTTTGAGAAGAAAGCTTTTTGTGTTATAAACAAGATAGTGTGCAGTAAATGAAGCCAAATTCTAGGTCTTCCCTGAATCTTCTCTTTTTTTTGCACGTTACCTCCAGTAGTAGTATTTACAGACTTTATTCTTAGTTGAATTGGCTTGAGACTGGCTTGAGACTTACGCAAAACCTGTAATTTCTTAAAGCTGGCTTTTTCTGTCAGGTGAGTTTGGTCGTTTGCTTGTTCTTCCCCTGTTTTCTTCAGACATTCAGCTAGTTTTGAAGCATGCTTGTTTTGATTGTCTGAGACCTGTTGGGGTGCAGTGTTTACCTCAAGCACTTTGGAGAAGCAAGACTGAAGAGAGCAATTTGGGGAAGAGCAGTTTTCTGATCAGGGTCTGCACAGCTTGCATCTGATACGGGTTGCTGCCCATGTGCAAAGTAGTGTTAGATTTGCTTGTCATGGTCCATTTGGATTGCTCAAATTTAGATGGCAACATACACTGCAAATTAAACTTGATCTTATGAGTTTACAAGGAAGGAGAACAAACATCAAACAATCACTCAGTCGTCTTTGTACTGACTAGACTAACACATGAATTCACTAGTTCATCATTTAATTCACGAGGTTTCTAACTCAAAAGTTCCCTGATTCATAACTCATAACTTGTAATTTGTGCATCTGTGAGCAAAACAGTTGTCAAACAAGAGGAGTAAGAGTGCTCCATCCTTCCCCGTATTGCAGCGGGAGGCGCGAAAGCCTCAGCAGTATGGCTGCTGTCAGATCTGCTTCAAAATCTTTGGGGGCAAGCTGACATATTTATGCCATCCAGCTCGGAGGTTTGGTCTGTACCATTGCCGTGAGTTAGAGGATTCTGAAGAAACTGCCAGACAGTGTGCAAGGGTGATGGCTGTGGGGGACAGTGGCAGTGGCTGCCCAGTGACCTACAGCCCTCCCTGGCCATCGCGTTTGCCTGCGCATTGCTCTCGGGCTGACGGAGCTGCTCCCAGCATACGTCAGGTCTTAGCGGCCGCTGTGTGCCAGCCAGGGCCTGAGCGGGAGCAGGGTGAACACTCACTGTTCCTAGCTGGAAAAGACGAGCAGAACTTTCAAGGTTTATGTTCCGGCAGTTGAATATCACCTGTACTTATTTAACCGTCTGAATCCATCCCCTGGCAATGTCAGTGGGGCAGCAGAGAGATGGGTTGGGGGGGGGGACTCATTCTGTTCAGGGGCAGTGGTGCTAGGAGCCGCTAGGCTTTCTTTACCAAGCCACAGAGAACTGACTTGCCTTGGGATTCCTGAGTAGCTTTGTGTTGGCACGTGGAAAGCAGGGTAAAGTCAGAAAAACAAAGGTTTGTTGCATCAAAATGATGTGAAGGACCTTGTCTTATTTCTAAATGTATTGCGCGTGCAGCTGTAGGGAACATGAACACAGGAGAGAGTTACAACTGTATCGCTCTATAGTCATTTGTTCTGCATCCATTAAACAGAAATAAATTGTCGAGATGCAGCAGGGGATTGTTAATAGAGGATAAGGCTATAGTTCCAACTTCCCACAGAGTAGCAAAAAACCCATGAGTGCGTGTTTGTTTTAAGACCACAGAGTTAATCTCAGTAGACTTCCTACTTGTGACAAAAAGAATATTCCTTAATACACAGTCTAAACCCTTTGTTTCTTTTCATAAGTCATTGGAAATTGTTTTCTAGCTATTGTTTTTACAAAGGGTGCAATAAAAAAGGCTTGTGAAAAGGAAATGCTGCATGAAATTACAGTGTCTGAGATCTGTTGTTTGACGTCTTTGACTGAAAAATTATATGGTATACAGGATACTCTCTGAGTAATAATTTACTTCAAATGAGATGTTGGCTCAAAAGTACTTCTGTGGTATTGGAGCTCTAGATTTTGCTTTTAGAACTACAGGGAGGTTTTTCTGTTCCCTGGATGACACTGGCAGTGTCTTTAGACTGACAATGAATGTTTCAGACAGTTTTTAAGGTAGCATCTGAAGCAGCCTGTCGCAGGAAAGAATGAGAGGTCAGGGCTGTGCATGAGAATTTATTTCTGATATTCTCAGCATTCTCAAGAGTTTTGGCACTGCCTTTAAAGTAGAGTTTAGGGATGCTACCTTCAACTGGTTCTGTGGCTTCAGTAATTAGATCGTTTTATCTCTTTTACCTGTCAGCCTGTACAGATGAAGTAATTGGCATTTGGAACATTCAGAAGCTTCTAAGTGAATTACAATTCGGCGTGATTACGGATCATCCTTTGGAGAGGAAACACGTGTAGTGTGGCTTTGAGCATGCATTATTGTGGGGTTAATCCAAGGGATCTGTACTCAGATGCGAGCTGTAATATGAAGCCACATTTAGACATGCGCTGTGTCAGTAGGGCATTTGAGCTATGTTATTTTTCCTAATGGGTTATAAAAGAGAGAATTTCACACATGTGACAAGGGAAAACTATTAGTACTAAACATGGCTTAGTCTCTCTGCAGATTGGGCTCATTACTGATTTGGATGAGAACTGCACTTGGAGCTTATCCCAGAGCTGCGATGAATTAGCCTGTATGAAAAACACTTCAAGTATCTGGTCAAAACCTTTCTTCTGTTTCGCTGAGTGAGGGGTTGAGGAATCCAGGTTATTTTCTGTACTGCAGATTCTTCACCTACTGTGTCCTTGGGGGATGGATGCACCCTGAACAGGATGGCTGGTTCTAATCCTCCTGCTTCTCGGAGGTTATAGCTACTGAATCAAATTCTTCAAGACATAAGTCTTTTATTCTAATGATGACCAAGTTGGAGAAAGTACTGACTGTTAGGTTATGTGATAAAAGGCCTGTCTGGCCACAGACAAGGGAGCGCAGGGGCAAAAGCAGGTGGAGGGACCCAAGTAACGCCCTGCTGGCACTCCTCCCAGGACCATCTTAGGGGAGGTGTAACCGCATTGGTGGCTCATCTGCACAGACCAGAGGAGCTCAGAGGCAGGCAGGGGAACCAGAACGACAGACTTGGAGACACAGGCAACCCTGTCTGGCTCCTCCTGGGGCTGCACTGCACTAGCTGCAGCCCAGTGGTCCAGGGGTGCCACCTATCAAGATGAGACTCTCCAGAGCACCCCATAGACTGAGGGGGGGTTGCTGCCAAGGAGTAGAGGACACATTATGGAATGGAGAGGAAGAGCATTTCCGTATTACACAAGACTTAGGGGATCTTAAGAGCACAACCAAAGGGAGAGCAAGGGAGGGGTCTAGGCGATTTAGGGGAAACAAGAGTGGGAAAATGACAGTGAGGGATAAGGAGATAGAAGCAGTGGCTTGCATTTAAGCAGGGCTGGTTGGTACACTTGTCTTGCCATGACCTGTGTCTGACTGGTACGGTTTATCCTGAATTCTTACTAAACTCAATTTCTAACTATTTTCTTGGGCTAAGGACTCTTGTTTACTATGTGCATGTGTTTGGGGGGTGTGTGGGGTGTGTGCTGTCTAAGTGCCAGCAACTGGAATATATGTATTTCCCACTAATGGGCCTTCACCCTGATTAGCCAGAGAGAGGAACAGGATGAGGTAATTAGTGCTGTTCATTTCTGTTTGTGTCGATCTGCAGGGCCAGAGCCTGCTGTGTATGTATGAATGTATGTGTTGTGTAGATGTGTTGAAGTCTGTGCCCGCTGGGACTGCATTCCCATCTTTTTGTAAGGGTACATGGATGGAGAGAGCACCTCTTCCTTTAAGGGTGCGCGGTAAAGGACCCTTTCAATGTAAAAAGGTAATAAGGGAGAAGCCATAAAAGAGAACATACAGAGGTGCAAACCTGACAAATGATAAAGCAGGCGGTAATGAGAACCAAACCTGGTCAGCCACACTAGTTGCTTAAAGGTATGTGGAATGTGAGAATGTTTATTTCATTAAGGTTATCTGATAGAGGTCCAGTGGGATACTGAGGAAGAGGGGGAGGCTGTAAGTGAAATATGCAGAGACACAAACCTGACAGACACAATGGAGGGAAGAAAAGAAACAAAGCTCGTCACACTCATTGATGGGCTATCAAAAAGCTGCAGGAAATCCAGTACTTTGCAACTGATAAGGATGCAAACCTGAGGGTCTGCCATGTTTGGGGGTGTCCTTGGAACTGTGCAAACATTGAAGGAAGGTGCAATGGAAGTTGTTGAGGCAGAACAGAGGAGGAATAGACAGAAAGGAGTATAAGAGGGGCTGGCTGCATTTAAGCTGGGGCCGATCTGTATGCTTGTCTGACTGAGCCCTGCACCTGACAACTACAGTCTGTCTTCTTACTAAATCCTTTCATAATTATCTCTGTGTAATCTCACTCTTTGTCACTTCTGTGTGTGAGGTCTGCAGGGACTTAAGTGCAGGACTTCAAGAACTGGCATTGAGTGGCCAGTGGGCCAGCAGCTGGAGTCAGACTGGGAGTGTGGGTGCCCTGTGGGTGCCAGGGGTGCCAGGGGTCGTAGCTCTCTGGACTTAAGAGAGGGTCCTACGGAACGTGAGCCCGGGGTGCCAGCCACATGAGGGGGCCAGTGGGAGTGACATCGGTGACAGCAGCTGCAGCCAGACTGGTGGTGTGGGCACCCCTCACTTGTGGTGCCAGCAACAGGAGCGAGCGGGGCCTCAGTGCAAGCTACTGGAGCCAGCGAGGGTCTTTGCCACCAGCTGCTGGCGCAGGAATGGTGGGTGTCCTGAAAATCGGCTACTGGGAGGGACCAGGGCAGGTGAAGCAAGTCAGGGGCTCAGCGCTGGTGCCGGGGACAGGACCGCAGGTCGCAGCCTGTCTGCCGGGTGCTGTGGAGGCAGCGGGCAGCTGAGGGTCTGCATCTTCCCCAAGCCTGATGTTCGTTTGTGTGCGTGTAATTTACTAGCAAATTCCAAGCTGGACTAGCCAGTGGGTAGGAAGCCTGAGCTCTGGGCATGGGATCAGGCAAGCAGAGGAGCGGTTGCCTGTGTTCAGGGGGACCAGTGCATGCTGGGTGCCTGCGAGAGAAGCCTGCGAGTGCTGCATGTTTGCTGGTGAGGACCAAGCGGGACCAGCCAGCAAGCAGAAGGTCCATGAAGCGGGTAAGAGGGCCTGGGTAGTGGTATTTGATGGACAGAAGGGCTGTGCTGGTACTCAGAGGATCTGCGTGCACTCATGGCTCTAGAGAATGGTGTGGATGTGCCTGCACTAGTGAACTCCAGTCTCTACCAGCCAAAGAGAAGGAAGGGGACATGGCTGTTTATACTGAGGTTTTATCCAGGTGCTATACATAGGTGTTACTTGAGGCAGTGCCTTGTCTGCGATGGGCTGTGGCTGGACACGTCAGTGTCCTGCACGTCTCTCTGGGATACACACCCAGCTTTGCTGCTGTTGAACCTGCAGCCACATCCCTCAGCCTGGGGCTGGGCTCCGGGCCAGGCAGGACAAAGCCCAGGGCCGGGAGCTGTGGGAGGTGGTGTCCGCTCCTGACACCCCTTAACACCTTGCTGCTCGTTGGACCTGGCAGCAAGGAGCTGTGGCAGCCTTGCCTCTGTGGAGCTACTGAATTCAGCCCTCCCTAACACATTAAGCATCAGTAGGGGCTGATAAATTCTCTAGCTAGCTGTTTTCTTCGAGAAGGTCACGTATTAGTAATCACAGCAGAAGACACTAGTTTGCCTTCTGAAGCGCTGCCCTTGCCGCTGCCCACCGTTTGCACACCATTAGGGATACCACGTGTCACCCTTGTCACTTGTCAGCAACAGGAGTTCTGCCCTCCAGCTGTCTTGTGCAATTTCTGATTTTTAGGTACGGTAGGTTTAAGTTACAGCTGGGAGATACTCTGTGGTAAAAATCTGCTCTGCCCTTTTCACGGAGAAGAGAAGGCTGATATGGACATATCTAGCTGACATGGGCTTGATTTCTGTGTACAAGTTTATTATTCAAATGTTTTCCATAACTGGCTTCCCGAGCCTTTTAGCAATGTCCCTGAGCCTTTCTAGGCTCACTTGCCTGGAAGTGCTTTTCTTCCAGCACTGCACCCTGCTCTCGATTTATCTCATCTCACCTTGTACCTTAGAGAAGAAGCACTGGGACCAGAGGTTCTTACGTCTTGAGGGGATCAGCCTGTTTCGGACACTCCTCTGCGTAACAGAAGAATACGGGTGTCAGGAGTAGGGCCTTTAGGTGGCACGTTGCTAAAAATCATGACTAGAATATGATTTATAGAAGGGAGGACTTTCCAAGAGCCACTCATTTGGCCTGTCATTCATTCTGCTTTTACAAGAATAAAACCTCTAGGGAAGCGCTGGGTTTTCGCCTTTCTCTGACAGAGTGCCACAGCGGGTAAGTACTTGAAATCACGAGAACCGTTAGCAGCCTGTCTGACTGCAGTGTATTTCCACACCTCCAGTTCTGCCTTTGAAGCTGTTGCTTGCTGTTTCTCCTCTTAATGAATGTTTGAGGTGGTTTCATTTTATATTTGAGAGATGCTGTTCCCTCACCTCTTGACGAGAAAGTGGAATTTGTGTTGTCACCATGGATAATGGGTACAGGGAGACAGTTTGAGGTACACGGTGATGAAGGTTGAGCACGCATCTCTTTTCAAATTTTTAAAATTAGCTTTAAGTCTGGCTTGAGTGGCAATCTAGTAAATAGGGGAAATTGTGCCTTAGTTTCAGTCACCTCTCAGAGATCATGCTGTTTTAGAAGTGGCACGTTGTTCGTTGTGTATTAATTAATTCCAGCGCAGTTTGATGATAGGCTTTCGCTGCAGGCTTTCTTTGCAGGCAAAGGGAAGCGTTGCTGAGCGGCTTCCCCGGGTGGAAGGAGGCCGGGGCGGTGGCGGGGGGATCTAAGGACATGTTGTCCCGGCTCCCCGTGTACGTTATCGAGCCTGAAAGCCCTTCGCAGCGGTTCGGGAGAGGTGCTGGTTGCGATGGGTGATGGAACACATTTTCCTGCAGAGCTGCTGGGAAAGGGCTGACAAGCGCAGTTTTGGGAAGGGTCTGGAGAAGCTCATTGCGTGTGTCTTTATTGCCACCTTCTGGAAAGGGAGAAGAGTAATTCTTGAGTAGATTTCTACAAGCATCACGGCCTTTTTGTTTTTGACAATCCGAGTGCCAACTTTTTTTTTTTTTTTTTGTACAAGTACTTACCAATATTGGCAATGGAAGACAAAAGTATGTGCAAAGCAAAAATACTATTCTCTTGATGCTCCTGGAGAAATCGCTGTACTTGACTCTCTTTCTTTTATCATTATTTTGCATTTTCTGCAAGTAGCCTGTTTCCACGGGCACTTTCACCTTAGGGGACTTGGGTTTTTAGCTTGTTCTTGTAAGCAATAGGATTGCAGAAAGAAAAATTACTTGGAATAAGCAATTATCAAAGCTGATACTTCTTCAGAGTGCTTTCTAGAACATATGTGCACCTTGAATTTAACAGCATCTTTATTTTAATGAAAGGAAGGTGAAATTCTTCAGAAGCCCTTGTTCCTAACCTGTACTTAGTGATGTCAGTGGAATTTTTTGTTTGGGTTTGGGTTTTGTGAATTTCAGTAAGAATGTTTAAGCCATGACCAAGTATTTGATAGTAATCCCTTTCAGATGTATAACACTAGAACCAGACTAGCTTACTGAAGAATTGCGTACAGGGAAAAGGGAAGAGCACTGCTTAATTCATATATAAGCAATGCATGTTTAATTTATTATAATTTATGGAAATCTTATTAAGGCCTCAAGAAAGTAGACCCTGATGCATTTGAGAGGAATGGCAGAAATGAACCACGAAGTAGATTTTTATCTTTGCACTGGTAATTCTGAGACACAGATATTAACACAGTCAAGCAATATCCAGTATGCAATTTATATACATATGTGTGTTTATATATACTGTGTTGTGTTATATTTTATATATAGTTTATATATTATATAGTGTGTGTAACCTGTATATAAAATATATGCCTATATTTAAATAAATGTATGTTTTAATGTAGAAAAAAACCCCAAGGAAACCAGAACAGGAGCTAGACAGACAAATTATCTCAGATGATATATTAGACCATTTAAGGTAGGAGACTGAAAAGCGGTGACTTGCCTATAGTCACATAGAGGAGTCTGTAGCAGAGACAGAAGCAAATTTAGATTTCTAGAATCATACCCACAGGGCCAGGTGTGTCCCCCCACACCAAGCTAAAGAGCTTTCTTACATCTCTGCTTGAATTTCTTGCAGAGTTCCTGAAAACATTTCTAGTTCCAGGAACAAAATACCATTTTCTTCTTCCCATCTCTTAAATGAAGTCTTCTTTTAGTAGCTGTCATCTCAGTGATGAGACTGCCTTCTGCAGTCTGCAAGTAGATTTCAATCCAAAATTTTAATCCATGCGAAGCAATGACACACCTTGAGCAATTCCTGAGAGCAGTTCTAAAATATGTTAAAATGTGAGAGGTGCAGTGAGATGCTAATGTCACTTTCAATTTTTCCCCATGGTTTGTCATCATAATGAAATCCCACGTGAAGCTAGCAGCATTAGAGCATTGGCTGTTGTGCGGGTAAACAGAGGGGATATTTTAATGAAACTACTGAGGTTCTGTGTCTGCCTATAGATTTTTAGCAGCCTTTACTTTACATGAAGTATCTAATGCCTTGAACCCAGTGTCCCTCTGCAGATGATGTGTATTGATAAAGGCAGCATATTATTGTAAGGTTTCATCACAGACTCTTAATTCCTTTTTGGTAAACTGACACTCTTTTTGGAAAAAAAAAAAAGCAACCAAAACAGTTGGACTGTGCCATAACAAGATGCCTTGTGTTTTTTTTTCCTTCAGGTGAAAAATGTGTTTTGTATGAAGGCAAAGGAAGGCAGAAAAAAATCAATACGTGCTTTAGTGGCTGTCGGAAATGGTAAAGGGGCTTCAGGTATGTGTGTTCACTGTATGTAAGAGATAGCAAATTAATCATTGTTTGTAATAGGACTGCAGGAGGCATGGTGATTTAAGGGGACTTTTTATGCTTAAAAAAAAAGAAATATACTCTTCTTTCCTCTGGGCAATATGGAAATATCTGCAAGAATTTTGAGTTTCATCTATAAAAGTAAGCTTTATAATCAAATTATATATGTACTTATTTGAACACTTTGTTTTGTGTGTAAAAAGAGTTTAGAAAAAGTAGTAATGTGCGATTAGGTTTGGAGCATATATTATCCAGTGGTAATAACATCTTTTATTTAACTCTAGAGTGATAGCACTAACCACTGGTAGTTCCTTCCAGAAGGGATCACCTGTGCTTTCCTGTACACACAGTTTCATTTTATTGTAGATACTGTTTATGTTTTGTAAAAAAATCAAAGCCTGAAAGTATTCAGCCATGCATACTGCATTTGTTTCACCTGGCCTTAATCACCTAGCCGCAGAGTGCAGCTGTTTACTCCCAAGTCAAAGAAAAGAATCAGGCACCTGCAGAAGGTGCTGGAAGGGCACGGGGGCCGGCTACGTGTCCTCTGGCACAGGCGGTGCAAGAAAGCTCGGCTGAGCCGGCTGTTTCACAGGCGCGCCTGCGCTTGGCTGGGATGAATCTGGGCTTCCATGGTTACTAGAGCAGACAGAGTCATAAGGAGGTAGGAGTCAGCAGATATGGGTTTGTCTTTCTCGTTTTGAAAATTGCTTTCATGTTGTTGGGGTTCTTGGGGTTGTATTTTCATTTGCTCTAACAGCAGTGACCACCTTGTGGGAAGGGGCAGCGGGGCTGGTTGTATGTTTTCCTGGGTTATTTTCTAGCTAGTGTTAGCATTTCTAGATTATTAGTATAAATCTGGCTGCTTTTTTTTTTTTTTCTCCTTCACCCTAACTGTCAGGATAGTCCTTTGGAAGTATTACTGCTTTAAGTTAAAAGGGGCTGGTTTACTGGTAGTTTTGCCTAGCATCTTGATTCAGAAATTCTTAATGAATCCGTCTGATCAGAAGATCCTAAATATTAAGCCTCTTTAGGAAGCTTTCTTTTATTAAAATTAATCATAAAGAAAAAAATGCGCTTTGCAGGCTTCCTACAAATACTATATTTATACTTTAGGGAACAATAGAATACTTGGGCCCCTTTGCGTCCAGCGTCATAGTAACCTCGGTGATCTGCAGGCTGACCCATTTGAATTCTTTCTTTTTTATGACTCTTTATAATGGTCTCTTGAGCAAGCAATTTGAAGTCTAACCATAGAAATGCTATGGCATAAATTAAATACAACAAATCAAAAGAAATGTAGGATTTTGAAGGATCTTATACGAGCTGTGAAAAGAAACCTCTTTTCTTTCTGAGCAAAGACTGAGAATACTGGTCAGAGGCGTTCGGTTTAGTTGTGATTTCTTTGTAACAGAACTGAAGCACAGTTATGTGTGGAGGGTGATGATGACCAAGCTGTCTCTTGAAGCAATCAAAGCATCGGAGTGCAGCATCTCCCCTGGATTAACTAGCCCTGGATCCCAGCGTAAAGACACTACGTAGCCACCATGTACAGCAGTGGGTTTCTTCCATGTTTCCAGTTCTGTTATTGAGGAGATAATATTTATCTTTCACTCAGTTTTCAAATACCAGGAGTTAAAGGCTTTTTTTATTGTTGTTGCTGTATGATAAGCTTTATTTAAGCAGCACCCTTGAATGTGCTACGTTTTTCTTCATAAGGAGGTAGTTTCCGTGCATCTTCCTGTGGATACAAATGGATGTACATTAACATTACCATTAGACCTCACATGGACTTAGAGATAAGACAGCGCTGCAGAATTAAAAAAGAATTAGTTAAAACAGTGGAAAATTAATAGCTGGGAAGTACATAATTCAAATAATATAATCCAAATGATAGAGAATTCTTACCTCTGTCAGGAGGCAGGAGTAGGGCATGTATTGTATTTGGGACAGAGTACAGGAAACTGCATTTGTATTGCTAAGTGACTCTAGTAAAGAAAATCCATATGTATTCAGAGCACCCACCTTTAACTGTAGTCTCCTTTTATTCTGAACAGAATAGGTATCGCTGATGTATGGAGAGCTTTAATAAGACAGCTGTATTTCCAGTCAACTACAGTTTTGCAGAACTTCATTTATGTGAAAAATTCAGGTCCAGATGTGTTTCTAAAGCTGTATTTTAATTTAGTTTGGAGGGGAGGAAAATTTATATCTAGAGGAAGGTATGGTTCTCCAGCAAGAAGATAATTACTCTGAAAAAATCCTTCCTACCTCTTCTTTGAAAAGCTTTTTCGTGAAACATGTTATCACTTTAAACCATATGTGCTGAATGATTGAACTGAGGTTCCCAGGTGACCTCATTGTCCTCAATTTCTAATCTGTTGTGTGATTTCACAGCATTAATACGCTGCTGCTGTGCTCTGCGCGTGTGTTTAGAAGAATAGCGCAGTTTCCTTGCGTTTACTTGTGCAGGAGTTGGAAACTGGCAGCGGGCTCTGGGTGCCGGGTGCGTGCGCAGGGAGAGCAGGCGCAGGAGGGAGCTGACAGCGGCAGTGCTCCCGGCTGCTTCTTCCGCAGCAGGCTCCAGGCTTGCAGTCGTAGCCTCTTTGCTTGTAGCACCACAGCAATCAGGATGGTATTTCTTTTCTGGATCTCTCCTAGCTTGTTTCTCCTGTAATGTCTGCATGGAATTAGCGAGTCAGTGTTGGCCACGGGGTCCAGTCCCATTGATTTTGGGATTAGGCATTTGGATACAGGTAATCCACAGCTCCAGCTGATACAACAGAAACATCAAAGGACCAAACAAAATAGATCTGCTGATTTGAGGTTAAATGATTTAAATTCGATCTACCTTGACATTGTTGGACTACAGATTTGTGAAAACAGTTGTCACATCCTCTTATTCATTCCATACGGTCCATTGATGCCCTGTCTGAGCAGACTGCAAATACCCAGAGACCGCTGTGAAATCTTTTGATCGCTACCACAGCTGACCTAATAAATAGGAGTAGGTCTGAGGGTTTGGAGGTAATTAGGTCGCAGTTTGTAAACTGGCACGCTGGTTTTTCTGTTTTACAGGCACGCAATTTTTGCAAATGCACTATTCTCTTAAACCTAATTTTCATGTTCTCTATTTCGCTAACAGAAACCCAGTCTCCTTCGCTGCTTCTAGGGTCTCGGAGCTGCTCTTTGTACAGATGTAGTTGATATAGCTGCATCACTTTCCTTTCTTTTTCTTCATTCTCTTCTTTCTTTTTAAGCAGAAGACTGGACTTTTTTTTGGCTGAAGCAGTCACCATTATTCAGTTGTTTGGAACAAGTTTGGACAAATAAACAGAGTAACTTAAGCCTTATTTGTTTTGCCATTTGTATTGCCAACAAGCAATTGGCATCCAGTTGTCAGGTATACATAACTGTTAGGTATACATAACATAACTTACTTTCTGTGCTTTCTGTGGCTTTCTTTGGACAATTTTCTGAGTATGATCTGTGCGATGGAGTGGAAATAACAAATAATAAATGTACTTGTGAAGTTCTCTTTTTTTTTTCTTTTCTTTTTTTTTTTTTCCTTCCCCTTTTGCTTTCTGAAGGTCCTGCCTCGTTTCTGTCTTGCAGGTTTTGCCCTGGGGAAAGCCGGTGACCGGATGAACGCATTACGGAAAGTATGTTGGTTGAATTATTTGTTGCTTAATCAGTATCTTTTGTAGTCTATGCAGAGGATCCATGTACATGACTTGTCCATCCTGACACAAATAATCATAGAATCGTTTAGATTGGAAAAGACCTTTAAGGTCATAGAGTCCAACCATTAGCCCAGCACTGCCAAGCCCACCACTAACCCATGTCCCTAAGCACCACATCTACACGTCTTTTAAATACCCCTACGGATGGTGACTCAGCCACTTCCCTGGGCAGCCCGTTCCAGTGCTTGACCACCCTTTCAGTGAAGAAATTTTTCTTGATGCCCAACCTAAACCTCCCCTCGTGCAACTTGAGGCTGTTTGCTCTTGTCCCATCACTTGCAACTTGGGAGAAGAGACGGACACCCACCTCGCTACAACCTCCTTTCAGGTAGTTGTAGAGAGCAGTAAGGTGTCCCCTGAGCCTCCTTTTCTCCAGACTAAACAGTTGCAGTTCCTTCAGCTGCTTCTCACAGGACTTGTTCTCTAGACCCTTCACCAGCTTCGTTGATCTTCTTTGGACGTGCATAGTGAGGTTGCCCTGCTATGTGATTCAGCTCATGCACTCTCTGTTTTCTTTCTACTCCCTTTTCTATGGCATATACCTATCCCCCACCCCCTTTGGTCACTTGTTTCCAATATCTATATAGTGTACAATCTGCTTGTAGCTTTAGCATGTAGCAACTTTTCTCTTACCCATGCATAGTGACCTTATTAAGGGTCCTTTAGACTTCAAAACGTTACTCGGCCATCTACATTAATCTCATTTGTGTTATAATGCTCAACTAAGCTATCAAAGTAGCAATGCTAAAATATGCAAAGTTTGATAAAGTTGATACTATATTGAGAAGTCTTTTTAAATATTAAACCTGTTAGGAGAAAGCAGTTCTTTAAAAAGAACATTTTCATTTCCATAAATTAAATGGTTTAGATGTGGCAAACCTGTTTTCCTAAGTTTTCTTGCTTGCCTTTTTCCTGTCTAGTTAACTAGACAATGGTAAATTTCAAATATTTTACAGAAAAAGAAGAAATGTTTTCTGCTTTTATTCCCTAGGCAAAGAATAAAGCAATACGCTGCTTACATTTCATAGACCTCTATCAGAACCACACAAGTAAGTATTACGATTTATTTAGACTTTCTTTAACTTCCAGTAAGTACTGAATATACCAACAATAACTGGTTGCGACTAGTTACAAAGCATAAAAAGATGTTACCTAAAACTTTTCTGATCTGACACATTGTATTATTATTATTATTATTATTCATGCATCGTTTTGCTTCTTCAGCATGCTGTATGAAATCTTAGCCCCAGACTGTTGTAGCTGGACAGTGGTAGCGTTGGAGTACATAGTCTGTCAATCCCTGTGTAAAGTAAATCACCATGATCTGGGACAAGTATGTGATTTACGCTTCACTTTCACTCAGGTTTGTATCAACAGTTGTAGGAAGGTCCATGAAGAAAAGTTAAGAATACATAATACAAAATATTGTTAAAATATTGAGAAATATATCTTCCTTCTGGTCTCCTGCATTTGACATGGGAGATGGGGGCAGACTTTTTAGTAGGGCCTGTTGCAATAGGACAAGAGGTAATGGTTTTAAACTAAAAGATGGTAGGATTAGACTAGATACAAGGCAGAATTTTTTTGTGATGCGGGCAGTGAAACACTGGCAGAGGTTGCCCAGAGAGGCTGGCGATGCCCCATCACTGGAAACGTTCAAGGTCAGATTGGATGGGGCTCTGAGCAACCTGGTCTAGGGGGCTGGAACGAGATACCTTTAAAGGTCCTCTCCAACCCAAACTGTTCTATGATTCTGTGTTTAAAATTTGGACACTTCATGCATAGTATTTCAGGCTCTTTAAAAATGGGGGCAAGGGAAGGGGGTAGTAGCAAGATTAGGTCTCTGCTGACGCAATTTGAATTAAAGAGGTCAGATACTGTCTGGGCACCCCTTCTCTACAGTGAAACCCTGCGTGCTTTCCCCCTTTGTATGTCAGAGGTGGTTCCCTGTTGATGCAGTCGATGTACGCTGACAAAGCCCCGCAGCCAGGCAGAACGTGGGCTGGGGAAGTCAGTCTGATGTTTCATGGTAGTTGTTTTTTAGTTCAGTGTAATGCCATACAAGTCCTCTCTGATGCCAGATGTAGTACCAGTACACCAAATACTCAGTTATCTTTCAGAAAGTTTTGAAAGATAGTACCTTACAGAATATATGAATATTTAACCAAGTCATTGTGTAGATAAATACTCAGTATAATAAAACTTCAGCTTACAAGTACAAAACTGCAGTTATCCTCGTGACTCTATTCCTTAAGAATTGTTATTTCACACTAACAGACTGGGGATTTGATTGAAACCCGGTGGTGTTTCTACCGTGCTTCCCATTCTACTTTATGCATAGAGGTCTTCTCTGAACCATCTTGAGTGCAGTGCTCGAGTCCACTATGCAGAGACTAAGCCGCTGAATCAGATGCGTCTAACAGCCACCACCAGAGGGTGTGAGTTTAGGGTTCCTTTTGAAGCAGAGAGAAGCAGAAATACTGGAATGGTAAATATTCTGATTGGAAAATCCAAGAATGCTGAAGCCTATGGGGAAATCTTAGGTTAAAAGCTAAATTATTAGAAAAGTCTGAGTATGAGGGAGAAGGTTGAATTTTATCCCGTGAGCTCACTTTAAAGCTAAATTGAAGCTCACTGGAGGCATGCGGACACTTGGTATTTTTCAAGTGAAGCTTGGTTTTGTGTACAATAGTAAGGTAGTATTCACAGATGTGTAAACATTCCTAAACCGTTCCAGAAATTTGGGTAGATTAACCCTTCTCTTTAAGAACTCAGAGGAGAGTAAAACCAAGTTCCCATTGTCAGTTCTGAAAAAGAGAGGTACTCCTTAAATGTGCTGAGCTAAAGCTTTTCTAGAAGGAAGAATTTAGCTGTAACACCCTTTTTTTTTTCCTCCCTTCCAGTTTACCACGACATTACAGTGAGATTTAAAAGCACATCCATCCGCATGAAGAAGCAAAACAAAGGTAATTAAAGCTGCTTGGAAATTTTGAAGTTTTATTTATTACTGACTGGTATCTTTTTGATGAAGTTAAATCCATGCAATATCTCTTTACTTCAGAGATGGATCATTTGATGCTAGTCTACCATGTTTTAAAATGTTGAAGATGATCAGTTGTTTTTCATTAGAATACCTAGTGCGAATGACATGGCTTTGTTATTGTAAGTTGGGGGTTGTCCCTCTTACAGTGGTGGGAGCTCTATTTGTGGTTTCCTTTCATGCTTCCTGAGTGTAGTTCCTTCAGCTCTAAGTTACCTAGATGTGGAAAAGTCAAATCATAGATGTTGGAGGCAGAGGCCTTTAGAAGAACCCTGCAGGTTTTTCTTCCAACCATACACCCCCTGCATCTTTGGAGAACTGATAGGCTCATTCTATTATTTTTTAAGTGATTTTTAGTTGATGTTTTCAAGACAAGGTTCAGAGGTAGTTTAGTATGCAGTAGTGGAAGTGCTTCACATGGGAATTGGAGCGCAAGCTGCATCTGTGTGCCTGTCCCCAAGTCCATACTGGGATAGCATGGGGAGATGTCCTCCCTCAACTGCCTCAGACTACCTGTGGTCGTGAGCTGGAGCCAGGATGGCATCTAGCCTACTGCTTCCTCAAGACCATTACTGCTTTGTTTTCCCTAAAATCAAGAGCTCCCAGTGTGCAGACTAGAGGGGTTATCTACCCTGGCTTGTTGTCCTGCACCATACCAGCACAAAGACCAGCTGATTGTTACGCAGTAGCAGTGTTTTCATTTCTCCGTCTCTGCAAGCTGCTCTTCACTTTGATCCCAGGCGAATGCTTCTTTAGACTTCTGGTTAGATGTGAGCAGCAGTGAGTCTGTGCCTGGTAGCTCTTGGCTCACAGGTCTGTTCTTCGATAAGGCTGCTGTTCAGTGATGTTCCATCTACAGCTGCTGCCTCCAGCCGCTTCAGCCCAGGACCCTCCTGCCCAGCCAGGAACCCGGGGCCTCCAGATGTGGCTGTCACGTTCCCTTTCGCAGGTTCAGCCGGTAGCAAAGGTTGCATCCCAGAGGCACACGGACACATGCGGGTGCGCAGGACGCTGGCACGGCTGGCCACAGACAAGGCACTGCCTTCAGCAGCGCCTACGTACAGGACTCAGTTAAACACAGCCAGCCGGCTCCCCTCCTCCCTCCGGCTGGCAGAGGCAGAAGGTTGCTAGTGCAGCACGCACAGCTCTCCCCAGGTTCGCAGGCACACACACCTCTGTGATCCCTCAGGTACCAGCAGAGCCCCGCGGTGTGCCTAGCCCCCTGCCCAGATCCTTGCCCTCTGACCTGCGCGCCAGGTCCCCTGCTCGCCGGCGGGTTCAGCCTGATGCTCGCTGCCCGCCTGGCCTGCACTGACGCTGGTTGCTCACGCGCTCCACATTCATCATCCCACTGGTTGTATGGGCATGGACCCCCTGCCCCTGAGACCCCGGCCCAGACCTACTCACTGGCTAGTCCAGCTTAAAGTTTGCTAGTGAACACCCCTGCACCCCTCACACACCCCAGGCCGGGGGAAGATACGATGCTCGGCCAGCAGGCAGGCCATGCCTGGGGGTCCTGCCTCAGCCCCTGGGGGGTTGTATAGCACTGCTGGTTCTCACAGCCCCCCTGTCCAGCTCTCCCCTGGGTTATAGTCTCAGCTGTTGCAAAGTCCAGGCTGATCTTCCTGGAATTTTGTAGATTAATTTGTGTGTGTGTGTGTGTGTGAGAGAGAGAGAGACTGCATTATGTGCTTGTGGCCTGGAAACAAGTGTAACATTACATGCCTATGCAAAAATGAGGGTTTGGGGAAGGTACAGATAAAGCTGTTGCTCTCTTTTACCTTAGTCCCCGACAAGCTTTTGTGTTGTACTCTAAGGGAAGGACTCGTAGCAGCAGTGAGAGCTGGCTGTCATTTTAGAACAACTAAATGACTTGTGTGTGTACTGCTGGAGTTTTCACATTAGACCACGGCATATGTAGACTGTCTTCACTTAAAGTATGAAAGATTCCTTCTGTTTGCTGCTGGCATTACAGCTGTTATGTATGCCGAAGCCTCTCACTTTGCGTAATTCCAGCTGGCAGTTCATTTTGAGTTCCTGTACATAGGACTGGGGCAGCTATCCCAGCAAATGATCACAACAAAGCCTCGTGTTTCAGTAGGAAAGGTGAAGTCACTGTTACACTTAAATATTCCTTTCTTGAATTTGTTCTTAATCCCTGCAAAGTGGAGAACCCCCCCAGCGTAGTCAGGATGACATATTAGACAAGTGAAAATCCAACTTAAGACAGTAACGTAATGTAAACATGTGAATATAAACTTAAAGTAGTCCCTTAGTTTGGATTTGAAGTGGATGTGCTATTTACAAATTCTTGTTAGTGGCTACCCAGAAAATCTAATGTAGATTGCTCATTACAGGTATAGCTATAGTATGTATAGGAATATAATACTTCAAAATACTTCTCTTGGTTACCTTTGTATCTTTTTCAGTGTGAGAAAATTTGTTACATTTAAATGACCCTGTTTTCTTATATAGGCCTCCCGTAATTAAACTGCAGTAAGGCAGCACGCCTGCCACAGACAAGTTAAAAATGTCTGAGCCCAACTTTTTCACCACAGCTGGAGTTTGCTGTTGGGATCCCTTCCTTTTGTGTTCAGAATAAATTTTATTCCATGACTGATGGACTAGTTTGCTGGCTTCTGACTTTCATGTATTAACAATCTGCAGAAACCTGATTGAGATAAAATGGGAGAAAAGCAACAATAAAAACACCAAAATTTAAATGCTTTAAGTCACTGAAAATTACTTCATGTAATTCACATGTAATTGTGTCTAAAACTTGATTTTGTCTTGTAGCATAGAAAACTGTTTTATCAAATGGCAGAGCAAATGACTGTGGATGATTATAGTTTATTTTCCAATTATAGGTTAAAAGAAAAAGAGACATATTGGCACAATAAAACATGCAGCACTGGAATAGATTTCTGCTCCCCCCTCCCTGGGTCATTTACTCAGCAGCGAGACTGTCCCACGGAGTGAACTAATCAGTAACCCGGCTTTTCAGCTTTTGAGTAAGATACATTAGAACAATAACCAACTTATTTTTAAAGACTAATAGAGCTAGGCCATGTGAAACAGATCTCTCAGGGGAATGAGAAAACAAAATTAGACTCCTTAAAAAATAACTCCTTCATTAAAATCTGGCAAGTCTAAGAAACCACTTGCAATTAATGCTAATATACTACAGTTACACATTGGAGCTACTATAACGCTATGATGGAGATGGATGCAGATGACATGCAAATCTCTATTGTATTTGTGGATTTTGAAATACGTTTTTCGGTCCTCACCACTCACCTACAAATTTCAAGTTGTTAGTCAGAAGCTTTTGTAATTTGGCCTGTGGTTTCCACAGGTGCACACAAGCTTTTTTGATGATCTTATTGCTTTGAACAATAAGTTGAAAGGGAATCAGTGTCGCAACACTCATTTGTTCTTTAACCTTTATGAAATATTTTTTTTCTAGAAATAGAGTATTCAGCTGTCTTTCCAAAGCAGTTTAGCTCCAAGGCGTCTGTTACCTTCTTATTTCCACTCCCCATCTTTCACGTTGTGCTGCTAATGTAATAACAAGGTGTAATTCATGCCAGTTTCTGGCCCAGGAGCAGGGAAGCGCTCTCGCTGAACCATACCTTGGTAACGTGCTGTCTTACTCTCTTGATAGTGCACAGTATTCTGCTAGCTTTTGTAAGCTGAAGGGGTAAAGCATAACTTTTTTGTGGCTGGTGACTGTTAGATTTTGCATAGACTTTGGAACTGGTGAATTGCTATTGCTGCGCCAGGAGGCACGTAGCAGGTTCACATTTTGGAGATCCAGCTGCCAGGTGTGAATTAGGTTGAAGTGGGTGCAATGATACCTTCTTGACTTTGCTGGCAGCTTCAGTCCCGCTTCTGCTGCTCAAAGATTTGCTTACCAAAAGCCAAATAAAATAAAAACGTGGTAGGTTTTATTTGTCTACCCAAAGGCCCGTGAGCAGCAAGAGACACAGTGCCAGTGGGTGCTCACCCGCTTTCCCAGCAGCTCAGTGCACACCAGACTTTTCTGGTGGAGCGTTATTGCCTATGGACTTACTTGGACTTCCCTTTTCCTTCCCTCCCTAATTTCTCTGCCTCTCTGTCTGAGAGAGGTCTTGAGCACAATCTCACGCTTTGGGAAGGTGCTGTAGGTCTCTCATCCAGCAGCAGTCTGCCTGGGAAGGAGAGGCACTCGCATTGCTTCTCCACAGGGTCCTTCTGGAGGGAAGCCCAAAGGACAGCAGTGCTTGAGCAGACCAGTGGTCTTGAGCAGTAACTTCACAACAGGAGGCCAGTTTAAATACCTGACACCAGTATGTGAACCAGGACTTTAAAGTCAGATTTACTGTCATTACGAGTTTCTGAAGCTCTCATTTGGCAGTTGGTCATCTGAAATGGCAAAGGAGGCGGGCTTGAAGCTATGTACGTGTTGCTTTTTAGAAGAGAGAGTCTCAGTTGGGATCCAGTTACATTTAGATCCTCTCCTCTTGCAATGGCTTTTTTTAATACTCTTAGTAGTAGTGGTTTTATATTTGGGAAGTATTAGAGTGTTATTTTTCTGCTGAGTGGAAGAAAGCTACCAAACCCTTTGGTGGGTGTTCCCAGGGTAGTGGGGTATGTTTGTGGAAGGTTCTTCTAAAAGCTGCCAATGGTACTTCTAAGCCAGGGGGCCTCAAACGTTTTAACCAGGGGGGCGGCGCGTGGATGAAGTGGCAGGGACTCATCTGCGGCTGCTTGGTTTCCCCCCCCAACCCCCAGCGGGGGGGGCGGGGGGGCGGGGGGGGGTTTGTAAATACCGGGGGCCGGATTGAGGACCCTGGGGGGCCGTATCTGGCCCACGGGCCGTAGTTTGAGGACCCCTGTTCTAAGGAATACCACCCAAACCTGTGTATTAAACAATTCTTTGGGGTGCATTTTTTATGGTTTTATGTTTGGAGTTTATAGATGGTGACATTTTCATTTGGTTTTGCAATATACTAAGTAAGGTGTATTTAGTTAGGTGCAGTTGGCATGCTGGAGGGAAGGGATGCCGTCCCGAGGGACTGCGACAGGCTTGAGAGGTGGGACCGTGCAAACCTCATCAAGTCCACCAAGGCCAAGTGCCAGGTCCTGCACGTGGGTCGGGGCAATCGCAAGCACAAACACAGGCTGGGCAGAGAACGGATTGGGAGCAGCCCTGAGCAGGAGGAACTTGGGGGTGTCGGTGGACGAGAAGCTCAACAGGACCCAGCAATGTGCACTGGCAGCCCAGAAAGCCAAGCGAGCCCTGGGCTGCATCCCCAGCAGCGTGGCCGGCGGGGCGAGGGAGGGGGCTCTGCCCCTCTGCCCCGCTCTGCTGAGACCCCCTGCAGCGCTGCGTCTGCTCGGGCGGCCCCAGCACGAGAAGGAGCTGGAGCTGTTGGAGCGAGTCCCGAGGAGGCCACGCGGATGATCAGAGGCTGGAGCCCCTCTGCTGTGGGGCCAGGCTGAGAGCTGGGGCTGTTCAGCCCGGAGCAGAGCAGGCTCCGGGGAGACCTCAGAGCAGCTCCCAGCGCCCGCAGGGGCTGACAGAAAGCTGGGGAGGGGCTTTGTGCAAGGGAGGTAGTGACAGGGCAAGGGGTACTGGCGTTAAACTGAAAGGGGGGAGATTCAGGTTAGATATTGGCAAGAAATTCTTCCCCGTGAGGGCGGCGAGGCGCTGGCCCAGGCTGCCCAGGGCAGCTGAGGGTGCCCCATCCCTGGCAGTGGCCAAGGCCAGGCTGGACGGGGCTGGGAGCAGCCTGGGCTGGGGGAGGTGACCCTGCTCGTGGCAGGGGGCTGGAACTGGGGGGTCTTTGGGGTCCCTTCCAACCCAGACATTCTGTGACTGCAAAGACTGTGAAGAATGGTCTTCCCAGAATGGTTTTGCCATTTTTAAGATATAATGTGTTCTAATGTGCTAGGTAACAAAAATAAGAGGTCTTAGTTCTTTATTCTTCCTTAGCTAAATTGTATGCTTACAAATAATCACTTAAGGCTTTTTCCTGCCCCACCCCCAGGTTATGGTCTTCGTTGCCACCGAGCTATCATCACCATCTGCAAACTCATCGGCATTAAAGACATGTATGCCAAGGTTTCTGGATCCAAAAACTTGATTAACGTTGTCAGAGCTCTCTTTAAAGGCTTGACTCAGCAGGTAGGTTTCATTCTCAGTGGTTCTATACGTTAGGTCAGGGGACAGAACAAGACTGATATTTTAATAGTTTGTGGTTAGTTTACATTCCAGGCTTAAAATGAAGTAATTTTCCAAAGAGCAAACAAAATCAGCATGTGGATAATTCCTCAGCAGTTGTATGAGGTTGCCCAGTCAAAACCAGCTGTATGTAACTGCCCGTTCCACAGGCAAGTGCCTCTGGGGGACATCTGAATTTCTGGGCTTTCATTTGTAGTATTTTTGGTGACATTAGAGGATGTTGTGGCCCAGCTCTGGTTGCTGCTGCTTATTTTTCTGCATTCTAAGTTTTCGTTGCCTAAGGACTGAGCATCACAGCTGCTTCTACCACTGGCATAATTAAGATCTCTGAAGTAAGTCCGGGAGGTGGTGTCATTTCCTTTAACTCAAAGTGCTCACAATGGAGAGGTCTCTCTCTGGGCCAGCTGCCTGTAGCTAATGGAAAGATCCAACGTGCAGCGTTTCCTCCGACTTCCTTTGAACACCAGCCTTAGGACGAGTCAGTCCTTTGGAAATTCCTGGTTATCTCATTTGGTCATAGAGTCTTGGTAGCTGCCAGGATTTAGCTGCTTACATTCCCAATATAGCCCTGCAAAGCTATAGTTGTCAATTCTGTCACCCTGTCCTGGCCAGCTTTTTCAGTTAGGCTCAGGAGGGGAGGGTGTTATGATCCTCTTTGCTTATGAGATAGTTCCAGATGCTTACCAGTATGTGAGGTTAATCAGACTTGAGGAAGTCTGGCATTTATTTCCAATGTACTGTCTCTGAGAAGTCTTCCACAAGAACGAACAGAGGAAGGGCCTGCTTTATAGATCGTTGCTTTGAGATGTGCACTTGTTACATCTTCTTGACTGCCCTGAATGGGAAAAAATTCCTGTTCCCATTAACATTAATTCTGTAAAATCTGAATATTAACAAAACAGCTTGTGTGCGAGGAAGAGGTATAGTTGAAAATAAGGTTAAATCCATATCATTATGTTAGCTAATATTACTTGTCAGGGCAGTGATAAGTACTTTAGTCAAAGCAAAGTTTATATCCATATAAAGACATACAAATGTTACTGTACATTACTAACATGCCAGCATGCATCCTTATTAGCAGGATGTGCCTTTTCTGGCCAGATCCTTTCCAGAAGCCAGTTCCTCAGGTGACATTGTAATGCTACTGTGTCTGCAGTCTGGCTGTCTGAATTCCTGCTACTTGTGCAATTAGCGCATTTGAAACCCATGAGGATGAGCCTGACACATCTTTTAATTGACACACTGTTTAAACTACTTACTAGTAAATTGCTTTTTTTTTTTTCCCTACCCCATGTACCATGTAGTTTGACCTGAAGTAAACCAACGTTGTGCATCATTGCTTTGATTGTGTTTTCTCTTTCCTGCTCGCAGGAGACCCACCAACAGTTAGCAAACCAGAAGAGCCTCTGTGTAGTGGAGTTCCGGGAGGAGCAGGGCCCTCTGCCCATCGTCGTGGCACTGCCCGAGGGGACTGTTCGCGAGGATCCCGAGCCTGAAGATGAGGTTCCAGACATAAAGCTGGAATGGAGTGAGGTGAAAGAAGCTCAGGGAATGAAGAAATCTCCCTGGGCAAATGTCAGACGGACCATGTGGTAAAAGCTCCAGTCCCTCTGTCTCTTCTGGTCAGAGATGCACCTGGGAAAGCCCAGCCCAAACAGACAAGTTGTCTAGGCTTACATTGCAGAGGAGGGTGCCAGTAGCGCTGTCATGCCATTTGTGTTGCTGCTCCCACTGCTGCCGTTCAGTAACAGTTTGCTTTCCCACAATTTGTCTGACCGCTGTTGGACTAGGGACGTTCAGGTGGAAACAGCCAGTGAACAGAACTTGGTCTTCACGCATGCATTTACTTGATTCCTGAAGCTGATGTTTAACCAACTAGATCCCCTGTTTCTTTCACAAGCTCTGGGAAACTACCAAAAAGATAAGATTGTGAAAGCAATAAAGGATCCTCAGAATGAGTTCAACGTGCATTTGTTGGGGTCTTTTTTGCAAAATGCCAGTGCCTGGAAGATCTTGAAGCACTCTCCATTTCAGTTCCTAGGCTCCCTTATTATGGTGGGGGAAACGTGAAATCAGAAGGTAGTTGTGTGTCTTCTGGTGGGGGGGAGACAGGGGTGGGAAGGAGGTGATGGTGGGCAACAGCTGGAGTTGTGCAAACAGTATTTATGCAACTGGGAGAGTTCCCCAAATGAAGCAGAGCCCAAATAGGTGAGGACAGCCACCCCGCAGTCTCCTGTGGAATATTGCAGTATTTTGACTAGCTCTGGAAGTCCAGTACAAAACCTGCAATCCTGCCTTTCTTACCGTCCCCTCCTCTGCACGGGTGCTGGGGTAAGACCTAACTTAATTTTCTGCCAGTTTGGTACTGAGCACAGTAAAGTCTCAGACCCTACCCAGAACTCAGAAAGTGCTTCGGCTGCCAGGGGGTTAAAGGAGAAAGAGCAAGTCCATGATACACACCAGCCTCTGACCGGAGATGGAGTAAACCCCTTCATGTATTGGATCGCCAACTGAGGTATGTGCTAGATACTAATCAGCTCACTGACTGGAGGGGATCCAGCACCCAAGTCCCACCAGAAAATAAACAGACTCTGTATCCACATGCTAGGGCACAATGCCGTACCTGGCAGCTCCATGGTTTTGTATTGGGCATGGCAAAAGAAACAGTGGAACCAAACCCAAACAATGTTTTATTAGCAAGTATTAGAGCAATCCAGGCTATAAAACAAGGCAGGAGTTAACTTGCGTGCCTCCCAGTCTGGGAGTGCTTGTCATGACATTTCTCTGTATGCCAAAAGATGCTTGTAGCACTGTCTTGTTAGCACAGCAGAAAATGCCTTAGAAATACTTCAAGACCAGCCTAGGAATTTACATTTGAAGTTCTGATGTTAAAGCTGTTTAGGAGTGATATTCTACATTGATTTCCATGCAGGTTTCTAAAGACAGTGGTTGCATACATACAAACAGGCATGGTGAATTTAATTGAGTTTTATCTCACTCGGGTAATTAAAATTCTAATTCAAAGGCCATGCCTGCTGAGCAGTTGGCTGAAGGCTTTATTCCTGTGTGCCAGCTCAATCTGAACCCACCTTCAGTAGGATTGCAAAGTGTTCAATATGCAAACTTTCTTGTAAGCAGCATTATCAAACTACTGGTAGGGGATGTGTGCTCACATTTAGTTTGCATCTTGCTGTCAAGCGAAATCAAGAATGAGTAAACCCTGGGCTAAAGGAATTAAATCTTGCTGTATTTAGATGACCTTCAGTTTGCCTCTGTCCTTGCAGAAACAGTGAGATGAAGCGAGTTGCCTCTGCCACTGACCCAAACCAGCCTCAGCTTGGGTACTAGAGAGAGCCTGAAGTGACTGACTGGATCAGCAGTTGTCATTTGTGTCCCTGTGTTGCAGCGAGCTGGTGGCTCCTGCCAGCATTTCCTCTGTTCTGAGTCAGGAATGAGGTGTGTGTCAGTACCAGTGATCGCAGCCACACTTGTAGGCGTCCCGCTGCTGCCTTGTCCTCTGTTCCTGCATTTCCTCACCCAACACATCTGGAGAAGCCCCTCCCCCCATATTCTGGCCTACACATGGTGACAGTGCCACAGGAGATCATACAAGGCCACCGCTGCACAAAAACTGGGGATGTGGGTGACTCCAAGGTCTCCAGCAATGCCCATCTGCGTAGTGGGATGAGATGGAAGGATTGGGCAGGTCTTTGGGTGACCCTGGGAGGGGCTGAGGAAAGACAAGCTTTACGGCTGGGTCCTTAGGTAGCAGCACCCAGCGCAGAGCAAGCTGTGAAGTCCAGCTCTGCCCTGGTGACCTGGGCCGAAGCGCTGCTCCTTGTGCAACCCCAGCCAAGATCTTGCACCATATTTTCCCAGCTCACGACGTGCATAGACCGTCCCTTGGCAGGAGGGTCCCAGCCTGTCTTTTGTGCATAGAGGTCTGCAAACAGCTCTGCCCCTCGAACCCAGCCCTTCTTGGTGACTCAGTAACTTCAGTTCTCACTGCTAGTGCAGGGTGAGACGCATTGATCTCGGTGGATCTTTTCTCCATGAGCCAAAGCACCGGGGAGCGTCTGAACAATTTATAGCTGGTGCCTCCGAGAGTCTCCACACAAGCCCTGCAGGCCACCTTGTGCGCTAGTAGAAATGAGGGACTGCAAGGTAAAGAAGTGGTGGGGTGAATGGCATTTGCCTTTTCAGGACTTAAAGACTAAGTAACGTAGTAACCACAAATCTCCCTCTTCCCAAGGTCCGCACACTAGCTGCGCCTGCATCGGCTCCCGTGAGGGTCTTCAGGGCTCCTCTGCCTGCCCTTGCGTGCCGCTGGAGGCGAGCCCTAGCTCGTCTCAGACCCACAGGACAACTCATGTTCGAGCACTTGAACGTGAACCAGGAATAAGGCATTTCCATCCCTCAAAGCAGATGGGGTTCAATGCCTGATTCTGTCAGCATAAGGGAGACAAAGGGGCTGGAGGGGGCCGTGGTCTTGGTGCAAGGGTCAGGGGTGGGGAAGGGACCGTAGCTGGGCCAGGGGAGGGGGTGGCAGTTGGAGGTGACCATCAGTCAGACTCTGCCACAGACCCACATGGAGCTTTGGTCCCTCCTTAGAAGTCATCTTTTGTGGGTTTCCTATTCATGCAAGATTGTTCATATTACTATAAATGCTTGTAGAGATGTTTTACCCAGCATACGGTTTACTCATCTCTCCTAGATAAAGCCGACTGTAAAATGAGAAACATCAGAAACTCCTGCATTTTCCATGGAGCCAGCCAGAATTTTCTGTAAGTTTCTGTGCTTTCAGACAAAGCAAATTCTTCTTCTGCCATTCAGGAGAAGACTGAACTGCTTTAGTGCTTTTAACTCATTGCATCACTGGAGGCAAGGTATCCAGTATACAAATATTTGGGGAACTGCCAGCGTTGTCGTTAAGAAACTATTCATTTAAGCAAGACCAACCAAGATTACAATCTGGGCATAGTTAATGAATTATATGTCTCTAATCTTGTTTTTGTCATAGGAGCTGAGGTTTTGCCTGCCTTCAAGCGGGTAGTTTGTTTTAAATAAAGTCTAATTGCCTGCTCTCCAGAGTAGATGCCTGCAGACCTCCCTGTTTTGCTGAGGAAGCTGGAAGAGAAGACCAGAGATGGAAGAAGCTCCTGTTTCACTACCAGCTGAAATCCATGGTGGCTGCGGGGGATGCAAAAGGTCCACTGTTTTTAACAGTCTGAACAAGACTTGTAAGTGCTCTGAAAAAAGGGCTGATTTCTGGCTTTTTAAATGGGCTGCTCCATCTAGCGACATCTGCAAGGGAATCCCAGGGATGGGGAGGGTGAATGAGGTGGCATGATGAGATGGCATGCTGCTGAAGATGAGGTGCCAGTCTGGGGGGATCTGGAAATGTCTGAGCAAACGCAGAGCCTAGGATGGAGCAGCCCCGTGTACTGGGCCAGGCTGGGATGGAGCAGCCCCATTACTGGGCCAGGCTGGGAGCAGCTCTCCAGGCCAGGACTGCAGGTGCCTTGTGGTCAACAAACTAAGTGCCAACCAAGCGCAAGCAGCACTCGGCAGAATGGCCGTCTCACGTTCCGTCTCACGTTCTATCTCATGTTCCGGACACTCTTGCTAATTCGCAATTAACCCCAGACAGGCACGGGGACAAGCCTTCAGTGTTTGTTATGCCCAGCGTTTCCAGTGGGGTGACAGCAATCCTCAGGCCGATGCTGTGCTCCGGGCTCTCTGTGCGGACGAGACCTGGTGTGCATATGGCAGATGGTTTGTAGGTCCTGGGCAGCATCTTTCCCTCCAGAAGCATCGGGATGTGCCATTTTCCCGGCAGCTGCCTTGGGCTGCCCAGCTCCCCGGCCACGCGGGTCCTTATGGCTGTATTGAGATGAAGGGCTGGGCATGGTGGGCAATGGAGACCTCAGGCTGCTTTCTTCATGTTCTATTTTCTTCTCTTCTTTCACCATGCAGGGAACATGCATATTGCTACAACTCACCTGGCACCTGACAAGCACAATTCAGCAGCCTGGTGTGATGCAGCCAGACCTCACCGTGTTACTGGCCCTGTGCCAAGCCGGACACTCATTCACCTGCAAGCTGTTCAGCTGCACAGGATTGAAGCTGGAGTCACGCTGCAGGGGGGTCCAGAATTGCAGCAGGACTTTGTATCAGTTCATTTGGATGCTCTCGACCCTGTGGTGGTCCTTCTCTCCGCTTAGCCCTCCCCGGGCAAAGACCTGGCCCAGGTTAGACCAGGGCCACATCCTTGTCTCAGCTCGGTCCGCAGTCGCGCTGGGCTGAGGAGCACTCCGGCGCAGCAGCACCCACCTGTTTTTTTCCAGTGCTGGTTTACAGCAGGTTGGACTAATGCTGGGGGCGGGGGGGGGGGGGGGGGGGAGAGGTACCTCAGCAAACCAGGTGGGGCCGGAAGGAAAGGGACAAGCAGGTGAACTAGTGCAGATTGTGTAAACTGGTGTGTGGCAGGGCAGGGAGAAGCAAAGGGCAAAGCAAGGCAGAAAGAAATGGGGAGGAGAGATGGGAGCCCTGCCAAGGCACAGGCTGCAAATGCGATGGCTGGGAGGCGTGGGACATGGATGTGAGGGGACAGGCAGCACTGCCTGGCGTGTGGGTGCTGGTCACACCTGGGCGCAGAAAGTGGGCAGAAACATCGCATCCCAGGGTCCAGGATCTGACCACAAATGTCTGCCTTTGTAAATGAACCTAAACAGAAAGCCTCTTCTTGTGTTCATGCTGAACTCAGGCACGTTGACAGAAGCAGAGGAAATTTGGGCACCAACCCCCACACACCCACCCCATGACAATATGATACTGAAACCAAAGTCAACAGGTGCGTGTTGAATATGAGAGCCAAGTGCTGTTGTCCAAAGTGTCTGTGAGTTCCTTCCCAACTCTGAAAAGGGTTTCTGGTTTCTTTTTCTACCTCTGTTGCAATCAGCTTGCTGTTCTCACACAAACAAGCAAAACAGGTCAGGCTGGCTTTCGGCAAGGAAGAACAAGAAAAAAAAAATCTAATGTTTTTCTCAGATTGAAATTAAAAACCTTCAACCCAAAACCATGTTCACAGCCTAAAAGTCCCCCCTGGATGTGAAGCAACGGAGCTGCCTCCAATTCAGCTTTAATTTCCCTTCCATTCTCCAGCCCTTGTTGTTATCCAGGAACATGAGATGCAGAATGGAAGCATTTTCTGCCCCACGGGCTGGAAGAGCTAACTTGGTACCACTGTTTATTAGGCACCACTAACATGAAAACACCCCTTCTGGGGTCTAACCCCCATTTAAATCAACTCACTGTCGTGGTTTAACCCCAACTGGCGAGTCAGCACCAGGCAGCCACTTGCTTGCTCCTCGCCATGGGATGGGGGAGAGAATCAGAAGAGTAAAAGTGAGAAAACTCGTGGGCTGAGATAAAGACACTTCAGCAGGTAAAGCAAAAGCTGCGTGTGCAAGCAAAGCAAACCAAGGAATTCATTCACTACTTCCCGTGGGCAGGCAGGTGCTCAGCCACCCCCAGGACAGCAGGGCTCCAGCGCGCGTAACGGGGACTTGGGCAGACAAACACCATCGCTCTGAACTTCCTCCCCTTCCTTCTTCCCCCAGCTCCATACAGAGCATGATGCCATATGGTATGGAACACCCCTTGGGTCAGTGGGGTCAGCTGTCCTGTCTGTGTCCCCTCCCAGCTCCTTGTGCCCCCCAGCCTGCTCCCTGGTGGAGTGGGGTGAGGGGCAGAAAAGCCCTTGGCTCTGTGTAAGGGATGCTCAGCAGTAAGGAAAACATCCCTGTTATCAACACTCTTTTCAGCACAAATCCAAAACATCGCCCCATACCAGCTGCTGTGAAGAAATTAACTCCATCCTAGCCAAAACCAGCACACTCACTCAAGTTAATTGCTGCGGAGTACTTTAAGCATTCAGTTGAACGGTGACCCTGCAATGGCAGAGTTCCAGATCCCCGGGGCAGCGAGGAGGGCGCGCAGCAAGCTCGCTACCCTGGGCTTCGGGAGAGCAGACTTGGGCCTCTCCGGGCACCTGCTTGGTGGAGTAGCGTGGGGTAGAGCCCTGGAGGGACGAGGGGCCCGAGAGAGCTGGTTAATGCTGAAGGACCAGCTCGTCCAGGCTCAGGACCAGTGCGTCCCAGCAAGGAGGGAGTCGGGCAAAAACGCCAGGAGGCTGCATGGATGAGCAAGGAGCTCCTGGACAAACTCCAACACAAAAAGGAAGCCTGCAGAGGGTGGAAGCAAGGACAAGCAGCCTGGGAGGAGTAGAGAAATGTCCGAGCAGCCAGGCGTCAGGTTAGGAAAGCTAAAGCCCTGACAGAATTAAACCTGGCCAGGGACGACAGGGGCAACAAGAAAAGTTTGTGTGGGTATGCAGTGATGGAAGGAAGAGCAGGGAAGACGTGGGGCCTCTCCAGAAGGAAACGGGAGGCCTGGTTACCTGGGATATGGAGACGGCTGAGGTACCTGGCAATGTTTTTGTCTCGGTCTTCACCGGTGAGCGCTCCAGCTGCGCCGGCCAAGTCGCAGAAGGCAAAGGCAGGAACTGGGAGAATGAAGAACCAGCTGCTGTAGGTGAGGATCAGGTTTGAGAGCATCCAAGGAACCTGAAGGTGCATGAGTCTGTGGGATCTGATGAGATGCACCCGCGGGTCTTGAGGGAACTGGCGGCTGAAGTGGCCGAGCCACTCTCCATCATATTTGAGAAGTCGTGGCAGTCCGGTGAAGTTCCTACTGACTGGAAAAGGGGGAAACACAACCTTCATTTTTAAAAAGGGGAAATAGGAAGACCCGGGGAACTACAGGCTGGTCAGTCTCACCTTGTTGCCTGGTGACATCATGGGGCAGATCCTCCTGGGAGCTATGCTAAGGCACATGGAAAATGAGGTGACTGGTGATGGCCAGCATGGCTTCAGTAAGGGCAAATCGTGCCTGATGAGTTTGATGGCCTTCATGGGGTTACAGCACTGGTGGATAAGGGAAGAGCAACTGATGTCATCTACCTGGGCTTGCACGAAGCATCTGACACTGCCCTGCGTGACATCCTTGTCTCTAAACTGGAGAGACATGGGTTTGATGGATGGACCACTTGGTAGATGAGGAATTGGCTGGATGGTCACACTCAAAGAGTTGCTCGATGTCCAAGTGGAGACCGGTGAGGGGTGATGTCCCTCAAGGGTCAGCACTGGCACCGGTGCTGGTTTAGCATCTTTGTCGGGGACGTGGGCAGTGGGACCAAGTGCCTCCTCAGTGACTTTGCCGACACCGCTGAGCTGTGTGGTGTGGCTGACACGCTGGAGGGAAGGGATGCCGTCCCGAGGGACTGCGACAGGCTTGAGAGGTGGGACCGTGCAAACCTCATCAAGTCCACCAAGGCCAAGTGCCAGGTCCTGCACGTGGGTCGGGGCAATCGCAAGCACAAACACAGGCTGGGCAGAGAACGGATTGGGAGCAGCCCTGAGCAGGAGGAACTTGGGGGTGTCGGTGGACGAGAAGCTCAACAGGACCCAGCAATGTGCACTGGCAGCCCAGAAAGCCAAGCGAGCCCTGGGCTGCATCCCCAGCAGCGTGGCCGGCGGGGCGAGGGAGGGGGCTCTGCCCCTCTGCCCCGCTCTGCTGAGACCCCCTGCAGCGCTGCGTCTGCTCGGGCGGCCCCAGCACGAGAAGGAGCTGGAGCTGTTGGAGCGAGTCCCGAGGAGGCCACGCGGATGATCAGAGGCTGGAGCCCCTCTGCTGTGGGGCCAGGCTGAGAGCTGGGGCTGTTCAGCCCGGAGCAGAGCAGGCTCCGGGGAGACCTCAGAGCAGCTCCCAGCGCCCGCAGGGGCTGACAGAAAGCTGGGGAGGGGCTTTGTGCAAGGGAGGTAGTGACAGGGCAAGGGGTACTGGCGTTAAACTGAAAGGGGGGAGATTCAGGTTAGATATTGGCAAGAAATTCTTCCCCGTGAGGGCGGCGAGGCGCTGGCCCAGGCTGCCCAGGGCAGCTGAGGGTGCCCCATCCCTGGCAGTGGCCAAGGCCAGGCTGGACGGGGCTGGGAGCAGCCTGGGCTGGGGGGAGGTGACCCTGCCCCTGGCAGGGGGCTGGAACTGGGGGGTCTTTGGGGTCCCTTCCAACCCAAACCATTCTGTGATTCCATGAACACCATCACTGAGATTAACCTGAGTTGGTTAACCCTGGAATTGGCTGCAGAGCCCACAGGCGCCCCTTGCCAGAAAAGCCCTCTCGTTCATGCCCAGGTCTGTGCCCCCTCCTTAGGGCACTGCCCTGTTGCAGTGCAGTGCTCCTGCGGCTACACAGGGCTGCATTCCTGTGTGCAGCAAAGGGAAAATAGCAGAAATTACTCTTGTGTATTTGCAAAACCACAGCAAACCCATCTTTATTAGCGACGTGGTGCTGGTGTATGTGAGAGCAGCCATGTGCCGTGCCAAAGACAAGTTGATTGCCTCTGCTTGTTCAAGATGTTATCCTAACCATGCATACAATTCTCCTACAGACTACCGCATACCTTCTGAGTTGTATTTTGTAGGCAGATTAAAGACAGTGTTAATTCCTGGCATTATGGTTATGCCTCATAATTCGGCAATAACCTTCAGGGGTTGCAATAACTCAAATTGCCCCTGAGACAAGTTAAATATTGTCCCCGTTTCTCATCACAAGTCAGAGACAGCATTTCCACAAACTGCATGAAAATGTTATTTTGGCACAGCAAGTTTATGGAGGGAGGGAATCAGGCTTACATGGATGGGCAGCAATTAAAATGACCCAATTTCATACTCATGCTCCTTAGTGCTGGTTGTTCAGGCTTCCCCTGATACCAATAACAACCCCAGAGGCATAAAAGTGTGGTTCAGAGAGATTTTAGCACTTTGAACCCAACTACATTATTCTTTTTAAAGCTGGATGTTTTTTCTATTTGAGCCCCGATTACCAGGATCAAACTGTACCCAACCCAGAAGAGAGTGAAGGGAAGCAGACCGCGCCGGGACATGGCTTTCTCTGGCAGGCTCTTTGTCTTCATTGCCATGGTCTCACATAAAAAGCTGCTTGTTTATAGTATATACATTAAAAAAACCACACCCAAACCCAGCCTGGAAACTGCAGTCGTTGAACAGCTTTCATGTTCATGGGGTGACCACAAGCCACACTTGCCGGGGAGGCTCTTAGGATGCTTTCCATCGCAGGAGCGAGGACACCTTGTGGATCACGTACACCAGGGTAGCTAAGAATGCAAATACCTACAATGGAAAAAACACATCAGCCAGTTAACTTTTTATTACGTGGTATGAGTTCCTGTGTGAAGCAAACACCTCATGATGCATTAGATTTCTATTGACTCTTGCATGTTTGGAGACATTCATGCATAGTAGGACCGGGACTAGTTTCTCCCCCCTCCCTGAATGGCTGGTGCAGGCAAATATTTGCCCTTAAGGCCACTCCACAGTTGCCTCCTCACCTTCCTTCCCCTGCTTGCCAGGCACTCACCGCAGCAGCGATGTTCTCACGGTACATGATCGCTTCCGGAGGGAAGACAGCCAGCAAGCGGATGCTGTAGGTGAAGTAGGCTTCCAACACGGCAGCACTGAGGTAGAACAGAGCTGCTGTCTCGTGGCAGATGACATCCTAACAAACAAGGATCACACAGTCATTTCCAAGGAGAGAGCACACTGAAGGGGGGGTGGGGGGGGTGGGGGGGGTGGGGGGTGGGGGGAAGAACCCCCCCAAGCAATCCCCAGCCTGCGATTTGGGGTGCAGTAGCAGCAAAGGAGACGACTGTCTATTAGTGACACCAGGGAGGGCAGTGGCCCAGAGGTTTGTCACATCTACTTACCAAGGTGACCCAGAAGCTCTTGCCCCCATGCACCCCGAAGATGTAGAGGCACAGCAGGCTGACAGTCATGACAAAGCAGAACACAGAGACAAACATCACCCAGCCTTGCAGGATGGCGTCTGGGACCCTTGAGGATGCCACCAGGATCCAGACAAGGCCCCCAAAGATCTGCAAGTGAAAGTGAGAGAGAGGGTGAGCATGGGATAAATTGGCTCATCCAGAGCAAAGCCAAAAGCCATGCACGCCTCTCGCACAAGCACTGCACATGGCAAAAGCTCAGGGATGCCGCCGAGTTCTTCCCAGCTGCCGCTGGAAACTGAGTAGCTGGGAGCATCTGCTCTAACCTTGACCCAAAAAAGCCTCCATGTAGCCGTGCCTCCTGGTGCCACTGACGTTTGCACCCCCCCACACCCCAGCACTGTGCTCGGGGGCTGGGGCAGGCGTTTCCAAGGTGGTTTCGGTGAGCAGGGAAGCTTATCTCAGAAGGGCGTTTGCTTCACACCCAGTGTGGCAGCTCCCTGAAGAGTGGTGCCAAGCCCAGCTCACCTGCACCGCCAGCACAGACAGGGGACCTCAGGGAGGTGACAGACATGGCCTTATTGAAGGCCATGTGCAAATGTTACCCTGAAAGGAGAGAGAACAGGCTGAAGAGAGGTAATATGGCCAGTTTTGCTCTCTGAGGTAGGGGAAATAAGGTTTGAGGCTCCCAGCTCCTCCTGGGAAGCAGGGCTTGCGTTGCTGCTCCAGCTATTTGGGTCATATGTCACTGGCTACACCAGAGCTCTGCCAGGTACCAGCTGCTGCTCCAGTAGCAGGTGGGACCCCATTCTCAGTCAGCCTTCAGAGCTTGCTGTGGGTTCTCTGGTGGGATACACAAGGACATCTGTATCTAGACTCCATCCTTTCTCTGCCAGCAGATTCCTGCACAAGCGGACGAGAGCATGATGTCCAATGCTGTGGAATGTCCAAGTTGCAAGTGGTGTCTTTGCACTGAAATGCGCTCAGCAGCTTCCCCCGCTTCAAATCAGCCCAGTTGTTTCTTGAACCTGTGCAGTTTAGTCTGTGCAGCATCCTGTGATGAGGAGCTCCTCAGCTGAACCCACACTGTGTGGAGGCCAGTGCTGCTGTGGGGACCTGTCCCTCATCACTGGCTGGTCTTGGCTTTGTAGGCAAATCTCCAGAGGTAAGACAGCTTCACTGACTCTAAGATCGCTCTGATTGCCAGTGTATCCCAGGCCAGCCTTTGCCAGCATTGTACAATCCATGGCATTTCCATTTCCTTGGAGGCATTTTGCAAGTGGAAAAAAAAAAACCATTCTGATTTATGATATTCAGAAGATGTCACATTGTTTGTGTCACCCCATACGTGGTTCCATTACGCAAATTGATACATTAAATCAATGATGGGGTTGAGACCTTGCACATATCTCAGTGAACGTAGGTCTTCCGAAGTGCTGCTGGTTTGGTGCCTCTTGTAACAACCAAAGCCTGAACACCTGAACTTGAACGCTAATCCAGCCCATGTAATAACTCGTGTGGTGACACCACGAGTGCACCACAGCTAGAGATCCTGGAGAAAACCTTACAGCTGCTCCATGAAAATCCAGCACAGTCAGGGTGAGATATGAGGTTGGTGGAGGAAGTATCACTTCTCAATTCCTACCCCTTGCCATCTCTCCTTTCCGCAGGATGTGATTTCTCACTCAGGCAAGTACGTTTGACAATTGTTTGGTCACTGACTTTGGTGTTACAGTGCTGCTGTTCAGCAGACTCACAAAAATGAGGCAAGGGTCATGAGGCTCGGTGACAAGCCCCAGCAGAAAAATTTATCTTTTAAATAGCCTTTTGCAAAGGAAACATATCTCTTTTTCAGCTCGTTTCAGCTTTTCTGCATAGGCCTGGCTATCCATATATGCAGAAAGCTCTTCAAATAAAACAGATTACAGGAACTAAACCCAGCCTCACAGAATAAAAATGGTGGTTCTTAATCAGCACATCCAGATGCAGCAATCATCTGAGCTGCAGGCAGGATTTTCTGGCATTATTGCAATTGCCTTAGCATTTGAAGTGCTGATTTTTTTTATTAGTTTTTTTTTACTTACCACATTAACACACTGCAGGCAACCTCAGATTCCACTAAGGACTGAGAAATTCTTTATACTTCTGAATGCTGTGATTCAAGGCAGCTGCCTCCTTTGTACATAGCAGAGACAATACTGCTGCACAACCTAGAGCCATACACCTCTGGAGCTGGAGAAATCCTGTTACACAGCATTCCTCTTTCCCCAGTGGTTCCTGAGCTTTTAAGGCTGCACATTTCCAGATTTTACCCAAACATAAGGACAGGGTGCTTATTTTTGTCTCATTAAGCAAGCTGCCTTGCCAAATCCCCTGGAGATAGGAATTACAAAAGAAAAAAAGAAAAAAGGCACCATGAGCACACTGAGGCCAACACAACCCAGTGGCAGGGGTGGCTGGCAAGACCACCCAGCCAGAGTCTCCCCAGGGACTTTTCACCCTCCACGTAGCTGCAGGAAACCTGGAGCTTGCGCCCGGGGCCTGGGCAGTGACCAAGTCCCCAGAACATATTTGGAGATGCTGAAGCAGAGCCTTTCTCTACACATTGGTAATGCCTGCTTTAACCCAGCTCCTCTTTGCTGGGCTACTGTCCCTAGGAGAATGAAGTAAATGCTATAAATCCCAGGAGTGTGGACTGAGTTGGGTGACAGGAGAGGATTTGGTCCCAGATGGCAAAGCTGAAATTTTTAGCATGAAATAATTTGAATGCCATCCTACAACACTCAGCCAAACCCCTCAATGCTGGATGAAAGTGCTCAGGCTTTGGAAAAAGCCTCTTAAACTGCTGTGAGAAGAGCACGCTTCATGGGTGGGGGCAGAGGACACAGGAAAAAGATTCAAGTTGAAACTTTCCACCTTTCCGTCAGTGCTCACAGCAACGGCTTTTAATCCCCTGTGCCGAGTCCAATGAGACGGTCATTTTTCACCCACTCAGTGAAATGACAGTAAGGGAAGAAGTTACAAGATCTTTGCTCGCCCTTTGCTCACCTGCTGTAGCCCACACAGCCAGGTCCAGCACGCTGTGCCTCCAGCTGAGGAACGCTGCAGCTGCAGCAGCCCAGGCTCTTTGCTGCTGCAAATAACTACCTCGGCTAGCCTCCACCCCCAGCTTTAAACAAGTAGTTTATCCTCTCCCTGCATCAGCTTCTACAACCACCTTCCAATTCATGAATTGGCTCAATTTGGCAGCCTAGTTTAAACCTACCAGCAACCCCCTTGAATTTGTTCGGCAGAAAATTACAAAGGGTTTTCAGAGGCTGCAGATGAATCCCCTGCAGACTAAAGGAGAACTTCAGAGCCCCAGCTCCAGGCTTGAGGTTTTCCTTGAGGGGGAGTGAGGCACCAGGGGCTGCTCCCAGACCCTCGTAGCTCCTGGACTGCATGCTTTGTGTCAGGTCTCATCTCTCAGACACGTGCAGCGTGCTGGATGCCCCACAAGCAGCACCTGCCCTCCCCCAGGGAAAAGCCAGCACTCACAATTTCAGGAATGAAGAGCACATCTGGGAAAGTCGTCAGAACAGCCAGACCGCTGGGCAAAGAGGTGGTGGAAGTTGCCCCAGACATTGCAAGCCTCTCCCACGGTGACTAGCAGCCACTCTGGCTCTAGCTGCTGGAGTTAGCTGCCGAATGCAGCCTCCTTCCTTCCCTCCCTCTCTCTCTTCCTCCTTCCCTCCCCTTCTTCCTGCTCTTCCTCCTTCCTGTGGAGGTGAAGGCAGCTGCGAGTGGCACAGGTGCGGCCAAACCCTGTACCAAGGGTTACCTGGTGGCCGACGGGAGCCGCGGGAGGTTCTCAGCAGATGTGGGCAGCCCGGAGCCGTTCTGAGCCGTGCAGGGCCAGTGCCGGTGCGGTGGCAAGCGGCACTGGCTTACACACGGGGGTAATGGCAAAGGCCTGTACCCATCCAGCTGGGCGGCCTCTCATCCCCTTTATTTGCACAGTAAGTCAGTGTCCCCCACATGAGCTGGCCACAGCAGCAGGCACAAGGGCAGCTGGCATCCAGGATGTGCCAGCTACTGGAAAACAGTGGGGATGAGAAATCTCTCATAGACGGAGATGCCCCCCAAGACAAGGGCAGGCAAACTGCAGGGCAAACTGCTTCCAGTGTCTCAGGAGACTGGCTATGCCAAGGTAACAAAAATGGCCTAAAATAATGAGACTTCCCAAGCCACTTGGTTTCCTTTTATGTTTTTGCTTTTTGTTTTAGTCTGGAGTCCATGGGAGTCAGTCATTCCCCTCTCTGTAATGCAGAGCATTTACTTCTTTTTAACACACTGACTTGGATACCCAACAAAACCACACGGCGTCAAACACCAGGAAAAGAAAAGGAGCAATGCGGGAATGCATATTGCTATGGAATAGTGACCCATTGAAGAAGTGCCCATTTCAGCCAGGCCTTATATGTGATGCTTGGCCTTCTGCAGCTGCTGCCATGCACAAGGCTCTGGTGCAATGCGGCGCAGGAGGCAGGACTGCCTCGCTCCCGGCCCCTCGTGGCTCTGATAGCTGCCACCGTCAGCTCTGGCCCTGAGCCCCCAGCCAGCCTCCTCATGGCTGCAGCAGGGGGCACGTTCCATCGTCATAGCTTTGCTCTCCAATCCTGCAGCAGCTTATGTCCCAGCCCCAGGGCAGGATGGGGGCCCTGGGCAGCACTGAGTGTGGTGATGAGGCTACGTGAGCCAGCTACATTGGAATAATGGTGGCGTCTGCGCCACTGGTGTGTGTCCTTCTGGCTCGGAGCACTACGGGTACATTTTGCAGCAGGCTGGCAGGCAGGAACAGGGAGGGCTCTGCAGCAGGGAAAGGAATAAACACTTGCCCTGAACCCAAGGGACACAGAGACTGGGGGCATCAAGTGCAAGACAGGAAGATAATGTGAAAACTTTCCCTTACAGAGGAGCCAGTGGGGCAGGTGGCTGGACGAGGCTGCAAAATTGGGGAAATTGGACAAATACTTTTAATAAGCAGACTAAGGGAGAAATATGTATTATTTCATACAATATGCACAAGAATGTGAGCAGAAAGGGAAGGGACCACATGCCTGAGCCCAGCTGGTTTGAAATATCAAACTCAAGTCTTCACTATGGCTTGCTATAGGCATTGAAAGGACAACGAGCAACTGGGAATTCCCTGGGCAGCCTTGGCAGGACACACTGGACTGGCCCCAGGGGTGCTCCGGGAGGCCAAAGCAGGTGGGTGACTGTGAAATACCATAATGCAGGAGCTTTCCAGAGCTGTTTCTGTAGGATCTGAAGATCCAGTGCTGCGAGCAGCTGAAGCAAACCCTGCACGCCAGCTGGAGCTTTGGGCAGCGTTTCCCCCCAGTCGCTGCTCAAGGGCCACAACCAGCCACTGAACAGTGAAACACTGAACTTTTGTACCAGGCTGATAATGGGCAGAGGTCAAAGTATTCAATGAAGATAATTTACACACATAGGGTGTTTTAGAGGTTAACAGACGGCTTTGGGATATGCATTTTTTCCCTCAAACACTGTAACTGGTTATTAGTATGTGTTAAATAAAGCACCCCCAGGACCAAGGCTGTGTTGGGCCAGCAAGGGAAGGTACAATATCCACATGCTCAGCTGCAGACGTTCATCAAGTTTATTCCCACTGTACTCCTCCATGATTTGCTCCAGGGAGCCAACATGAACGCTGTTGACAGTGACATGGAAGAGCTCCTCTCAGGCTGGGAAGAGCCAAGGAGGAACCAAACATGCTGTCGCCCGGGGCCAAGCCGCTGCTGCTGCGCTGAGCTGTGCGCAGCCTTCACCCGCCCTGTGGCCCCAAGCACTCCCGCTCCCGCTCCCGCTCTGCCGCGCCGGGGCCATGCCGTGCCGTGCCGTGCCGTGCCGTGCCGCGCCGGGCAGCACCGGGCGGATGGGCCCAGCCTGGCGCGGGGTGGCCGCGCGCCCGGGACAGGCAGGAGGCCCTGGGCTGCGCTGGGGCGCGCGGCCCTGTCGCCTAGCAACGGGCGCCAGGGCGCTCGCCATTGGCTGCGCCCAGAGGGGTCGAGGCCGCTGGCCAATGGGGAGGCGCTGTGGCGTAGGGGAGGGAGGCTGGGGGACACCAGCGCAGACCAAACCGGCCCAAACCGGTCCTAAGGGCGCGGGTCGGCCCGGCCTCAGGCCGCCCCTGAGGGCCCGGCCCGATTCGGCCCCTGACGGCCCGGCCCGGCCCGGCCCGGCCCGCCCCACCGCTGAGGCTCCCCTGAGGCGCCCCTGTGGGCCCTGTCTGGCCCAGCCCCTGAGGGCCCGGTTCTAATCCAGTGTGCGACCGGAGTCTCCCTGCAGGCAGCTGGAGCTGGTGAGCTGCCCTGCTTCCGCTGTGGCAGAGCCACCTCGGTGCGGGGAAAGGTACCCTCAGGGGGGAAGCTGCTCTCGTAGGGCCTGACCAAGCTTGTCCTGTCGGCTTCTGTCCCAGGGGAGCCGGCCTGGCAGCTGTGCCCTGTTGGCTTCAGGTGTGGTTTGGGGCAGGGCTGAGGCAAGGGGCCATCGGGGCTGGGCAAGGCTTGCCTGCCTTGGCCTGTCAAGCACTGTCCCTGGGGTGTGCTCTGCCTTGGGTGCTGCTGTCTCTCCGCTTTCCCCACCCCTGCCAGAGCTGCAGGCAGGCACTGCCTGGGGGGCGCTGTGCCAGGCTGCTGTCACCTCTGGCTGGGGCTGTCGATGCCTTCCTTCTCCCAGGGCTCCCTCCTCTGCCTCTTATAGCACCTTCTGATGAGCTTGAAACGAAGATGAGACCAGAGCAGACTAGTCACCAAGCTGGCTTTTCTGCAATACACAGCAGGGATCTGTTCTTGACTTTCAAACTTGATGGTAAGAAACTAAAGTTGCAAAGAAAGAGTGTTCTGAGGGTGACCGGAAAGGAAGTAAAACCTGGTAGAAACAAATGCCTTGCTTAGCTGGCACCTAGTCCAGATTTCATAAGCTAGCGTAGCGGTAGCTTGTGTTCACACTCACACTTGGTGATGGTGCAGGGTGCTTTGACCTGACTGAAAGCCAGTGTAACCTGTTCTCCCTTCTAGTATTTTCTACATGCGTGACCTCCAAGTACCGGTACCTGACACTGGCTGGCTGGCTGACAGGTCTGTCTGCACCCAGCCACACAAAGTGGGGCTATCTAGCAGCAGCACCTCAGATAATTCTAGAATAGCCTTTGCTTTGAAATGCATTACTTCTTGCTAGAATGTGGGAAACAGCCAAGGCCAAAATACCTTCCACTTGATGCATTTCATAAGAATTCATCTCTGTTCTTCGGTCAGCCTATTCTGTCTGAGGCTTATTGCATTCCTGAAGGGCAACCTCTTTGGTTCCTCTCTGCCTTCCCAAGGTGAATTCACTTGGTAGGGTGGAGGGATTCCCCTTTCTGCTTGGTACATACAGTGTCATATCTGGTGCTTGTAATAGCATCTTTCATTCAGGAAAAGCAAATGAACATTTGTTCTCTGTGGGGAGGCCATTAGCAAGGTTTATAGTTATTGTGGACCCTTGCAGAGCTGAGTCATCCTGAGATAGCTGCCCTGAGTAAACATGCTTTCCCTTTGTTGTGTGTGGTTCTGTGCTTGAAGTGTAGTCCTGTCTGTAGTTATATTTAAATGGGAATGTTTTTATGAATGGTATTTCTATAAAAGTACTGCTGTTCTGTAAGTCTGTAAATACTGATGTCTGTAAATATGGGTGTCTGTATGTAGATTTCTATAAAATATATACAAACATTTTTCTGTTTAGCCTGGAAGGGGGATGTCTCTGTATCAGATACTGCCCAACAGTCTAACCAATTCATTGAGTTCGTGGGTGCCCTCCACAACAGGGTGAAAGCAAGTTTAGATTAATGTGATTCCTTCTTCCACCTGGGGGAGAGAAAGGCAGAGGAAGGAGCTTTCCCCAGGAGGAACTCTCCTGGGTCTTCTCATGTCTGCCAGCTCTGTGCTTTCTAGGACTGTTTTTACTTGCCCATGTCAGGCTTCAGATGGGAAGATGTAGCCTTTAAATTCTGCCTTATTTTCTGTTACCTGTCTGAAATGGCTTTAGTGTGCCTTAGGTTTGCCATGCTTCAGCTCTGTCGAAGTGATGGAAGGGTTGCTGCCTCTAGCAGATCCCCTGATGTCCTAGAAGCAATGCTGTGCTCCACAAATGTGGCCTTTTATCATGAGCAATGGCTAGTGATTAATTGGGAGAACGCTGGAGTGAAATGAGGAATCTCCAAGGATTCATAGAATGGGGTAGGTCAGGTGGGTCCTTCTGATGTTATCTAGTCTGATTCCTGCTCAGAATCGGCCCAGTCAGATGATGTTAGTCCAGGCTGTGTCCAGTCATGTTTGGAGTATCTCCAAGGATGAAGATTCAGCATCATCCCTGAGCAGCTTGTTCCAATGTTTGGGCACCCTCATGGTGAGCAACTTGCTTTGTCTTGAGTCAGAGTCTGCAACTTGTCTGTTGCCCCTTGTTGGTCCAGTGTGCCCCTCAAGAAGGATCTGGCTTTTTTTCCTCCAGTGAAGGAGAGAAGTGAGAGTATGAAGTGAGGTAAACACCCCTCAAAAACACCCACCCACCCTGCTGCCCACAACCCCCCACTCCATGTAGCATCTTCTCTAGCTTTTCCACTGTCCTTTGCCAGTAGCTTCGTTTCCTGTTGAGCAGTGGCTTGCATTTCCCTTAGCCTTCCTTTGGCTTCCAGTCGCCCTCCAGAAGCCCTTTCTGTTGTCCTTCACCTTTTTTAGTTTGGCTTCAGCTAAGCTGTGGCTTTCCAAAAGCCATCCCTGCATACTTGCACAATGTCTCTCAGGGGTGTTAGAGGATGTTGCTCCATGTCTGCTGTCCCCTGGCCACCTCCTCACTGCCCCCTGTCCCCTGCCTGCAGAGTCTGAGAAGTCTGTTCTGGTTTGTGTGGTTGCATTCCTTCCTCACCAGGTTAGCCAGCCTGCTAGCAGGGACTTTCTTACCCACTCAGTCAAGGAGGCCCAGGGACACCTGGACTGGCAGTCTGTGTTCCTCGTGTTCCTCAAGAAAGGGTCCTGTGGTCATAGGAGCCAAAGCCCTGACTGTGCCACCAGCCCGATGGAGGCAGCAGGATGCGTTTGCTCCTATTTGAGACTTCCTGAGGAGAGTCCTGCCATGGCCACCAGCTTTTCCCCCTGAATGGTGCCTGATGTCACGGGGGTGAGGGCCTGATGAGCCTCACCAGCCTCCCTGGAGCATCATGGAGCTGCAAGCCACTTGAGGCTTCAGGTCAGGTTGGCAGAAGAGTGCCTCTACCTAGCTGCAAAGGGGAGCTCTGATAAGTGCCAGCCTCCTGGAAGCCTTGCCTTGTCTCACCCTTCTGCCTGTGCTCCACAAAGAGGGTGTCACCTGTGTACGGGCAAGAGCACCCCCACTCCCCCTGCCTCTCTGGACCTGTTGTGCAAATGAGCAGTGTATGTTCTAAGGGCAGAGACATCTCTCTGCTCTACAGACAGCCTATATTCTGCATACAGGCAGAAGAGCTCCATACTTACTACCTGTGTGTACCAGGTCTTTGTTCAGCAAGGAGAAAAGCCTTGCTGTGTGCTTCTATAGACAGAGTGTGCCTGATGTACAGAGACACCGCCCCTTTCACCCCTCAGTCTTCACAGATTTCACGGGGGGGTGGGGGTGGAGGGGGGGGGCGGAGAAGCCCTGCCGGGCCCATCTCTGCTTTATAACCAGAATATGTTCTGTGTCCCAGTGGGGAAGTGGTTTGTGGTGCTGTCCATGTGTATTCTCCATACAGGTATTTTATAGTCTGCATGGTGACAGAAAGGTATTGCCTCACCTCACCCTTCTGCTCTTTTCTAGTCTCTATACAGCTGGTGTACACTGTATAAGCAGACCAAAAAGCCCTGCTTTGGTGGTATCTAGCCTATGACTAGATGGAAGAAACTTGCTTTGCCTGCATAGGGTCTGTGTACATGAAATATAGTCAATATCTGGAGAGAAAAGTCTTGCCATCTATTTTCTGATAGGCAGAGTATCACCTGATATGTGCTACATACTGAGAAAGCAAGCCTGGCTTAGCCCGTCTGTGTGTCATCTTGAGGAAGACAGTGTGTAGTCTGTATAGCAACAGAAAAGCCTCCCCTTCTCATTGGCATGTCGTGTATTCAGATGGTAAATATTAGATGTACAGGTAGGTGAGGTGCTGCTTTTCTATGTGTATGTTTTACGTTTGGCCCATATATTCTCTGTGCAGACAGAAAAGCCACTCGTCACCTTGGCTGAGTATATTCTGGATGTGCATAGGCTGTAGTCTAAAGAAAAGACTGAAAAGCCTTCCCCCCTCCTATTGAATATATTCTATAGAGATAAGCTAAATCCTCTCTTAACCTTGTGCATATTGGTAGCTAGGTTCTCTTGTGTGTATAGCCAGAAAAGCATGACTGTATGGGCCTTCTATAGCGCTCTGTGGAAAGAGGCTATTTTCTGTAAGCAGGGAAGACCTGCCTCATCTCTTTGTATCTACTCTACAAAGAGATAGTACACATTCTATATAATGGCAGTATGTGAGCTCTATACAGACAGAAAAACCACGCCTTGTCTCTCTCTCTCTCTGTATGTCTGCATGTAAAGTATGTGTATCCATGTGCATGTGTTCCAAGTCAGGACAACATGCACTCCTCCTTTGCCCTTCCTCCTTTGGCCTTCAAAATGCCTGTGTTCTATGTAGAGATGACATCTATTCAACATAAAGATGTTGACATTCATATTCAGCATAAAGACATGAAGCATAGCTTCCCCTCACCTGTTTGTTGTGTGTAGTACGTACGCAACAAATTCTATGTCTATTCTGTATGTCCTGTGTGTGTGTTCCATGCAGAGTGCATCTACGAAAAGAAAAGCACGGTTGTGCTTTCTGTGTCCGTATACTTTTTCGTGCATAGACAATGTATCTTCTGAATAGAGAGAGGAACACAGCTTCAGTGAGATGCAATCGGCTGAGGCTTCACTTCCTAGGGATAGAGTGTATAGTCTCTGTGGATGTTCTGCATAGACCACACGTGGGGGAGTGTGTATCTATGTTTGTGAAAGACACACATTTATATGTATCTCTATATGTCTGTCCTTTATACATATATAGATATCTAGGTGGTGTCCTAGCTGTGTGTATTTTATATCCGTACAGAAATTGCCTCACTCAGGCAATGTAGGACTTGTTCTGTAGAGAATATACATAGCCTACAGGTAATGTAAATGAAATGAAGAAAGCTTCAGCTAGGCAAGGTGAGGCTTTTTTGTTCCTATGTAAAATACATACTCCCTCGTTTATGCCCCATTTGCAGATGCAAAAGCTTCAGCCAGACTCTTCCGAGTGTAGGCAGTTAAACATGCAGTTGAGCTCTAATCAACATAGCAATGGAAAGCAGGGATGTAGTCAGAATGCTTTTTGTCTGTCCACTGAGTGTCTGCTGTCTGAATGAATCTTCTAGCTTCAGCCTGGGAAGCTCAGCTGAGCCTTCTGTGCTGCCACAGATGTGGACTTGGTGCTGCTTGTGTATCTCTTGGGTAGTGGGCAAACAGCGAAGGGGGGGGTGAGAGTGACCACAGGAGCAGAGAAGTGGCTCCCATGTGAAACAGGAGCCCTCCAGGTGGCCATTTGAAGGAGCTGAGGGGAATATTTTGGGAGCTACCTTGTATCTTGGCCAAAAGGGACCTTCTGTGAGTTGCACGTTTCTTTGAAGGCAGAGAAGTGGGTCGTGCCCCTGCGCAGGTGCTGCCTGTGAAGGATAAAAGCTCTCTAGGAAGCACTGAGAGCAGTTGGCCAAAGAATTGACTAATCCCTGTGCAATAAATAGCAGGGATCTGGTAAGAGGTGCAGCATTTGTGTCCCAATCAGGTGTAGTCCAGCTGTGTGCAGGCAGCATTTCCATTGTGTGAACGTATAGTGTGGTTCTTGGGTACAGAAAAGCAAGGAAGAAATGAGGAATTTTCCAGGAATCCCTAGGAGACAACAAATCGGGATGCATTAAAGGTCTTTCACAGAACATGCTAGGAATGACGTCTCTAGGAGATTGACATAAATTTTGTTGACTAGGAATTTCTGAAGAATAAAAATAGCTATTCCACTGCTGTTTTCTAGGATTGCCCACAATCTTGGATTGCCCATGGTTTGAAGCATCTGAGGAGTGCATCATCTTATGGTCCTGAAAGAGCGCTTCACCGCCTAGTTGTTTTGGAGTGCTTCATCATTTGGCTTTTTTGGAGACTTTCATTGCAAGGCTTTTTTTGGAGTGCTAAAATGTCCAGTTCTTATTGGAGTACATCACCACACCACCCTGGAGGAGTGCATCACATTTGGTAATTTGGGAGCTGTTTGCTGTTTGGTTTTTTGGGAGCTTTCCACCCTAGGGCTTTTTTGGAGACTTCTGTCACCTAGCTTGCTTGAAGCTCTCTACCACACAATTTATGGGAGTGCTTTAGCCTAGGGATTTTTGAGAGTTCTCTGTCTTGGAGCTTTTTCCAAGTGTTTCACTGAATGGACACTTTGAGCACATAACCCTGGGGCTTTTTGAGAGACCTTCACCATTTTGTTTCTTTGGACACCTTTTAAGTTTGTTTATTTCCTGGAATTCTACAACGCCTGGTATTTTTGGAGTGCTTCATCACATGGCCGTAGAGGAGTGCATCAACATTCAGGTTTTTGTGAGCCATTCACAAGGAGCTCTCCACCTTGGTGCTTTTTGAGAGATGTCTACCCCATGGCTTTTTGAGAGGGCTCCACCACAGGGATTTTTGGGAGTGCCTCACCCTGGGGCTTTTTTGGAAGACTCTTACCCCAGTGCATTTTGGGAGCCATCCACCCTGGGGCTTTTTGGAACCATTTCACCATTTGGATATTTTTAGCACTTCATCCTCGTGCTTTTTTGGATGCTTTCAACGCTGGGGCTTTTTGGGAGCTCTCCACCATTTTGGTTTTTTGAGAGCCCTTTAAGGTTTGTTTTTCTTTTGGAATTCTACAACTCCTTGAATTTTTTGAATGCTTCACTATGGACACAGAGGATTGATTCATGGTGTGGCCCTAGAGAAGTCCTTCACGGAGCAGCCCCCAGAGGACTGTTCCTCCTTGCTGCTCTGGAGCAGTGAATCACGGTATGGCCCTCAAGGATTGCATCAGTGTTTTGTATTTTGGGAGCTGTTTGCCAGTTGTGATTTTGTAGATCTCCAGCCTGGTGCTTCTTGGGAGCTCTCCACCCTGGGGCTTTTTGGAGCACTTTACCACTTTGTTTGGAGACCTTTTAATTATTTTTTTTCTGTAATTCTACAATGCCTGGCATTTTTGGAGTTCTTAACTGTGTGGCCCCAGAGGAGTGCTGCACCATGCAGTCGTGCAGGAGTGCATCACTGCACAGCCCTGGAGGATTGCATCAGTGTTTGGAATTTTGGGAGCCTCTTGGTGTTGAGGTTTTTTTCCAGCTGTCCAGCCTGATGCTTATTTGGAGCTCTCCACTGTTGGGCGTAATTTGAACTGCTCCACAGCTGGGCTTTTTGGGAGCATGCCACCCTGGGGCTTTTTAGGAGGTATCCACCCTGGGGCTTTTTTGAAGCCTTTCACCTTTTGGAAATTTTGAGTGCTTCACTCTGGTACTTTTTTGGATAGTTTCCACCCCGGGGCTTTCTGGAACACTTCAGCATTTCAGGTTTGGGGAGCCCTTTAAGATATTTTTTGTTTCTTTTCTGGAACTCTGCAATGCCTAGAGTTTTTAAGAGTGCATCGTGGCACAGCCCCAGAGGAGTGCTTGCTGTACGGCCACAGAGGAGTGCATCATCACGAGGCTCTAGAGGAGTGCTTCACATCACTGCCCTGGAGGAGAGCATCACTGCACAGCCCTCAAGGATTGCATCAGCGTTTTGTATTTTGGGAGCCATTCACTCTTTGTAATTTTGTACATCTCCAGCCAGGGGCCTTTTGGGAGCTGTCCACCCTGGGTTTTTTTGCAGCACTTCACCATTTAGTATTTTGGGAGATCTTTAAGGTTTGTTTGCTTTTGAGAATTCTACAATGCCTGGAATTTTTGATTTGCAGCACAGCCCTGGAGGAGTGCTTTTCTGAGCTGCCCTGGAGGAGTGCTTTGCTGTGTGGACCAGGAGGAGTGTATTGCCGTGAGGCCTGGAGCAGTGCTTCACCTCACCACCCTGGCAAAGTTCATCACTGTGCAGACCTTGAAGACTGCATCAGTGTTTAAGTTTTTTGGGAACCATTCACCATTTGTAATTTTGTAGATCTCTGACCCAGGGCTTATTGGGAGCTCTCCACCCTGGGACTATTTGGTAGCCCTCCACCCCACACCTTTTTGGTAGTTCTCCACACTGGGGCTTTTGAGGAGGGGTCCACCCTGGAGCCTTTTCAAACCATTTCACCGTTCAGATTTTTTGAGCACTTCATCCCGGTACTTCTTTGGATGCTGTCTACCCTGGGTTTTTTTGGAGCACTATACGATTTTAATTTTTGAGGACCCCATTAATATTTGTTTGTTTTCTGGGATTCTACACTGCCTGCAATTTTGGAGTGCCTCGAGGTGTGGCTGCAGGGGATTGCTTCACCTTGTCGCCCTACAGGAGTGCTTCAGCTCACCGCCTGGGAGGAGTGCCTCACCCTGTGGCCCTTGAAGATTGCATAAGCTTTGGGGTTTTTTGGAAATCGTTCACCATCTCTAATTGTGTAGATCTCCACACAAGAGCTTTCTGGCAGCTCTCCAACCAGGGGATGTTTGCAGCCCTTCACCATTGTGTTCCTTTGGAGAACTTTTCAGTTTGTGTTTTCTTCTGGAATCCTATGATGCCTGGCATTTTTGGAGTGCTTCACTGGACAGCCCCAGAGGACTGCTTCACCATGAAGCTGTGAAGGAGTGCATCACCACACAGCCCTTGAGGATTGCATCAGCATTATGTACTCTGGGAGCCATTCACCATTTTGATTATCCGTAGCTCTCTACGCTGGGGCTTTTTGGGGAGCTCCCCACCGTTTTGATTTTTAGGAGACCTTTAAGGTTTGTTAGTTTTCTGGAATTATACCACGCCTGGCATATTTGGTGTCCTTCACCGACTGTAACCCGTGACAGGATTGATTTGTCGCACAGCCCCAGAGGAGTCTTCACTGTGTGATCACACAGGAGGCCGTCACCATGAGGCCCTGGAGGAGTGCTTCAGCTCGCCACTCTGAAGGAGAGCATCCCCGCACAGCCCTCGAAGACTGCATCCGCATTTGGATTTTGGGGAATCATTCACCATTTCTAATGGTGGAGATGTGCAGCCAGGGGCTGTCTGGGAGCTCTCCACCATTGTGGCTTTTCGAAAGACTTTTCTGCTTGGTTTGTTGTACAATGCCTGGAATTGTTGGAGTGCCTGACGGCGCGGACTGGAGGAGTCCTTTGCAGCACAGCCCCAGAGGAGTGAATCACTGTGTGACCCTGGAGAAGTGCTTTTCCTTGCCACCCTGGAGGAATGCATCACCGGGTGACCCCAGAGGAATGCATCGGCATTTGGTTTGCGGGGAGTAATTTGCCATCTGTAAGTACGTGAATTCCCAGACCAGGGGCTTTTTTGGAGCTCTCCACTCTGGGGCTTCCTGGGATGCATCCACCCTGGGAGTTTTTTGAAATGTTTCCCCCTTTGGATATCTTGAGCCCTTCATCCTGGTGCTGTTTCGGGGGCTCTCCACCCTGGAGAGCTTTTTGGAGCGCTTCACCGTTGTGGTTCTTGGGACCCCTTTAAGATTTGTTTGTTTTCTGGAATTGCGCAACACGAGAGGTTTTGGAGAGCTTTGCGGTGGGGCTGCGGGGAATCGCTTCACGGTCTGGCACCAGCATGGTGCTTTGCTGTGCAGTCCTTGAGAGGCGCATCAGCATTTGGCTTTTTGGAAGCAGTTTGGGATCTTTAATTTTGTACGTTTCCAGCCAGAGGGGGATTGGGAGGGCTCCACCCTGGGGCATTTTAGAGGGCGCCTGCCGTGGGCCTTTGGGGAGCTCTCCAGCCCGGGCTTTGTCAAACCGTTTCAACATTTGGATATTTGGGGCATTTCATTCTGGTGCTTTTTTGGATGCTCTCCACCCTGGAGAGCTTTTTGGAGCGCTTCACCATTTTTCGTTTTTGGGAGCCTTTTAAGTTTTGGTTGCTTTCTGGAATCCTGCAATGCCTGGAACTTTTGGAGTTCTTTCAGGCTGCGTGGCGTTGCTTTGCAGATGGCCCCAGAGGAGCACGTCACAATGCAGCCCTGTTGGAGTGCTCCATTGTGACACCCTGGAGTTCTTCACCTCGCTGCCCTAGAGGAGTGCATCGCTGCGTGCCCCTTGGGGGTTGCATTAGCGTTTGGATTTCTGGGAGCTGTTCCCCATTTGCAACGTGGTAGATCTCCAGCCCTTGTTTGGAAGCTCTCTGCCATTTTGGTTTTTGGGAGACTTTTATGGTTGGGGTTTTTTTGGGGAATTCTACAGCACCTGCAATTGTTGGCAGTTCCTCACGGCACAGCAGCGGGAGATCCTTTTGTGGTGCAGCCCCAGAGGAGCGTGTCACTGTGACCCTGGAGAAGCGTTTCACCTTGCCACCCTGGAAGAGCGTGTCAGCATTTGGTTTTGGGGGAGCAATTGGATGTTTCGAGTTGTGTAAATTTCCAGCCAGGGGGTTTTGGGAGCCCTGGTGCCTCTGGGAGCACTTTACCCTTTTAGGTTTTGGGAGCCCTGTAAGCTTTGTTTGTTTTCCGGAATTCTACAGTGCCTGGATTTTTGGAGTGCTTCGCGGTGTGGCCGTGGGGCATTGCTTCACGGCATGGCCCCAGGGGAGTGCTTCACTGTGCAGCCCTGCGGGTGTTCATCGCTGTGAGGCCCTGGAGGAGCGCTTCAGCTCGCCACCTGCCCTGGAGGAGTGCCTCACTGTGCGGCACTCAAAGATTGCATCCGCGTTTGGCTTTTTGGGTCTCGCTCACCATCTGTAATTTTGTGGATGTCCAGCCCAGGGGCTTTTGGGGAGCTATCCACCCTGCGGTTTTTTGGAGCACTTCACCAGTTGGTTTCTTTGGAGACCTTTTGAAGTTTGGCTTTTCCCTGGAATGCTGAAACAACCTGCCGTCCTTGGAGTGCTTCACTGTGTGGCCCCAGAGGAGTGCCTCACCGCCCAGCCCTTGAGGATTGCATCAGCATTTTGTCTTCTGGGAGTCGTTTGCTCTTTTCGTCTCTGCATAGGTCCCTACCAGGGGGCTTTTGGGGAGCTCTCCACCGTTTTGGTTTCTGGAAGGCCTTTCAGGTTTGGTTCCTTTCTGGAATTCTCTTCACGCCTGGCATTGTGTGAGTCCTTTGTGGCACAGGCGCAGGGGAGCGCTTCGCAGCACGGCCCCCAGAGCAGGCCGTCACCATGAGGCCCTGGAGGAGTGCTTCAGCTCGCCACTCTGAAGGAGAGCATCCCCGCACAGCCCTCGAAGACTGCATCCGCATTTGGATTTTGGGGAATCATTCACCATTTCTAATGGTGGAGATGTGCAGCCAGGGGCTGTCTGGGAGCTCTCCACCATTGTGGCTTTTCGAAAGACTTTTCTGCTTGGTTTGTTGTACAATGCCTGGAATTGTTGGAGTGCCTGACGGCGCGGACTGGAGGAGTCCTTTGCAGCACAGCCCCAGAGGAGTGAATCGCTGTGTGACCCTGGAGAAGTGCTTTTCCTTGCCACCCTGGAGGAATGCATCACCGGGTGACCCCAGAGGAATGCATCGGCATTTGGTTTGCGGGGAGTAATTTGCCATCTGTAAGTACGTGAATTCCCAGACCAGGGGCTTTTTTGGAGCTCTCCACTCTGGGGCTTCCTGGGATGCATCCACCCTGGGAGTTTTTTGAAATGTTTCCCCCTTTGGATATCTTGAGCCCTTCATCCTGGTGCTGTTTTGGGTGCTCTCCACCCTGGAGAGCTTTTTGGAGCGCTTCACCGTTGTGGTTCTTGGGACCCCTTTAAGATTTGTTTGTTTTCTGGAATTGCGCAACACGAGAGGTTTTGGAGAGCTTTGCGGTGGGGCTGCGGGGAATCGCTTCACGGTCTGGCACCAGCATGGTGCTTTGCTGTGCAGTCCTTGAGAGGCGCATCAGCATTTGGCTTTTTGGAAGCAGTTTGGGATCTTTAATTTTGTACGTTTCCAGCCAGAGGGGGATTGGGAGGGCTCCACCCTGGGGCATTTTAGAGGGCGCCTGCCGTGGGCCTTTGGGGAGCTCTCCAGCCCGGGCTTTGTCAAACCGTTTCAACATTTGGATATTTGGGGCATTTCATTCTGGTGCTTTTTTGGATGCTCTCCACCCTGGAGAGCTTTTTGGAGCGCTTCACCATTTTTCGTTTTTGGGAGCCTTTTAAGTTTTGGTTGCTTTCTGGAATCCTGCAATGCCTGGAACTTTTGGAGTTCTTTCAGGCTGCGTGGCGTTGCTTTGCAGATGGCCCCAGAGGAGCACGTCACAATGCAGCCCTGTTGGAGTGCTCCATTGTGACACCCTGGAGTTCTTCACCTCGCTGCCCTAGAGGAGTGCATCGCTGCGTGCCCCTTGGGGGTTGCATTAGCGTTTGGATTTCTGGGAGCTGTTCCCCATTTGCAACGTGGTAGATCTCCAGCCCTTGTTTGGAAGCTCTCTGCCATTTTGGTTTTTGGGAGACTTTTATGGTTGGGGTTTTTTTGGGGAATTCTACAGCACCTGCAATTGTTGGCAGTTCCTCACGGCACAGCAGCGGGAGATCCTTTTGTGGTGCAGCCCCAGAGGAGCGTGTCACTGTGACCCTGGAGAAGCGTTTCACCTTGCCACCCTGGAAGAGCGTGTCAGCATTTGGTTTTGGGGGAGCAATTGGATGTTTCGAGTTGTGTAAATTTCCAGCCAGGGGGTTTTGGGAGCCCTGGTGCCTCTGGGAGCACTTTACCCTTTTAGGTTTTGGGAGCCCTGTAAGCTTTGTTTGTTTTCCGGAATTCTACAGTGCCTGGATTTTTGGAGTGCTTCGCGGTGTGGCCGTGGGGCATTGCTTCACGGCATGGCCCCAGGGGAGTGCTTCACTGTGCAGCCCTGCGGGTGTTCATCGCTGTGAGGCCCTGGAGGAGCGCTTCAGCTCGCCACCTGCCCTGGAGGAGTGCCTCACTGTGCGGCACTCAAAGATTGCATCCGCGTTTGGCTTTTTGGGTCTCGCTCACCATCTGTAATTTTGTGGATGTCCAGCCCAGGGGCTTTTGGGGAGCTATCCACCCTGCGGTTTTTTGGAGCACTTCACCAGTTGGTTTCTTTGGAGACCTTTTGAAGTTTGGCTTTTCCCTGGAATGCTGAAACAACCTGCCGTCCTTGGAGTGCTTCACTGTGTGGCCCCAGAGGAGTGCCTCACCGCCCAGCCCTTGAGGATTGCATCAGCATTTTGTCTTCTGGGAGTCGTTTGCTCTTTTCGTCTCTGCATAGGTCCCTACCAGGGGGCTTTTGGGGAGCTCTCCACCGTTTTGGTTTCTGGAAGGCCTTTCAGGTTTGGTTCCTTTCTGGAATTCTCTTCACGCCTGGCATTGTGCGAGTCCTTTGTGGCACAGGCGCAGGGGAGCGCTTCGCAGCACGGCCCCCAGAGCAGGCCGTCACCATGAGGCCCTGGAGGAGTGCTTCAGCTCGCCACTCTGAAGGAGAGCATCCCCGCACAGCCCTCGAAGACTGCATCCGCATTTGGATTTTGGGGAATCATTCACCATTTCTAATGGTGGAGATGTGCAGCCAGGGGCTGTCTGGGAGCTCTCCACCATTGTGGCTTTTCGAAAGACTTTTCTGCTTGGTTTGTTGTACAATGCCTGGAATTGTTGGAGTGCCTGACGGCGCGGACTGGAGGAGTCCTTTGCAGCGCAGCCCCAGAGGAGTGAATCACTGTGTGACCCTGGAGAAGTGCTTTTCCTTGCCACCCTGGAGGAATGCATCACCGGGTGACCCCAGAGGAATGCATCGGCATTTGGTTTGCGGGGAGTAATTTGCCATCTGTAAGTACGTGAATTCCCAGACCAGGGGCTTTTTTGGAGCTCTCCACTCTGGGGCTTCCTGGGATGCATCCACCCTGGGAGTTTTTTGAAATGTTTCCCCCTTTGGATATCTTGAGCCCTTCATCCTGGTGCTGTTTCGGGGGCTCTCCACCCTGGAGAGCTTTTTGGAGCGCTTCACCGTTGTGGTTCTTGGGACCCCTTTAAGATTTGTTTGTTTTCTGGAATTGCGCAACACGAGAGGTTTTGGAGAGCTTTGCGGTGGGGCTGCGGGGAATCGCTTCACGGTCTGGCACCAGCATGGTGCTTTGCTGTGCAGTCCTTGAGAGGCGCATCAGCATTTGGCTTTTTGGAAGCAGTTTGGGATCTTTAATTTTGTACGTTTCCAGCCAGAGGGGGATTGGGAGGGCTCCACCCTGGGGCATTTTAGAGGGCGCCTGCCGTGGGCCTTTGGGGAGCTCTCCAGCCCGGGCTTTGTCAAACCGTTTCAACATTTGGATATTTGGGGCATTTCATTCTGGTGCTTTTTTGGATGCTCTCCACCCTGGAGAGCTTTTTGGAGCGCTTCACCATTTTTCGTTTTTGGGAGCCTTTTAAGTTTTGGTTGCTTTCTGGAATCCTGCAATGCCTGGAACTTTTGGAGTTCTTTCAGGCTGCGTGGCGTTGCTTTGCAGATGGCCCCAGAGGAGCACGTCACAATGCAGCCCTGTTGGAGTGCTCCATTGTGACACCCTGGAGTTCTTCACCTCGCTGCCCTAGAGGAGTGCATCGCTGCGTGCCCCTTGGGGGTTGCATTAGCGTTTGGATTTCTGGGAGCTGTTCCCCATTTGCAACGTGGTAGATCTCCAGCCCTTGTTTGGAAGCTCTCTGCCATTTTGGTTTTTGGGAGACTTTTATGGTTGGGGTTTTTTTGGGGAATTCTACAGCACCTGCAATTGTTGGCAGTTCCTCACGGCACAGCAGCGGGAGATCCTTTTGTGGTGCAGCCCCAGAGGAGCGTGTCACTGTGACCCTGGAGAAGCGTTTCACCTTGCCACCCTGGAAGAGCGTGTCAGCATTTGGTTTTGGGGGAGCAATTGGATGTTTCGAGTTGTGTAAATTTCCAGCCAGGGGGTTTTGGGAGCCCTGGTGCCTCTGGGAGCACTTTACCCTTTTAGGTTTTGGGAGCCCTGTAAGCTTTGTTTGTTTTCCGGAATTCTACAGTGCCTGGATTTTTGGAGTGCTTCGCGGTGTGGCCGTGGGGCATTGCTTCACGGCATGGCCCCAGGGGAGTGCTTCACTGTGCAGCCCTGCGGGTGTTCATCGCTGTGAGGCCCTGGAGGAGCGCTTCAGCTCGCCACCTGCCCTGGAGGAGTGCCTCACTGTGCGGCACTCAAAGATTGCATCCGCGTTTGGCTTTTTGGGTCTCGCTCACCATCTGTAATTTTGTGCATGTCCAGCCCAGGGGCTTTTGGGGAGCTATCCACCCTGCGGTTTTTTGGAGCACTTCACCAGTTGGTTTCTTTGGAGACCTTTTGAAGTTTGGCTTTTCCCTGGAATGCTGAAACAACCTGCCGTCCTTGGAGTGCTTCACTGTGTGGCCCCAGAGGAGTGCCTCACCGCCCAGCCCTTGAGGATTGCATCAGCATTTTGTCTTCTGGGAGTCGTTTGCTCTTTTCGTCTCTGCATAGGTCCCTACCAGGGGGCTTCTGGGGAGCTCTCCACCGTTTTGGTTTCTGGAAGGCCTTTCAGGTTTGGTTCCTTTCTGGAATTCTCTTCACGCCTGGCATTGTGTGAGTCCTTTGTGGCACAGGCGCAGGGGAGCGCTTCGCAGCACGGCCCCCAGAGCAGGCCGTCACCATGAGGCCCTGGAGGAGTGCTTCAGCTCGCCACTCTGAAGGAGAGCATCCCCGCACAGCCCTCGAAGACTGCATCCGCATTTGGATTTTGGGGAATCATTCACCATTTCTAATGGTGGAGATGTGCAGCCAGGGGCTGTCTGGGAGCTCTCCACCATTGTGGCTTTTCGAAAGACTTTTCTGCTTGGTTTGTTGTACAATGCCTGGAATTGTTGGAGTGCCTGACGGCGCGGACTGGAGGAGTCCTTTGCAGCACAGCCCCAGAGGAGTGAATCGCTGTGTGACCCTGGAGAAGTGCTTTTCCTTGCCACCCTGGAGGAATGCATCACCGGGTGACCCCAGAGGAATGCATCGGCATTTGGTTTGCGGGGAGTAATTTGCCATCTGTAAGTACGTGAATTCCCAGACCAGGGGCTTTTTTGGAGCTCTCCACTCTGGGGCTTCCTGGGATGCATCCACCCTGGGAGTTTTTTAAAATGTTTCCCCCTTTGGATATCTTGAGCCCTTCATCCTGGTGCTGTTTCGGGGGCTCTCCACCCTGGAGAGCTTTTTGGAGCGCTTCACCGTTGTGGTTCTTGGGACCCCTTTAAGATTTGTTTGTTTTCTGGAATTGCGCAACACGAGAGGTTTTGGAGAGCTTTGCGGTGGGGCTGCGGGGAATCGCTTCACGGTCTGGCACCAGCATGGTGCTTTGCTGTGCAGTCCTTGAGAGGCGCATCAGCATTTGGCTTTTTGGAAGCAGTTTGGGATCTTTAATTTTGTACGTTTCCAGCCAGAGGGGGATTGGGAGGGCTCCACCCTGGGGCATTTTAGAGGGCGCCTGCCGTGGGCCTTTGGGGAGCTCTCCAGCCCGGGCTTTGTCAAACCGTTTCAACATTTGGATATTTGGGGCATTTCATTCTGGTGCTTTTTTGGATGCTCTCCACCCTGGAGAGCTTTTTGGAGCGCTTCACCATTTTTCGTTTTTGGGAGCCTTTTAAGTTTTGGTTGCTTTCTGGAATCCTGCAATGCCTGGAACTTTTGGAGTTCTTTCAGGCTGCGTGGCGTTGCTTTGCAGATGGCCCCAGAGGAGCACGTCACAATGCAGCCCTGTTGGAGTGCTCCATTGTGACACCCTGGAGTTCTTCACCTCGCTGCCCTAGAGGAGTGCATCGCTGCGTGCCCCTTGGGGGTTGCATTAGCGTTTGGATTTCTGGGAGCTGTTCCCCATTTGCAACGTGGTAGATCTCCAGCCCTTGTTTGGAAGCTCTCTGCCATTTTGGTTTTTGGGAGACTTTTATGGTTGGGGTTTTTTTGGGGAATTCTACAGCACCTGCAATTGTTGGCAGTTCCTCACGGCACAGCAGCGGGAGATCCTTTTGTGGTGCAGCCCCAGAGGAGCGTGTCACTGTGACCCTGGAGAAGCGTTTCACCTTGCCACCCTGGAAGAGCGTGTCAGCATTTGGTTTTGGGGGAGCAATTGGATGTTTCGAGTTGTGTAAATTTCCAGCCAGGGGGTTTTGGGAGCCCTGGTGCCTCTGGGAGCACTTTACCCTTTTAGGTTTTGGGAGCCCTGTAAGCTTTGTTTGTTTTCCGGAATTCTACAGTGCCTGGATTTTTGGAGTGCTTCGCGGTGTGGCCGTGGGGCATTGCTTCACGGCATGGCCCCAGGGGAGTGCTTCACTGTGCAGCCCTGCGGGTGTTCATCGCTGTGAGGCCCTGGAGGAGCGCTTCAGCTCGCCACCTGCCCTGGAGGAGTGCCTCACTGTGCGGCACTCAAAGATTGCATCCGCGTTTGGCTTTTTGGGTCTCGCTCACCATCTGTAATTTTGTGGATGTCCAGCCCAGGGGCTTTTGGGGAGCTATCCACCCTGCGGTTTTTTGGAGCACTTCACCAGTTGGTTTCTTTGGAGACCTTTTGAAGTTTGGCTTTTCCCTGGAATGCTGAAACAACCTGCCGTCCTTGGAGTGCTTCACTGTGTGGCCCCAGAGGAGTGCCTCACCGCCCAGCCCTTGAGGATTGCATCAGCATTTTGTCTTCTGGGAGTCGTTTGCTCTTTTCGTCTCTGCATAGGTCCCTACCAGGGGGCTTTTGGGGAGCTCTCCACCGTTTTGGTTTCTGGAAGGCCTTTCAGGTTTGGTTCCTTTCTGGAATTCTCTTCACGCCTGGCATTGTGTGAGTCCTTTGTGGCACAGGCGCAGGGGAGCGCTTCGCAGCACGGCCCCCAGAGCAGGCCGTCACCATGAGGCCCTGGAGGAGTGCTTCAGCTCGCCACTCTGAAGGAGAGCATCCCCGCACAGCCCTCGAAGACTGCATCCGCATTTGGATTTTGGGGAATCATTCACCATTTCTAATGGTGGAGATGTGCAGCCAGGGGCTGTCTGGGAGCTCTCCACCATTGTGGCTTTTCGAAAGACTTTTCTGCTTGGTTTGTTGTACAATGCCTGGAATTGTTGGAGTGCCTGACGGCGCGGACTGGAGGAGTCCTTTGCAGCGCAGCCCCAGAGGAGTGAATCACTGTGTGACCCTGGAGAAGTGCTTTTCCTTGCCACCCTGGAGGAATGCATCACCGGGTGACCCCAGAGGAATGCATCGGCATTTGGTTTGCGGGGAGTAATTTGCCATCTGTAAGTACGTGAATTCCCAGACCAGGGGCTTTTTTGGAGCTCTCCACTCTGGGGCTTCCTGGGATGCATCCACCCTGGGAGTTTTTTGAAATGTTTCCCCCTTTGGATATCTTGAGCCCTTCATCCTGGTGCTGTTTCGGGGGCTCTCCACCCTGGAGAGCTTTTTGGAGCGCTTCACCGTTGTGGTTCTTGGGACCCCTTTAAGATTTGTTTGTTTTCTGGAATTGCGCAACACGAGAGGTTTTGGAGAGCTTTGCGGTGGGGCTGCGGGGAATCGCTTCACGGTCTGGCACCAGCATGGTGCTTTGCTGTGCAGTCCTTGAGAGGCGCATCAGCATTTGGCTTTTTGGAAGCAGTTTGGGATCTTTAATTTTGTACGTTTCCAGCCAGAGGGGGATTGGGAGGGCTCCACCCTGGGGCATTTTAGAGGGCGCCTGCCGTGGGCCTTTGGGGAGCTCTCCAGCCCGGGCTTTGTCAAACCGTTTCAACATTTGGATATTTGGGGCATTTCATTCTGGTGCTTTTTTGGATGCTCTCCACCCTGGAGAGCTTTTTGGAGCGCTTCACCATTTTTCGTTTTTGGGAGCCTTTTAAGTTTTGGTTGCTTTCTGGAATCCTGCAATGCCTGGAACTTTTGGAGTTCTTTCAGGCTGCGTGGCGTTGCTTTGCAGATGGCCCCAGAGGAGCACGTCACAATGCAGCCCTGTTGGAGTGCTCCATTGTGACACCCTGGAGTTCTTCACCTCGCTGCCCTAGAGGAGTGCATCGCTGCGTGCCCCTTGGGGGTTGCATTAGCGTTTGGATTTCTGGGAGCTGTTCCCCATTTGCAACGTGGTAGATCTCCAGCCCTTGTTTGGAAGCTCTCTGCCATTTTGGTTTTTGGGAGACTTTTATGGTTGGGGTTTTTTTGGGGAATTCTACAGCACCTGCAATTGTTGGCAGTTCCTCACGGCACAGCAGCGGGAGATCCTTTTGTGGTGCAGCCCCAGAGGAGCGTGTCACTGTGACCCTGGAGAAGCGTTTCACCTTGCCACCCTGGAAGAGCGTGTCAGCATTTGGTTTTGGGGGAGCAATTGGATGTTTCGAGTTGTGTAAATTTCCAGCCAGGGGGTTTTGGGAGCCCTGGTGCCTCTGGGAGCACTTTACCCTTTTAGGTTTTGGGAGCCCTGTAAGCTTTGTTTGTTTTCCGGAATTCTACAGTGCCTGGATTTTTGGAGTGCTTCGCGGTGTGGCCGTGGGGCATTGCTTCACGGCATGGCCCCAGGGGAGTGCTTCACTGTGCAGCCCTGCGGGTGTTCATCGCTGTGAGGCCCTGGAGGAGCGCTTCAGCTCGCCACCTGCCCTGGAGGAGTGCCTCACTGTGCGGCACTCAAAGATTGCATCCGCGTTTGGCTTTTTGGGTCTCGCTCACCATCTGTAATTTTGTGGATGTCCAGCCCAGGGGCTTTTGGGGAGCTATCCACCCTGCGGTTTTTTGGAGCACTTCACCAGTTGGTTTCTTTGGAGACCTTTTGAAGTTTGGCTTTTCCCTGGAATGCTGAAACAACCTGCCGTCCTTGGAGTGCTTCACTGTGTGGCCCCAGAGGAGTGCCTCACCGCCCAGCCCTTGAGGATTGCATCAGCATTTTGTCTTCTGGGAGTCGTTTGCTCTTTTCGTCTCTGCATAGGTCCCTACCAGGGGGCTTCTGGGGAGCTCTCCACCGTTTTGGTTTCTGGAAGGCCTTTCAGGTTTGGTTCCTTTCTGGAATTCTCTTCACGCCTGGCATTGTGTGAGTCCTTTGTGGCACAGGCGCAGGGGAGCGCTTCGCAGCACGGCCCCCAGAGCAGGCCGTCACCATGAGGCCCTGGAGGAGTGCTTCAGCTCGCCACTCTGAAGGAGAGCATCCCCGCACAGCCCTCGAAGACTGCATCCGCATTTGGATTTTGGGGAATCATTCACCATTTCTAATGGTGGAGATGTGCAGCCAGGGGCTGTCTGGGAGCTCTCCACCATTGTGGCTTTTCGAAAGACTTTTCTGCTTGGTTTGTTGTACAATGCCTGGAATTGTTGGAGTGCCTGACGGCGCGGACTGGAGGAGTCCTTTGCAGCACAGCCCCAGAGGAGTGAATCGCTGTGTGACCCTGGAGAAGTGCTTTTCCTTGCCACCCTGGAGGAATGCATCACCGGGTGACCCCAGAGGAATGCATCGGCATTTGGTTTGCGGGGAGTAATTTGCCATCTGTAAGTACGTGAATTCCCAGACCAGGGGCTTTTTTGGAGCTCTCCACTCTGGGGCTTCCTGGGATGCATCCACCCTGGGAGTTTTTTGAAATGTTTCCCCCTTTGGATATCTTGAGCCCTTCATCCTGGTGCTGTTTTGGGGGCTCTCCACCCTGGAGAGCTTTTTGGAGCGCTTCACCGTTGTGGTTCTTGGGACCCCTTTAAGATTTGTTTGTTTTCTGGAATTGCGCAACACGAGAGGTTTTGGAGAGCTTTGCGGTGGGGCTGCGGGGAATCGCTTCACGGTCTGGCACCAGCATGGTGCTTTGCTGTGCAGTCCTTGAGAGGCGCATCAGCATTTGGCTTTTTGGAAGCAGTTTGGGATCTTTAATTTTGTACGTTTCCAGCCAGAGGGGGATTGGGAGGGCTCCACCCTGGGGCATTTTAGAGGGCGCCTGCCGTGGGCCTTTGGGGAGCTCTCCAGCCCGGGCTTTGTCAAACCGTTTCAACATTTGGATATTTGGGGCATTTCATTCTGGTGCTTTTTTGGATGCTCTCCACCCTGGAGAGCTTTTTGGAGCGCTTCACCATTTTTCGTTTTTGGGAGCCTTTTAAGTTTTGGTTGCTTTCTGGAATCCTGCAATGCCTGGAACTTTTGGAGTTCTTTCAGGCTGCGTGGCGTTGCTTTGCAGATGGCCCCAGAGGAGCACGTCACAATGCAGCCCTGTTGGAGTGCTCCATTGTGACACCCTGGAGTTCTTCACCTCGCTGCCCTAGAGGAGTGCATCGCTGCGTGCCCCTTGGGGGTTGCATTAGCGTTTGGATTTCTGGGAGCTGTTCCCCATTTGCAACGTGGTAGATCTCCAGCCCTTGTTTGGAAGCTCTCTGCCATTTTGGTTTTTGGGAGACTTTTATGGTTGGGGTTTTTTTGGGGAATTCTACAGCACCTGCAATTGTTGGCAGTTCCTCACGGCACAGCAGCGGGAGATCCTTTTGTGGTGCAGCCCCAGAGGAGCGTGTCACTGTGACCCTGGAGAAGCGTTTCACCTTGCCACCCTGGAAGAGCGTGTCAGCATTTGGTTTTGGGGGAGCAATTGGATGTTTCGAGTTGTGTAAATTTCCAGCCAGGGGGTTTTGGGAGCCCTGGTGCCTCTGGGAGCACTTTACCCTTTTAGGTTTTGGGAGCCCTGTAAGCTTTGTTTGTTTTCCGGAATTCTACAGTGCCTGGATTTTTGGAGTGCTTCGCGGTGTGGCCGTGGGGCATTGCTTCACGGCATGGCCCCAGGGGAGTGCTTCACTGTGCAGCCCTGCGGGTGTTCATCGCTGTGAGGCCCTGGAGGAGCGCTTCAGCTCGCCACCTGCCCTGGAGGAGTGCCTCACTGTGCGGCACTCAAAGATTGCATCCGCGTTTGGCTTTTTGGGTCTCGCTCACCATCTGTAATTTTGTGGATGTCCAGCCCAGGGGCTTTTGGGGAGCTATCCACCCTGCGGTTTTTTGGAGCGCTTCACCAGTTGGTTTCTTTGGAGACCTTTTGAAGTTTGGCTTTTCCCTGGAATGCTGAAACAACCTGCCGTCCTTGGAGTGCTTCACTGTGTGGCCCCAGAGGAGTGCCTCACCGCCCAGCCCTTGAGGATTGCATCAGCATTTTGTCTTCTGGGAGTCGTTTGCTCTTTTCGTCTCTGCATAGGTCCCTACCAGGGGGCTTTTGGGGAGCTCTCCACCGTTTTGGTTTCTGGAAGGCCTTTCAGGTTTGGTTCCTTTCTGGAATTCTCTTCACGCCTGGCATTGTGTGAGTCCTTTGTGGCACAGGCGCAGGGGAGCGCTTCGCAGCACGGCCCCCAGAGCAGGCCGTCACCATGAGGCCCTGGAGGAGTGCTTCAGCTCGCCACTCTGAAGGAGAGCATCCCCGCACAGCCCTCGAAGACTGCATCCGCATTTGGATTTTGGGGAATCATTCACCATTTCTAATGGTGGAGATGTGCAGCCAGGGGCTGTCTGGGAGCTCTCCACCATTGTGGCTTTTCGAAAGACTTTTCTGCTTGGTTTGTTGTACAATGCCTGGAATTGTTGGAGTGCCTGACGGCGCGGACTGGAGGAGTCCTTTGCAGCACAGCCCCAGAGGAGTGAATCGCTGTGTGACCCTGGAGAAGTGCTTTTCCTTGCCACCCTGGAGGAATGCATCACCGGGTGACCCCAGAGGAATGCATCGGCATTTGGTTTGCGGGGAGTAATTTGCCATCTGTAAGTACGTGAATTCCCAGACCAGGGGCTTTTTTGGAGCTCTCCACTCTGGGGCTTCCTGGGATGCATCCACCCTGGGAGTTTTTTGAAATGTTTCCCCCTTTGGATATCTTGAGCCCTTCATCCTGGTGCTGTTTTGGGGGCTCTCCACCCTGGAGAGCTTTTTGGAGCGCTTCACCGTTGTGGTTCTTGGGACCCCTTTAAGATTTGTTTGTTTTCTGGAATTGCGCAACACGAGAGGTTTTGGAGAGCTTTGCGGTGGGGCTGCGGGGAATCGCTTCACGGTCTGGCACCAGCATGGTGCTTTGCTGTGCAGTCCTTGAGAGGCGCATCAGCATTTGGCTTTTTGGAAGCAGTTTGGGATCTTTAATTTTGTACGTTTCCAGCCAGAGGGGGATTGGGAGGGCTCCACCCTGGGGCATTTTAGAGGGCGCCTGCCGTGGGCCTTTGGGGAGCTCTCCAGCCCGGGCTTTGTCAAACCGTTTCAACATTTGGATATTTGGGGCATTTCATTCTGGTGCTTTTTTGGATGCTCTCCACCCTGGAGAGCTTTTTGGAGCGCTTCACCATTTTTCGTTTTTGGGAGCCTTTTAAGTTTTGGTTGCTTTCTGGAATCCTGCAATGCCTGGAACTTTTGGAGTTCTTTCAGGCTGCGTGGCGTTGCTTTGCAGATGGCCCCAGAGGAGCACGTCACAATGCAGCCCTGTTGGAGTGCTCCATTGTGACACCCTGGAGTTCTTCACCTCGCTGCCCTAGAGGAGTGCATCGCTGCGTGCCCCTTGGGGGTTGCATCAGCGTTTGGATTTCTGGGAGCTGTTCCCCATTTGCAACGTGGTAGATCTCCAGCCCTTGTTTGGAAGCTCTCTGCCATTTTGGTTTTTGGGAGACTTTTATGGTTGGGGTTTTTTTGGGGAATTCTACAGCACCTGCAATTGTTGGCAGTTCCTCACGGCACAGCAGCGGGAGATCCTTTTGTGGTGCAGCCCCAGAGGAGCGTGTCACTGTGACCCTGGAGAAGCGTTTCACCTTGCCACCCTGGAAGAGCGTGTCAGCATTTGGTTTTGGGGGAGCAATTGGATGTTTCGAGTTGTGTAAATTTCCAGCCAGGGGGTTTTGGGAGCCCTGGTGCCTCTGGGAGCACTTTACCCTTTTAGGTTTTGGGAGCCCTGTAAGCTATGTTTGTTTTCCGGAATTCTACAGTGCCTGGATTTTTGGAGTGCTTCGCGGTGTGGCCGTGGGGCATTGCTTCACGGCATGGCCCCAGGGGAGTGCTTCACTGTGCAGCCCTGCGGGTGTTCATCGCTGTGAGGCCCTGGAGGAGCGCTTCAGCTCGCCACCTGCCCTGGAGGAGTGCCTCACTGTGCGGCACTCAAAGATTGCATCCGCGTTTGGCTTTTTGGGTCTCGCTCACCATCTGTAATTTTGTGGATGTCCAGCCCAGGGGCTTTTGGGGAGCTATCCACCCTGCGGTTTTTTGGAGCACTTCACCAGTTGGTTTCTTTGGAGACCTTTTGAAGTTTGGCTTTTCCCTGGAATGCTGAAACAACCTGCCGTCCTTGGAGTGCTTCACTGTGTGGCCCCAGAGGAGTGCCTCACCGCCCAGCCCTTGAGGATTGCATCAGCATTTTGTCTTCTGGGAGTCGTTTGCTCTTTTCGTCTCTGCATAGGTCCCTACCAGGGGGCTTTTGGGGAGCTCTCCACCGTTTTGGTTTCTGGAAGGCCTTTCAGGTTTGGTTCCTTTCTGGAATTCTCTTCACGCCTGGCATTGTGTGAGTCCTTTGTGGCACAGGCGCAGGGGAGCGCTTCGCAGCACGGCCCCCAGAGCAGGCCGTCACCATGAGGCCCTGGAGGAGTGCTTCAGCTCGCCACTCTGAAGGAGAGCATCCCCGCACAGCCCTCGAAGACTGCATCCGCATTTGGATTTTGGGGAATCATTCACCATTTCTAATGGTGGAGATGTGCAGCCAGGGGCTGTCTGGGAGCTCTCCACCATTGTGGCTTTTCGAAAGACTTTTCTGCTTGGTTTGTTGTACAATGCCTGGAATTGTTGGAGTGCCTGACGGCGCGGACTGGAGGAGTCCTTTGCAGCACAGCCCCAGAGGAGTGAATCGCTGTGTGACCCTGGAGAAGTGCTTTTCCTTGCCACCCTGGAGGAATGCATCACCGGGTGACCCCAGAGGAATGCATCGGCATTTGGTTTGCGGGGAGTAATTTGCCATCTGTAAGTACGTGAATTCCCAGACCAGGGGCTTTTTTGGAGCTCTCCACTCTGGGGCTTCCTGGGATGCATCCACCCTGGGAGTTTTTTGAAATGTTTCCCCCTTTGGATATCTTGAGCCCTTCATCCTGGTGCTGTTTTGGGGGCTCTCCACCCTGGAGAGCTTTTTGGAGCGCTTCACCGTTGTGGTTCTTGGGACCCCTTTAAGATTTGTTTGTTTTCTGGAATTGCGCAACACGAGAGGTTTTGGAGAGCTTTGCGGTGGGGCTGCGGGGAATCGCTTCACGGTCTGGCACCAGCATGGTGCTTTGCTGTGCAGTCCTTGAGAGGCGCATCAGCATTTGGCTTTTTGGAAGCAGTTTGGGATCTTTAATTTTGTACGTTTCCAGCCAGAGGGGGATTGGGAGGGCTCCACCCTGGGGCATTTTAGAGGGCGCCTGCCGTGGGCCTTTGGGGAGCTCTCCAGCCCGGGCTTTGTCAAACCGTTTCAACATTTGGATATTTGGGGCATTTCATTCTGGTGCTTTTTTGGATGCTCTCCACCCTGGAGAGCTTTTTGGAGCGCTTCACCATTTTTCGTTTTTGGGAGCCTTTTAAGTTTTGGTTGCTTTCTGGAATCCTGCAATGCCTGGAACTTTTGGAGTTCTTTCAGGCTGCGTGGCGTTGCTTTGCAGATGGCCCCAGAGGAGCACGTCACAATGCAGCCCTGTTGGAGTGCTCTATTGTGACACCCTGGAGTTCTTCACCTCGCTGCCCTAGAGGAGTGCATCGCTGCGTGCCCCTTGGGGGTTGCATCAGCGTTTGGATTTCTGGGAGCTGTTCCCCATTTGCAACGTGGTAGATCTCCAGCCCTTGTTTGGAAGCTCTCTGCCATTTTGGTTTTTGGGAGACTTTTATGGTTGGGGTTTTTTTGGGGAATTCTACAGCACCTGCAATTGTTGGCAGTTCCTCACGGCACAGCAGCGGGAGATCCTTTTGTGGTGCAGCCCCAGAGGAGCGTGTCACTGTGACCCTGGAGAAGCGTTTCACCTTGCCACCCTGGAAGAGCGTGTCAGCATTTGGTTTTGGGGGAGCAATTGGATGTTTCGAGTTGTGTAAATTTCCAGCCAGGGGGTTTTGGGAGCCCTGGTGCCTCTGGGAGCACTTTACCCTTTTAGGTTTTGGGAGCCCTGTAAGCTATGTTTGTTTTCCGGAATTCTACAGTGCCTGGATTTTTGGAGTGCTTCGCGGTGTGGCCGTGGGGCATTGCTTCACGGCATGGCCCCAGGGGAGTGCTTCACTGTGCAGCCCTGCGGGTGTTCATCGCTGTGAGGCCCTGGAGGAGCGCTTCAGCTCGCCACCTGCCCTGGAGGAGTGCCTCACTGTGCGGCACTCAAAGATTGCATCCGCGTTTGGCTTTTTGGGTCTCGCTCACCATCTGTAATTTTGTGGATGTCCAGCCCAGGGGCTTTTGGGGAGCTATCCACCCTGCGGTTTTTTGGAGCACTTCACCAGTTGGTTTCTTTGGAGACCTTTTGAAGTTTGGCTTTTCCCTGGAATGCTGAAACAACCTGCCGTCCTTGGAGTGCTTCACTGTGTGGCCCCAGAGGAGTGCCTCACCGCCCAGCCCTTGAGGATTGCATCAGCATTTTGTCTTCTGGGAGTCGTTTGCTCTTTTCGTCTCTGCATAGGTCCCTACCAGGGGGCTTTTGGGGAGCTCTCCACCGTTTTGGTTTCTGGAAGGCCTTTCAGGTTTGGTTCCTTTCTGGAATTCTCTTCACACCTGGCATTGTGTGAGTCCTTTGTGGCACAGGCGCAGGGGAGCGCTTCGCAGCACGGCCCCCAGAGCAGGCCGTCACCATGAGGCCCTGGAGGAGTGCTTCAGCTCGCCACTCTGAAGGAGAGCATCCCCGCACAGCCCTCGAAGACTGCATCCGCATTTGGATTTTGGGGAATCATTCACCATTTCTAATGGTGGAGATGTGCAGCCAGGGGCTGTCTGGGAGCTCTCCACCATTGTGGCTTTTCGAAAGACTTTTCTGCTTGGTTTGTTGTACAATGCCTGGAATTGTTGGAGTGCCTGACGGCGCGGACTGGAGGAGTCCTTTGCAGCGCAGCCCCAGAGGAGTGAATCACTGTGTGACCCTGGAGAAGTGCTTTTCCTTGCCACCCTGGAGGAATGCATCACCGGGTGACCCCAGAGGAATGCATCGGCATTTGGTTTGCGGGGAGTAATTTGCCATCTGTAAGTACGTGAATTCCCAGACCAGGGGCTTTTTTGGAGCTCTCCACTCTGGGGCTTCCTGGGATGCATCCACCCTGGGAGTTTTTTGAAATGTTTCCCCCTTTGGATATCTTGAGCCCTTCATCCTGGTGCTGTTTTGGGTGCTCTCCACCCTGGAGAGCTTTTTGGAGCGCTTCACCGTTGTGGTTCTTGGGACCCCTTTAAGATTTGTTTGTTTTCTGGAATTGCGCAACACGAGAGGTTTTGGAGAGCTTTGCGGTGGGGCTGCGGGGAATCGCTTCACGGTCTGGCACCAGCATGGTGCTTTGCTGTGCAGTCCTTGAGAGGCGCATCAGCATTTGGCTTTTTGGAAGCAGTTTGGGATCTTTAATTTTGTACGTTTCCAGCCAGAGGGGGATTGGGAGGGCTCCACCCTGGGGCATTTTAGAGGGCGCCTGCCGTGGGCCTTTGGGGAGCTCTCCAGCCCGGGCTTTGTCAAACCGTTTCAACATTTGGATATTTGGGGCATTTCATTCTGGTGCTTTTTTGGATGCTCTCCACCCTGGAGAGCTTTTTGGAGCGCTTCACCATTTTTCGTTTTTGGGAGCCTTTTAAGTTTTGGTTGCTTTCTGGAATCCTGCAATGCCTGGAACTTTTGGAGTTCTTTCAGGCTGCGTGGCGTTGCTTTGCAGATGGCCCCAGAGGAGCACGTCACAATGCAGCCCTGTTGGAGTGCTCCATTGTGACACCCTGGAGTTCTTCACCTCGCTGCCCTAGAGGAGTGCATCGCTGCGTGCCCCTTGGGGGTTGCATCAGCGTTTGGATTTCTGGGAGCTGTTCCCCATTTGCAACGTGGTAGATCTCCAGCCCTTGTTTGGAAGCTCTCTGCCATTTTGGTTTTTGGGAGACTTTTATGGTTGGGGTTTTTTTGGGGAATTCTACAGCACCTGCAATTGTTGGCAGTTCCTCACGGCACAGCAGCGGGAGATCCTTTTGTGGTGCAGCCCCAGAGGAGCGTGTCACTGTGACCCTGGAGAAGCGTTTCACCTTGCCACCCTGGAAGAGCGTGTCAGCATTTGGTTTTGGGGGAGCAATTGGATGTTTCGAGTTGTGTAAATTTCCAGCCAGGGGGTTTTGGGAGCCCTGGTGCCTCTGGGAGCACTTTACCCTTTTAGGTTTTGGGAGCCCTGTAAGCTTTGTTTGTTTTCCGGAATTCTACAGTGCCTGGATTTTTGGAGTGCTTCGCGGTGTGGCCGTGGGGCATTGCTTCACGGCATGGCCCCAGGGGAGTGCTTCACTGTGCAGCCCTGCGGGTGTTCATCGCTGTGAGGCCCTGGAGGAGCGCTTCAGCTCGCCACCTGCCCTGGAGGAGTGCCTCACTGTGCGGCACTCAAAGATTGCATCCGCGTTTGGCTTTTTGGGTCTCGCTCACCATCTGTAATTTTGTGGATGTCCAGCCCAGGGGCTTTTGGGGAGCTATCCACCCTGCGGTTTTTTGGAGCACTTCACCAGCTGGTTTCTTTGGAGACCTTTTGAAGTTTGGCTTTTCCCTGGAATGCTGAAACAACCTGCCGTCCTTGGAGTGCTTCACTGTGTGGCCCCAGAGGAGTGCCTCACCGCCCAGCCCTTGAGGATTGCATCAGCATTTTGTCTTCTGGGAGTCGTTTGCTCTTTTCGTCTCTGCATAGGTCCCTACCAGGGGGCTTTTGGGGAGCTCTCCACCGTTTTGGTTTCTGGAAGGCCTTTCAGGTTTGGTTCCTTTCTGGAATTCTCTTCACGCCTGGCATTGTGTGAGTCCTTTGTGGCACAGGCGCAGGGGAGCGCTTCGCAGCACGGCCCCCAGAGCAGGCCGTCACCATGAGGCCCTGGAGGAGTGCTTCAGCTCGCCACTCTGAAGGAGAGCATCCCCGCACAGCCCTCGAAGACTGCATCCGCATTTGGATTTTGGGGAATCATTCACCATTTCTAATGGTGGAGATGTGCAGCCAGGGGCTGTCTGGGAGCTCTCCACCATTGTGGCTTTTCGAAAGACTTTTCTGCTTGGTTTGTTGTACAATGCCTGGAATTGTTGGAGTGCCTGACGGCGCGGACTGGAGGAGTCCTTTGCAGCGCAGCCCCAGAGGAGTGAATCACTGTGTGACCCTGGAGAAGTGCTTTTCCTTGCCACCCTGGAGGAATGCATCACTGGGTGACCCCAGAGGAATGCATCGGCATTTGGTTTGCGGGGAGTAATTTGCCATCTGTAAGTACGTGAATTCCCAGACCAGGGGCTTTTTTGGAGCTCTCCACTCTGGGGCTTCCTGGGATGCATCCACCCTGGGAGTTTTTTGAAATGTTTCCCCCTTTGGATATCTTGAGCCCTTCATCCTGGTGCTGTTTTGGGTGCTCTCCACCCTGGAGAGCTTTTTGGAGCGCTTCACCGTTGTGGTTCTTGGGACCCCTTTAAGATTTGTTTGTTTTCTGGAATTGCGCAACACGAGAGGTTTTGGAGAGCTTTGCGGTGGGGCTGCGGGGAATCGCTTCACGGTCTGGCACCAGCATGGTGCTTTGCTGTGCAGTCCTTGAGAGGCGCATCAGCATTTGGCTTTTTGGAAGCAGTTTGGGATCTTTAATTTTGTACGTTTCCAGCCAGAGGGGGATTGGGAGGGCTCCACCCTGGGGCATTTTAGAGGGCGCCTGCCGTGGGCCTTTGGGGAGCTCTCCAGCCCGGGCTTTGTCAAACCGTTTCAACATTTGGATATTTGGGGCATTTCATTCTGGTGCTTTTTTGGATGCTCTCCACCCTGGAGAGCTTTTTGGAGCGCTTCACCATTTTTCGTTTTTGGGAGCCTTTTAAGTTTTGGTTGCTTTCTGGAATCCTGCAATGCCTGGAACTTTTGGAGTTCTTTCAGGCTGCGTGGCGTTGCTTTGCAGATGGCCCCAGAGGAGCACGTCACAATGCAGCCCTGTTGGAGTGCTCCATTGTGACACCCTGGAGTTCTTCACCTCGCTGCCCTAGAGGAGTGCATCGCTGCGTGCCCCTTGGGGGTTGCATCAGCGTTTGGATTTCTGGGAGCTGTTCCCCATTTGCAACGTGGTAGATCTCCAGCCCTTGTTTGGAAGCTCTCTGCCATTTTGGTTTTTGGGAGACTTTTATGGTTGGGGTTTTTTTGGGGAATTCTACAGCACCTGCAATTGTTGGCAGTTCCTCACGGCACAGCAGCGGGAGATCCTTTTGTGGTGCAGCCCCAGAGGAGCGTGTCACTGTGACCCTGGAGAAGCGTTTCACCTTGCCACCCTGGAAGAGCGTGTCAGCATTTGGTTTTGGGGGAGCAATTGGATGTTTCGAGTTGTGTAAATTTCCAGCCAGGGGGTTTTGGGAGCCCTGGTGCCTCTGGGAGCACTTTACCCTTTTAGGTTTTGGGAGCCCTGTAAGCTTTGTTTGTTTTCCGGAATTCTACAGTGCCTGGATTTTTGGAGTGCTTCGCGGTGTGGCCGTGGGGCATTGCTTCACGGCATGGCCCCAGGGGAGTGCTTCACTGTGCAGCCCTGCGGGTGTTCATCGCTGTGAGGCCCTGGAGGAGCGCTTCAGCTCGCCACCTGCCCTGGAGGAGTGCCTCACTGTGCGGCACTCAAAGATTGCATCCGCGTTTGGCTTTTTGGGTCTCGCTCACCATCTGTAATTTTGTGCATGTCCAGCCCAGGGGCTTTTGGGGAGCTATCCACCCTGCGGTTTTTTGGAGCACTTCACCAGTTGGTTTCTTTGGAGACCTTTTGAAGTTTGGCTTTTCCCTGGAATGCTGAAACAACCTGCCGTCCTTGGAGTGCTTCACTGTGTGGCCCCAGAGGAGTGCCTCACCGCCCAGCCCTTGAGGATTGCATCAGCATTTTGTCTTCTGGGAGTCGTTTGCTCTTTTCGTCTCTGCATAGGTCCCTACCAGGGGGCTTTTGGGGAGCTCTCCACCGTTTTGGTTTCTGGAAGGCCTTTCAGGTTTGGTTCCTTTCTGGAATTCTCTTCACGCCTGGCATTGTGTGAGTCCTTTGTGGCACAGGCGCAGGGGAGCGCTTCGCAGCACGGCCCCCAGAGCAGGCCGTCACCATGAGGCCCTGGAGGAGTGCTTCAGCTCGCCACTCTGAAGGAGAGCATCCCCGCACAGCCCTCGAAGACTGCATCCGCATTTGGATTTTGGGGAATCATTCACCATTTCTAATGGTGGAGATGTGCAGCCAGGGGCTGTCTGGGAGCTCTCCACCATTGTGGCTTTTCGAAAGACTTTTCTGCTTGGTTTGTTGTACAATGCCTGGAATTGTTGGAGTGCCTGACGGCGCGGACTGGAGGAGTCCTTTGCAGCACAGCCCCAGAGGAGTGAATCACTGTGTGACCCTGGAGAAGTGCTTTTCCTTGCCACCCTGGAGGAATGCATCACCGGGTGACCCCAGAGGAATGCATCGGCATTTGGTTTGCGGGGAGTAATTTGCCATCTGTAAGTACGTGAATTCCCAGACCAGGGGCTTTTTTGGAGCTCTCCACTCTGGGGCTTCCTGGGATGCATCCACCCTGGGAGTTTTTTGAAATGTTTCCCCCTTTGGATATCTTGAGCCCTTCATCCTGGTGCTGTTTTGGGGGCTCTCCACCCTGGAGAGCTTTTTGGAGCGCTTCACCGTTGTGGTTCTTGGGACCCCTTTAAGATTTGTTTGTTTTCTGGAATTGCGCAACACGAGAGGTTTTGGAGAGCTTTGCGGTGGGGCTGCGGGGAATCGCTTCACGGTCTGGCACCAGCATGGTGCTTTGCTGTGCAGTCCTTGAGAGGCGCATCAGCATTTGGCTTTTTGGAAGCAGTTTGGGATCTTTAATTTTGTACGTTTCCAGCCAGAGGGGGATTGGGAGGGCTCCACCCTGGGGCATTTTAGAGGGCGCCTGCTGTGGGCCTTTGGGGAGCTCTCCAGCCCGGGCTTTGTCAAACCGTTTCAACATTTGGATATTTGGGGCATTTCATTCTGGTGCTTTTTTGGATGCTCTCCACCCTGGAGAGCTTTTTGGAGCGCTTCACCATTTTTCGTTTTTGGGAGCCTTTTAAGTTTTGGTTGCTTTCTGGAATCCTGCAATGCCTGGAACTTTTGGAGTTCTTTCAGGCTGCGTGGCGTTGCTTTGCAGATGGCCCCAGAGGAGCACGTCACAATGCAGCCCTGTTGGAGTGCTCCATTGTGACACCCTGGAGTTCTTCACCTCGCTGCCCTAGAGGAGTGCATCGCTGCGTGCCCCTTGGGGGTTGCATCAGCGTTTGGATTTCTGGGAGCTGTTCCCCATTTGCAACGTGGTAGATCTCCAGCCCTTGTTTGGAAGCTCTCTGCCATTTTGGTTTTTGGGAGACTTTTATGGTTGGGGTTTTTTTGGGGAATTCTACAGCACCTGCAATTGTTGGCAGTTCCTCACGGCACAGCAGCGGGAGATCCTTTTGTGGTGCAGCCCCAGAGGAGCGTGTCACTGTGACCCTGGAGAAGCGTTTCACCTTGCCACCCTGGAAGAGCGTGTCAGCATTTGGTTTTGGGGGAGCAATTGGATGTTTCGAGTTGTGTAAATTTCCAGCCAGGGGGTTTTGGGAGCCCTGGTGCCTCTGGGAGCACTTTACCCTTTTAGGTTTTGGGAGCCCTGTAAGCTTTGTTTGTTTTCCGGAATTCTACAGTGCCTGGATTTTTGGAGTGCTTCGCGGTGTGGCCGTGGGGCATTGCTTCACGGCATGGCCCCAGGGGAGTGCTTCACTGTGCAGCCCTGCGGGTGTTCATCGCTGTGAGGCCCTGGAGGAGCGCTTCAGCTCGCCACCTGCCCTGGAGGAGTGCCTCACTGTGCGGCACTCAAAGATTGCATCCGCGTTTGGCTTTTTGGGTCTCGCTCACCATCTGTAATTTTGTGGATGTCCAGCCCAGGGGCTTTTGGGGAGCTATCCACCCTGCGGTTTTTTGGAGCACTTCACCAGTTGGTTTCTTTGGAGACCTTTTGAAGTTTGGCTTTTCCCTGGAATGCTGAAACAACCTGCCGTCCTTGGAGTGCTTCACTGTGTGGCCCCAGAGGAGTGCCTCACCGCCCAGCCCTTGAGGATTGCATCAGCATTTTGTCTTCTGGGAGTCGTTTGCTCTTTTCGTCTCTGCATAGGTCCCTACCAGGGGGCTTTTGGGGAGCTCTCCACCGTTTTGGTTTCTGGAAGGCCTTTCAGGTTTGGTTCCTTTCTGGAATTCTCTTCACGCCTGGCATTGTGTGAGTCCTTTGTGGCACAGGCGCAGGGGAGCGCTTCGCAGCACGGCCCCCAGAGCAGGCCGTCACCATGAGGCCCTGGAGGAGTGCTTCAGCTCGCCACTCTGAAGGAGAGCATCCCCGCACAGCCCTCGAAGACTGCATCCGCATTTGGATTTTGGGGAATCATTCACCATTTCTAATGGTGGAGATGTGCAGCCAGGGGCTGTCTGGGAGCTCTCCACCATTGTGGCTTTTCGAAAGACTTTTCTGCTTGGTTTGTTGTACAATGCCTGGAATTGTTGGAGTGCCTGACGGCGCGGACTGGAGGAGTCCTTTGCAGCACAGCCCCAGAGGAGTGAATCACTGTGTGACCCTGGAGAAGTGCTTTTCCTTGCCACCCTGGAGGAATGCATCACCGGGTGACCCCAGAGGAATGCATCGGCATTTGGTTTGCGGGGAGTAATTTGCCATCTGTAAGTACGTGAATTCCCAGACCAGGGGCTTTTTTGGAGCTCTCCACTCTGGGGCTTCCTGGGATGCATCCACCCTGGGAGTTTTTTTGAAATGTTTCCCCCTTTGGATATCTCGAGCCCTTCATCCTGGTGCTGTTTTGGGGGCTCTCCACCCTGGAGAGCTTTTTGGAGCGCTTCACCGTTGTGGTTCTTGGGACCCCTTTAAGATTTGTTTGTTTTCTGGAATTGCGCAACACGAGAGGTTTTGGAGAGCTTTGCGGTGGGGCTGCGGGGAATCGCTTCACGGTCTGGCACCAGCATGGTGCTTTGCTGTGCAGTCCTTGAGAGGCGCATCAGCATTTGGCTTTTTGGAAGCAGTTTGGGATCTTTAATTTTGTACGTTTCCAGCCAGAGGGGGATTGGGAGGGCTCCACCCTGGGGCATTTTAGAGGGCGCCTGCCGTGGGCCTTTGGGGAGCTCTCCAGCCCGGGCTTTGTCAAACCGTTTCAACATTTGGATATTTGGGGCATTTCATTCTGGTGCTTTTTTGGATGCTCTCCACCCTGGAGAGCTTTTTGGAGCGCTTCACCATTTTTCGTTTTTGGGAGCCTTTTAAGTTTTGGTTGCTTTCTGGAATCCTGCAATGCCTGGAACTTTTGGAGTTCTTTCAGGCTGCGTGGCGTTGCTTTGCAGATGGCCCCAGAGGAGCACGTCACAATGCAGCCCTGTTGGAGTGCTCCATTGTGACACCCTGGAGTTCTTCACCTCGCTGCCCTAGAGGAGTGCATCGCTGCGTGCCCCTTGGGGGTTGCATTAGCGTTTGGATTTCTGGGAGCTGTTCCCCATTTGCAACGTGGTAGATCTCCAGCCCTTGTTTGGAAGCTCTCTGCCATTTTGGTTTTTGGGAGACTTTTATGGTTGGGGTTTTTTGGGGGAATTCTACAGCACCTGCAATTGTTGGCAGTTCCTCACGGCACAGCAGCGGGAGATCCTTTTGTGGTGCAGCCCCAGAGGAGCGTGTCACTGTGACCCTGGAGAAGCGTTTCACCTTGCCACCCTGGAAGAGCGTGTCAGCATTTGGTTTTGGGGGAGCAATTGGATGTTTCGAGTTGTGTAAATTTCCAGCCAGGGGGTTTTGGGAGCCCTGGTGCCTCTGGGAGCACTTTACCCTTTTAGGTTTTGGGAGCCCTGTAAGCTTTGTTTGTTTTCCGGAATTCTACAGTGCCTGGATTTTTGGAGTGCTTCGCGGTGTGGCCGTGGGGCATTGCTTCACGGCATGGCCCCAGGGGAGTGCTTCACTGTGCAGCCCTGCGGGTGTTCATCGCTGTGAGGCCCTGGAGGAGCGCTTCAGCTCGCCACCTGCCCTGGAGGAGTGCCTCACTGTGCGGCACTCAAAGATTGCATCCGCGTTTGGCTTTTTGGGTCTCGCTCACCATCTGTAATTTTGTGGATGTCCAGCCCAGGGGCTTTTGGGGAGCTATCCACCCTGCGGTTTTTTGGAGCACTTCACCAGTTGGTTTCTTTGGAGACCTTTTGAAGTTTGGCTTTTCCCTGGAATGCTGAAACAACCTGCCGTCCTTGGAGTGCTTCACTGTGTGGCCCCAGAGGAGTGCCTCACCGCCCAGCCCTTGAGGATTGCATCAGCATTTTGTCTTCTGGGAGTCGTTTGCTCTTTTCGTCTCTGCATAGGTCCCTACCAGGGGGCTTTTGGGGAGCTCTCCACCGTTTTGGTTTCTGGAAGGCCTTTCAGGTTTGGTTCCTTTCTGGAATTCTCTTCACGCCTGGCATTGTGTGAGTCCTTTGTGGCACAGGCGCAGGGGAGCGCTTCGCAGCACGGCCCCCAGAGCAGGCCGTCACCATGAGGCCCTGGAGGAGTGCTTCAGCTCGCCACTCTGAAGGAGAGCATCCCCGCACAGCCCTCGAAGACTGCATCCGCATTTGGATTTTGGGGAATCATTCACCATTTCTAATGGTGGAGATGTGCAGCCAGGGGCTGTCTGGGAGCTCTCCACCATTGTGGCTTTTCGAAAGACTTTTCTGCTTGGTTTGTTGTACAATGCCTGGAATTGTTGGAGTGCCTGACGGCGCGGACTGGAGGAGTCCTTTGCAGCACAGCCCCAGAGGAGTGAATCACTGTGTGACCCTGGAGAAGTGCTTTTCCTTGCCACCCTGGAGGAATGCATCACCGGGTGACCCCAGAGGAATGCATCGGCATTTGGTTTGCGGGGAGTAATTTGCCATCTGTAAGTACGTGAATTCCCAGACCAGGGGCTTTTTTGGAGCTCTCCACTCTGGGGCTTCCTGGGATGCATCCACCCTGGGAGTTTTTTTGAAATGTTTCCCCCTTTGGATATCTCGAGCCCTTCATCCTGGTGCTGTTTTGGGGGCTCTCCACCCTGGAGAGCTTTTTGGAGCGCTTCACCGTTGTGGTTCTTGGGACCCCTTTAAGATTTGTTTGTTTTCTGGAATTGCGCAACACGAGAGGTTTTGGAGAGCTTTGCGGTGGGGCTGCGGGGAATCGCTTCACGGTCTGGCACCAGCATGGTGCTTTGCTGTGCAGTCCTTGAGAGGCGCATCAGCATTTGGCTTTTTGGAAGCAGTTTGGGATCTTTAATTTTGTACGTTTCCAGCCAGAGGGGGATTGGGAGGGCTCCACCCTGGGGCATTTTAGAGGGCGCCTGCCGTGGGCCTTTGGGGAGCTCTCCAGCCCGGGCTTTGTCAAACCGTTTCAACATTTGGATATTTGGGGCATTTCATTCTGGTGCTTTTTTGGATGCTCTCCACCCTGGAGAGCTTTTTGGAGCGCTTCACCATTTTTCGTTTTTGGGAGCCTTTTAAGTTTTGGTTGCTTTCTGGAATCCTGCAATGCCTGGAACTTTTGGAGTTCTTTCAGGCTGCGTGGCGTTGCTTTGCAGATGGCCCCAGAGGAGCACGTCACAATGCAGCCCTGTTGGAGTGCTCCATTGTGACACCCTGGAGTTCTTCACCTCGCTGCCCTAGAGGAGTGCATCGCTGCGTGCCCCTTGGGGGTTGCATTAGCGTTTGGATTTCTGGGAGCTGTTCCCCATTTGCAACGTGGTAGATCTCCAGCCCTTGTTTGGAAGCTCTCTGCCATTTTGGTTTTTGGGAGACTTTTATGGTTGGGGTTTTTTTGGGGAATTCTACAGCACCTGCAATTGTTGGCAGTTCCTCACGGCACAGCAGCGGGAGATCCTTTTGTGGTGCAGCCCCAGAGGAGCGTGTCACTGTGACCCTGGAGAAGCGTTTCACCTTGCCACCCTGGAAGAGCGTGTCAGCATTTGGTTTTGGGGGAGCAATTGGATGTTTCGAGTTGTGTAAATTTCCAGCCAGGGGGTTTTGGGAGCCCTGGTGCCTCTGGGAGCACTTTACCCTTTTAGGTTTTGGGAGCCCTGTAAGCTTTGTTTGTTTTCCGGAATTCTACAGTGCCTGGATTTTTGGAGTGCTTCGCGGTGTGGCCGTGGGGCATTGCTTCACGGCATGGCCCCAGGGGAGTGCTTCACTGTGCAGCCCTGCGGGTGTTCATCGCTGTGAGGCCCTGGAGGAGCGCTTCAGCTCGCCACCTGCCCTGGAGGAGTGCCTCACTGTGCGGCACTCAAAGATTGCATCCGCGTTTGGCTTTTTGGGTCTCGCTCACCATCTGTAATTTTGTGCATGTCCAGCCCAGGGGCTTTTGGGGAGCTATCCACCCTGCGGTTTTTTGGAGCACTTCACCAGTTGGTTTCTTTGGAGACCTTTTGAAGTTTGGCTTTTCCCTGGAATGCTGAAACAACCTGCCGTCCTTGGAGTGCTTCACTGTGTGGCCCCAGAGGAGTGCCTCACCGCCCAGCCCTTGAGGATTGCATCAGCATTTTGTCTTCTGGGAGTCGTTTGCTCTTTTCGTCTCTGCATAGGTCCCTACCAGGGGGCTTTTGGGGAGCTCTCCACCGTTTTGGTTTCTGGAAGGCCTTTCAGGTTTGGTTCCTTTCTGGAATTCTCTTCACGCCTGGCATTGTGTGAGTCCTTTGTGGCACAGGCGCAGGGGAGCGCTTCGCAGCACGGCCCCCAGAGCAGGCCGTCACCATGAGGCCCTGGAGGAGTGCTTCAGCTCGCCACTCTGAAGGAGAGCATCCCCGCACAGCCCTCGAAGACTGCATCCGCATTTGGATTTTGGGGAATCATTCACCATTTCTAATGGTGGAGATGTGCAGCCAGGGGCTGTCTGGGAGCTCTCCACCATTGTGGCTTTTCGAAAGACTTTTCTGCTTGGTTTGTTGTACAATGCCTGGAATTGTTGGAGTGCCTGACGGCGCGGACTGGAGGAGTCCTTTGCAGCACAGCCCCAGAGGAGTGAATCACTGTGTGACCCTGGAGAAGTGCTTTTCCTTGCCACCCTGGAGGAATGCATCACCGGGTGACCCCAGAGGAATGCATCGGCATTTGGTTTGCGGGGAGTAATTTGCCATCTGTAAGTACGTGAATTCCCAGACCAGGGGCTTTTTTGGAGCTCTCCACTCTGGGGCTTCCTGGGATGCATCCACCCTGGGAGTTTTTTGAAATGTTTCCCCCTTTGGATATCTTGAGCCCTTCATCCTGGTGCTGTTTTGGGGGCTCTCCACCCTGGAGAGCTTTTTGGAGCGCTTCACCGTTGTGGTTCTTGGGACCCCTTTAAGATTTGTTTGTTTTCTGGAATTGCGCAACACGAGAGGTTTTGGAGAGCTTTGCGGTGGGGCTGCGGGGAATCGCTTCACGGTCTGGCACCAGCATGGTGCTTTGCTGTGCAGTCCTTGAGAGGCGCATCAGCATTTGGCTTTTTGGAAGCAGTTTGGGATCTTTAATTTTGTACGTTTCCAGCCAGAGGGGGATTGGGAGGGCTCCACCCTGGGGCATTTTAGAGGGCGCCTGCCGTGGGCCTTTGGGGAGCTCTCCAGCCCGGGCTTTGTCAAACCGTTTCAACATTTGGATATTTGGGGCATTTCATTCTGGTGCTTTTTTGGATGCTCTCCACCCTGGAGAGCTTTTTGGAGCGCTTCACCATTTTTCGTTTTTGGGAGCCTTTTAAGTTTTGGTTGCTTTCTGGAATCCTGCAATGCCTGGAACTTTTGGAGTTCTTTCAGGCTGCGTGGCGTTGCTTTGCAGATGGCCCCAGAGGAGCACGTCACAATGCAGCCCTGTTGGAGTGCTCCATTGTGACACCCTGGAGTTCTTCACCTCGCTGCCCTAGAGGAGTGCATCGCTGCGTGCCCCTTGGGGGTTGCATCAGCGTTTGGATTTCTGGGAGCTGTTCCCCATTTGCAACGTGGTAGATCTCCAGCCCTTGTTTGGAAGCTCTCTGCCATTTTGGTTTTTGGGAGACTTTTATGGTTGGGGTTTTTTTGGGGAATTCTACAGCACCTGCAATTGTTGGCAGTTCCTCACGGCACAGCAGCGGGAGATCCTTTTGTGGTGCAGCCCCAGAGGAGCGTGTCACTGTGACCCTGGAGAAGCGTTTCACCTTGCCACCCTGGAAGAGCGTGTCAGCATTTGGTTTTGGGGGAGCAATCGGATGTTTCGAGTTGTGTAAATTTCCAGCCAGGGGGTTTTGGGAGCCCTGGTGCCTCTGGGAGCACTTTACCCTTTTAGGTTTTGGGAGCCCTGTAAGCTTTGTTTGTTTTCCGGAATTCTACAGTGCCTGGATTTTTGGAGTGCTTCGCGGTGTGGCCGTGGGGCATTGCTTCACGGCATGGCCCCAGGGGAGTGCTTCACTGTGCAGCCCTGCGGGTGTTCATCGCTGTGAGGCCCTGGAGGAGCGCTTCAGCTCGCCACCTGCCCTGGAGGAGTGCCTCACTGTGCGGCACTCAAAGATTGCATCCGCGTTTGGCTTTTTGGGTCTCGCTCACCATCTGTAATTTTGTGGATGTCCAGCCCAGGGGCTTTTGGGGAGCTATCCACCCTGCGGTTTTTTGGAGCACTTCACCAGTTGGTTTCTTTGGAGACCTTTTGAAGTTTGGCTTTTCCCTGGAATGCTGAAACAACCTGCCGTCCTTGGAGTGCTTCACTGTGTGGCCCCAGAGGAGTGCCTCACCGCCCAGCCCTTGAGGATTGCATCAGCATTTTGTCTTCTGGGAGTCGTTTGCTCTTTTCGTCTCTGCATAGGTCCCTACCAGGGGGCTTTTGGGGAGCTCTCCACCGTTTTGGTTTCTGGAAGGCCTTTCAGGTTTGGTTCCTTTCTGGAATTCTCTTCACGCCTGGCATTGTGTGAGTCCTTTGTGGCACAGGCGCAGGGGAGCGCTTCGCAGCACGGCCCCCAGAGCAGGCCGTCACCATGAGGCCCTGGAGGAGTGCTTCAGCTCGCCACTCTGAAGGAGAGCATCCCCGCACAGCCCTCGAAGACTGCATCCGCATTTGGATTTTGGGGAATCATTCACCATTTCTAATGGTGGAGATGTGCAGCCAGGGGCTGTCTGGGAGCTCTCCACCATTGTGGCTTTTGGAAAGACTTTTCTGCTTGGTTTGTTGTACAATGCCTGGAATTGTTGGAGTGCCTGACGGCGCGGACTGGAGGAGTCCTTTGCAGCACAGCCCCAGAGGAGTGAATCACTGTGTGACCCTGGAGAAGTGCTTTTCCTTGCCACCCTGGAGGAATGCATCACCGGGTGACCCCAGAGGAATGCATCGGCATTTGGTTTGCGGGGAGTAATTTGCCATCTGTAAGTACGTGAATTCCCAGACCAGGGGCTTTTTTGGAGCTCTCCACTCTGGGGCTTCCTGGGATGCATCCACCCTGGGAGTTTTTTTGAAATGTTTCCCCCTTTGGATATCTCGAGCCCTTCATCCTGGTGCTGTTTTGGGTGCTCTCCACCCTGGAGAGCTTTTTGGAGCGCTTCACCGTTGTGGTTCTTGGGACCCCTTTAAGATTTGTTTGTTTTCTGGAATTGCGCAACACGAGAGGTTTTGGAGAGCTTTGCGGTGGGGCTGCGGGGAATCGCTTCACGGTCTGGCACCAGCATGGTGCTTTGCTGTGCAGTCCTTGAGAGGCGCATCAGCATTTGGCTTTTTGGAAGCAGTTTGGGATCTTTAATTTTGTACGTTTCCAGCCAGAGGGGGATTGGGAGGGCTCCACCCTGGGGCATTTTAGAGGGCGCCTGCCGTGGGCCTTTGGGGAGCTCTCCAGCCCGGGCTTTGTCAAACCGTTTCAACATTTGGATATTTGGGGCATTTCATTCTGGTGCTTTTTTGGATGCTCTCCACCCTGGAGAGCTTTTTGGAGCGCTTCACCATTTTTCGTTTTTGGGAGCCTTTTAAGTTTTGGTTGCTTTCTGGAATCCTGCAATGCCTGGAACTTTTGGAGTTCTTTCAGGCTGCGTGGCGTTGCTTTGCAGATGGCCCCAGAGGAGCACGTCACAATGCAGCCCTGTTGGAGTGCTCCATTGTGACACCCTGGAGTTCTTCACCTCGCTGCCCTAGAGGAGTGCATCGCTGCGTGCCCCTTGGGGGTTGCATCAGCGTTTGGATTTCTGGGAGCTGTTCCCCATTTGCAACGTGGTAGATCTCCAGCCCTTGTTTGGAAGCTCTCTGCCATTTTGGTTTTTGGGAGACTTTTATGGTTGGGGTTTTTTTGGGGAATTCTACAGCACCTGCAATTGTTGGCAGTTCCTCACGGCACAGCAGCGGGAGATCCTTTTGTGGTGCAGCCCCAGAGGAGCGTGTCACTGTGACCCTGGAGAAGCGTTTCACCTTGCCACCCTGGAAGAGCGTGTCAGCATTTGGTTTTGGGGGAGCAATTGGATGTTTCGAGTTGTGTAAATTTCCAGCCAGGGGGTTTTGGGAGCCCTGGTGCCTCTGGGAGCACTTTACCCTTTTAGGTTTTGGGAGCCCTGTAAGCTTTGTTTGTTTTCCGGAATTCTACAGTGCCTGGATTTTTGGAGTGCTTCGCGGTGTGGCCGTGGGGCATTGCTTCACGGCATGGCCCCAGGGGAGTGCTTCACTGTGCAGCCCTGCGGGTGTTCATCGCTGTGAGGCCCTGGAGGAGCGCTTCAGCTCGCCACCTGCCCTGGAGGAGTGCCTCACTGTGCGGCACTCAAAGATTGCATCCGCGTTTGGCTTTTTGGGTCTCGCTCACCATCTGTAATTTTGTGGATGTCCAGCCCAGGGGCTTTTGGGGAGCTATCCACCCTGCGGTTTTTTGGAGCACTTCACCAGTTGGTTTCTTTGGAGACCTTTTGAAGTTTGGCTTTTCCCTGGAATGCTGAAACAACCTGCCGTCCTTGGAGTGCTTCACTGTGTGGCCCCAGAGGAGTGCCTCACCGCCCAGCCCTTGAGGATTGCATCAGCATTTTGTCTTCTGGGAGTCGTTTGCTCTTTTCGTCTCTGCATAGGTCCCTACCAGGGGGCTTTTGGGGAGCTCTCCACCGTTTTGGTTTCTGGAAGGCCTTTCAGGTTTGGTTCCTTTCTGGAATTCTCTTCACGCCTGGCATTGTGTGAGTCCTTTGTGGCACAGGCGCAGGGGAGCGCTTCGCAGCACGGCCCCCAGAGCAGGCCGTCACCATGAGGCCCTGGAGGAGTGCTTCAGCTCGCCACTCTGAAGGAGAGCATCCCCGCACAGCCCTCGAAGACTGCATCCGCATTTGGATTTTGGGGAATCATTCACCATTTCTAATGGTGGAGATGTGCAGCCAGGGGCTGTCTGGGAGCTCTCCACCATTGTGGCTTTTCGAAAGACTTTTCTGCTTGGTTTGTTGTACAATGCCTGGAATTGTTGGAGTGCCTGACGGCGCGGACTGGAGGAGTCCTTTGCAGCACAGCCCCAGAGGAGTGAATCACTGTGTGACCCTGGAGAAGTGCTTTTCCTTGCCACCCTGGAGGAATGCATCACCGGGTGACCCCAGAGGAATGCATCGGCATTTGGTTTGCGGGGAGTAATTTGCCATCTGTAAGTACGTGAATTCCCAGACCAGGGGCTTTTTTGGAGCTCTCCACTCTGGGGCTTCCTGGGATGCATCCACCCTGGGAGTTTTTTGAAATGTTTCCCCCTTTGGATATCTTGAGCCCTTCATCCTGGTGCTGTTTTGGGGGCTCTCCACCCTGGAGAGCTTTTTGGAGCGCTTCACCGTTGTGGTTCTTGGGACCCCTTTAAGATTTGTTTGTTTTCTGGAATTGCGCAACACGAGAGGTTTTGGAGAGCTTTGCGGTGGGGCTGCGGGGAATCGCTTCACGGTCTGGCACCAGCATGGTGCTTTGCTGTGCAGTCCTTGAGAGGCGCATCAGCATTTGGCTTTTTGGAAGCAGTTTGGGATCTTTAATTTTGTACGTTTCCAGCCAGAGGGGGATTGGGAGGGCTCCACCCTGGGGCATTTTAGAGGGCGCCTGCCGTGGGCCTTTGGGGAGCTCTCCAGCCCGGGCTTTGTCAAACCGTTTCAACATTTGGATATTTGGGGCATTTCATTCTGGTGCTTTTTTGGATGCTCTCCACCCTGGAGAGCTTTTTGGAGCGCTTCACCATTTTTCGTTTTTGGGAGCCTTTTAAGTTTTGGTTGCTTTCTGGAATCCTGCAATGCCTGGAACTTTTGGAGTTCTTTCAGGCTGCGTGGCGTTGCTTTGCAGATGGCCCCAGAGGAGCACGTCACAATGCAGCCCTGTTGGAGTGCTCCATTGTGACACCCTGGAGTTCTTCACCTCGCTGCCCTAGAGGAGTGCATCGCTGCGTGCCCCTTGGGGGTTGCATCAGCGTTTGGATTTCTGGGAGCTGTTCCCCATTTGCAACGTGGTAGATCTCCAGCCCTTGTTTGGAAGCTCTCTGCCATTTTGGTTTTTGGGAGACTTTTATGGTTGGGGTTTTTTTGGGGAATTCTACAGCACCTGCAATTGTTGGCAGTTCCTCACGGCACAGCAGCGGGAGATCCTTTTGTGGTGCAGCCCCAGAGGAGCGTGTCACTGTGACCCTGGAGAAGCGTTTCACCTTGCCACCCTGGAAGAGCGTGTCAGCATTTGGTTTTGGGGGAGCAATCGGATGTTTCGAGTTGTGTAAATTTCCAGCCAGGGGGTTTTGGGAGCCCTGGTGCCTCTGGGAGCACTTTACCCTTTTAGGTTTTGGGAGCCCTGTAAGCTTTGTTTGTTTTCCGGAATTCTACAGTGCCTGGATTTTTGGAGTGCTTCGCGGTGTGGCCGTGGGGCATTGCTTCACGGCATGGCCCCAGGGGAGTGCTTCACTGTGCAGCCCTGCGGGTGTTCATCGCTGTGAGGCCCTGGAGGAGCGCTTCAGCTCGCCACCTGCCCTGGAGGAGTGCCTCACTGTGCGGCACTCAAAGATTGCATCCGCGTTTGGCTTTTTGGGTCTCGCTCACCATCTGTAATTTTGTGGATGTCCAGCCCAGGGGCTTTTGGGGAGCTATCCACCCTGCGGTTTTTTGGAGCACTTCACCAGTTGGTTTCTTTGGAGACCTTTTGAAGTTTGGCTTTTCCCTGGAATGCTGAAACAACCTGCCGTCCTTGGAGTGCTTCACTGTGTGGCCCCAGAGGAGTGCCTCACCGCCCAGCCCTTGAGGATTGCATCAGCATTTTGTCTTCTGGGAGTCGTTTGCTCTTTTCGTCTCTGCATAGGTCCCTACCAGGGGGCTTTTGGGGAGCTCTCCACCGTTTTGGTTTCTGGAAGGCCTTTCAGGTTTGGTTCCTTTCTGGAATTCTCTTCACGCCTGGCATTGTGTGAGTCCTTTGTGGCACAGGCGCAGGGGAGCGCTTCGCAGCACGGCCCCCAGAGCAGGCCGTCACCATGAGGCCCTGGAGGAGTGCTTCAGCTCGCCACTCTGAAGGAGAGCATCCCCGCACAGCCCTCGAAGACTGCATCCGCATTTGGATTTTGGGGAATCATTCACCATTTCTAATGGTGGAGATGTGCAGCCAGGGGCTGTCTGGGAGCTCTCCACCATTGTGGCTTTTCGAAAGACTTTTCTGCTTGGTTTCTTGTACAATGCCTGGAATTGTTGGAGTGCCTGACGGCGCGGACTGGAGGAGTCCTTTGCAGCACAGCCCCAGAGGAGTGAATCACTGTGTGACCCTGGAGAAGTGCTTTTCCTTGCCACCCTGGAGGAATGCATCACCGGGTGACCCCAGAGGAATGCATCGGCATTTGGTTTGCGGGGAGTAATTTGCCATCTGTAAGTACGTGAATTCCCAGACCAGGGGCTTTTTTGGAGCTCTCCACTCTGGGGCTTCCTGGGATGCATCCACCCTGGGAGTTTTTTGAAATGTTTCCCCCTTTGGATATCTTGAGCCCTTCATCCTGGTGCTGTTTTGGGGGCTCTCCACCCTGGAGAGCTTTTTGGAGCGCTTCACCGTTGTGGTTCTTGGGACCCCTTTAAGATTTGTTTGTTTTCTGGAATTGCGCAACACGAGAGGTTTTGGAGAGCTTTGCGGTGGGGCTGCGGGGAATCGCTTCACGGTCTGGCACCAGCATGGTGCTTTGCTGTGCAGTCCTTGAGAGGCGCATCAGCATTTGGCTTTTTGGAAGCAGTTTGGGATCTTTAATTTTGTACGTTTCCAGCCAGAGGGGGATTGGGAGGGCTCCACCCTGGGGCATTTTAGAGGGCGCCTGCCGTGGGCCTTTGGGGAGCTCTCCAGCCCGGGCTTTGTCAAACCGTTTCAACATTTGGATATTTGGGGCATTTCATTCTGGTGCTTTTTTGGATGCTCTCCACCCTGGAGAGCTTTTTGGAGCGCTTCACCATTTTTCGTTTTTGGGAGCCTTTTAAGTTTTGGTTGCTTTCTGGAATCCTGCAATGCCTGGAACTTTTGGAGTTCTTTCAGGCTGCGTGGCGTTGCTTTGCAGATGGCCCCAGAGGAGCACGTCACAATGCAGCCCTGTTGGAGTGCTCCATTGTGACACCCTGGAGTTCTTCACCTCGCTGCCCTAGAGGAGTGCATCGCTGCGTGCCCCTTGGGGGTTGCATCAGCGTTTGGATTTCTGGGAGCTGTTCCCCATTTGCAACGTGGTAGATCTCCAGCCCTTGTTTGGAAGCTCTCTGCCATTTTGGTTTTTGGGAGACTTTTATGGTTGGGGTTTTTTTGGGGAATTCTACAGCACCTGCAATTGTTGGCAGTTCCTCACGGCACAGCAGCGGGAGATCCTTTTGTGGTGCAGCCCCAGAGGAGCGTGTCACTGTGACCCTGGAGAAGCGTTTCACCTTGCCACCCTGGAAGAGCGTGTCAGCATTTGGTTTTGGGGGAGCAATTGGATGTTTCGAGTTGTGTAAATTTCCAGCCAGGGGGTTTTGGGAGCCCTGGTGCCTCTGGGAGCACTTTACCCTTTTAGGTTTTGGGAGCCCTGTAAGCTTTGTTTGTTTTCCGGAATTCTACAGTGCCTGGATTTTTGGAGTGCTTCGCGGTGTGGCCGTGGGGCATTGCTTCACGGCATGGCCCCAGGGGAGTGCTTCACTGTGCAGCCCTGCGGGTGTTCATCGCTGTGAGGCCCTGGAGGAGCGCTTCAGCTCGCCACCTGCCCTGGAGGAGTGCCTCACTGTGCGGCACTCAAAGATTGCATCCGCGTTTGGCTTTTTGGGTCTCGCTCACCATCTGTAATTTTGTGGATGTCCAGCCCAGGGGCTTTTGGGGAGCTATCCACCCTGCGGTTTTTTGGAGCACTTCACCAGTTGGTTTCTTTGGAGACCTTTTGAAGTTTGGCTTTTCCCTGGAATGCTGAAACAACCTGCCGTCCTTGGAGTGCTTCACTGTGTGGCCCCAGAGGAGTGCCTCACCGCCCAGCCCTTGAGGATTGCATCAGCATTTTGTCTTCTGGGAGTCGTTTGCTCTTTTCGTCTCTGCATAGGTCCCTACCAGGGGGCTTTTGGGGAGCTCTCCACCGTTTTGGTTTCTGGAAGGCCTTTCAGGTTTGGTTCCTTTCTGGAATTCTCTTCACGCCTGGCATTGTGTGAGTCCTTTGTGGCACAGGCGCAGGGGAGCGCTTCGCAGCACGGCCCCCAGAGCAGGCCGTCACCATGAGGCCCTGGAGGAGTGCTTCAGCTCGCCACTCTGAAGGAGAGCATCCCCGCACAGCCCTCGAAGACTGCATCCGCATTTGGATTTTGGGGAATCATTCACCATTTCTAATGGTGGAGATGTGCAGCCAGGGGCTGTCTGGGAGCTCTCCACCATTGTGGCTTTTCGAAAGACTTTTCTGCTTGGTTTGTTGTACAATGCCTGGAATTGTTGGAGTGCCTGACGGCGCGGACTGGAGGAGTCCTTTGCAGCACAGCCCCAGAGGAGTGAATCACTGTGTGACCCTGGAGAAGTGCTTTTCCTTGCCACCCTGGAGGAATGCATCACCGGGTGACCCCAGAGGAATGCATCGGCATTTGGTTTGCGGGGAGTAATTTGCCATCTGTAAGTACGTGAATTCCCAGACCAGGGGCTTTTTTGGAGCTCTCCACTCTGGGGCTTCCTGGGATGCATCCACCCTGGGAGTTTTTTTGAAATGTTTCCCCCTTTGGATATCTCGAGCCCTTCATCCTGGTGCTGTTTTGGGGGCTCTCCACCCTGGAGAGCTTTTTGGAGCGCTTCACCGTTGTGGTTCTTGGGACCCCTTTAAGATTTGTTTGTTTTCTGGAATTGCGCAACACGAGAGGTTTTGGAGAGCTTTGCGGTGGGGCTGCGGGGAATCGCTTCACGGTCTGGCACCAGCATGGTGCTTTGCTGTGCAGTCCTTGAGAGGCGCATCAGCATTTGGCTTTTTGGAAGCAGTTTGGGATCTTTAATTTTGTACGTTTCCAGCCAGAGGGGGATTGGGAGGGCTCCACCCTGGGGCATTTTAGAGGGCGCCTGCCGTGGGCCTTTGGGGAGCTCTCCAGCCCGGGCTTTGTCAAACCGTTTCAACATTTGGATATTTGGGGCATTTCATTCTGGTGCTTTTTTGGATGCTCTCCACCCTGGAGAGCTTTTTGGAGCGCTTCACCATTTTTCGTTTTTGGGAGCCTTTTAAGTTTTGGTTGCTTTCTGGAATCCTGCAATGCCTGGAACTTTTGGAGTTCTTTCAGGCTGCGTGGCGTTGCTTTGCAGATGGCCCCAGAGGAGCACGTCACAATGCAGCCCTGTTGGAGTGCTCCATTGTGACACCCTGGAGTTCTTCACCTCGCTGCCCTAGAGGAGTGCATCGCTGCGTGCCCCTTGGGGGTTGCATCAGCGTTTGGATTTCTGGGAGCTGTTCCCCATTTGCAACGTGGTAGATCTCCAGCCCTTGTTTGGAAGCTCTCTGCCATTTTGGTTTTTGGGAGACTTTTATGGTTGGGGTTTTTTTGGGGAATTCTACAGCACCTGCAATTGTTGGCAGTTCCTCACGGCACAGCAGCGGGAGATCCTTTTGTGGTGCAGCCCCAGAGGAGCGTGTCACTGTGACCCTGGAGAAGCGTTTCACCTTGCCACCCTGGAAGAGCGTGTCAGCATTTGGTTTTGGGGGAGCAATTGGATGTTTCGAGTTGTGTAAATTTCCAGCCAGGGGGTTTTGGGAGCCCTGGTGCCTCTGGGAGCACTTTACCCTTTTAGGTTTTGGGAGCCCTGTAAGCTTTGTTTGTTTTCCGGAATTCTACAGTGCCTGGATTTTTGGAGTGCTTCGCGGTGTGGCCGTGGGGCATTGCTTCACGGCATGGCCCCAGGGGAGTGCTTCACTGTGCAGCCCTGCGGGTGTTCATCGCTGTGAGGCCCTGGAGGAGCGCTTCAGCTCGCCACCTGCCCTGGAGGAGTGCCTCACTGTGCGGCACTCAAAGATTGCATCCGCGTTTGGCTTTTTGGGTCTCGCTCACCATCTGTAATTTTGTGGATGTCCAGCCCAGGGGCTTTTGGGGAGCTATCCACCCTGCGGTTTTTTGGAGCACTTCACCAGTTGGTTTCTTTGGAGACCTTTTGAAGTTTGGCTTTTCCCTGGAATGCTGAAACAACCTGCCGTCCTTGGAGTGCTTCACTGTGTGGCCCCAGAGGAGTGCCTCACCGCCCAGCCCTTGAGGATTGCATCAGCATTTTGTCTTCTGGGAGTCGTTTGCTCTTTTCGTCTCTGCATAGGTCCCTACCAGGGGGCTTTTGGGGAGCTCTCCACCGTTTTGGTTTCTGGGAGGCCTTTCAGGTTTGGTTCCTTTCTGGAATTCTCTTCATGCCTGGCATTGTGTGAGTCCTTTGTGGCACAGGCGCAGGGGAGCGCTTCGCGGCACGGCCCCCAGAGCAGGCCGTCACCATGAGGCCCTGGAGGAGTGCTTCAGCTCGCCACTCTGAAGGAGAGCATCCCCGCACAGCCCTCGAAGACTGCATCCGCATTTGGATTTTGGGGAATCATTCACCATTTCTAATGGTGGAGATGTGCAGCCAGGGGCTGTCTGGGAGCTCTCCACCATTGTGGCTTTTGGGGAGACTTTTCTGCTTGGTTTGTTGTACAATGCCTGGAATTGTTGGAGTGCCTGACGGCGCGGACTGGAGGAGTCCTTTGCAGCACAGCCCCAGAGGAGTGAATCGCTGTGTGACCCTGGAGAAGTGCTTTTCCTTGCCACCCTGGAGGAATGCATCACGGGGTGACCCCAGAGGAATGCATCGGCATTTGGTTTGCGGGGAGTAATTTGCCATCTGTAAGTACGTGAATTCCCAGACCAGGGGCTTTTTTGGAGCTCTCCACTCTGGGGCTTCCTGGGATGCATCCACCCTGGGAGTTATTTTAAATGTTTCCCCCTTTGGATATCTTGAGCCCTTCATCCTGGTGCTGTTTTGGGTGCTCTCCACCCTGGAGAGCTTTTTGGAGCACTTCACCATTTTTCGTTTTTGGGAGCCTTTTAAGTTTTGGTTGCTTTCTGGAATCCTGCAATGCCTGGAACTTTTGGAGTTCTTTCAGGCTGCGTGGCGTTGCTTTGCAGATGGCCCCAGAGGAGCACGTCACAATGCAGCCCTGTTGGAGTGCTCCATTGTGACACCCTGGAGTTCTTCACCTCGCTGCCCTAGAGGAGTGCATCGCTGCGTGCCCCTTGGGGGTTGCATCAGCGTTTGGATTTCTGGGAGCTGTTCCCCAATTGCAACGTGGTAGATCTCCAGCCCCCGTTTGGAAGCTCTCTGCCATTTTGGTTTTTGGGGGTCTTTTATGGTTGGGGTTTTTTTGGGAATTCTACAGCACCTGCAATTGTTGGCAGTTCCTCACGGCACAGCAGCTGGAGATCCTTTTGTGGTGCAGCCCCAGAGGAGCGTGTCACTGTGACCCTGGAGAAGCGTTTCACCTTGCCACCCTGGAAGAGCGTGTCAGCTTTTGGTTTTGGGGGAGCAATTGGATGTTTCGAGTTGTGTAAATTTCCAGCCAGGGGGTTTTGGGAGCCCTGGTGCCTCTGGGAGCACTTTACCCTTTTAGGTTTTGGGAGCCCTGTAAGCTTTGTTTGTTTTCCGGAATTCTACAGTGCCTGGATTTTTGGAGTGCTTCGCGGTGTGGCCGTGGGGCATTGCTTCACGGCATGGCCCCAGGGGAATGCTTCACTGTGCAGCCCTGCGGGTGTTCATCGCTGTGAGGCCCTGGAGGAGCGCTTCAGCTCGCCACCTGCCCTGGAGGAGTGCCTCACTGTGCGGCACTCAAAGATTGCATCCGCGTTTGGCTTTTTGGGTCTCGCTCACCATCTGTAATTTTGTGGATGTCCAGCCCAGGGGCTTTTGGGGAGCTATCCACCCTGCGGTTTTTTGGAGCACTTCACCAGTTGGTTTCTTTGGAGACCTTTTGAAGTTTGGCTTTTCCCTGGAATGCTGAAACAACCTGCCGTCCTTGGAGTGCTTCACTGTGTGGCCCCAGAGGAGTGCCTCACCGCCCAGCCCTTGAGGATTGCATCAGCATTTTGTCTTCTGGGAGTCGTTTGCTCTTTTCGTCTCTGCATAGGTCCCTACCAGGGGGCTTTTGGGGAGCTCTCCACCGTTTTGGTTTCTGGAAGGCCTTTCAGGTTTGGTTCCTTTCTGGAATTCTCTTCACGCCTGGCATTGTGTGAGTCCTTTGTGGCACAGGCGCAGGGGAGCGCTTCGCAGCACGGCCCCCAGAGCAGGCCGTCACCATGAGGCCCTGGAGGAGTGCTTCAGCTCGCCACTCTGAAGGAGAGCATCCCCGCACAGCCCTCGAAGACTGCATCCGCATTTGGATTTTGGGGAATCATTCACCATTTCTAATGGTGGAGATGTGCAGCCAGGGGCTGTCTGGGAGCTCTCCACCATTGTGGCTTTTGGAAAGACTTTTCTGCTTGGTTTCTTGTACAATGCCTGGAATTGTTGGAGTGCCTGACGGCGCGGACTGGAGGAGTCCTTTGCAGCACAGCCCCAGAGGAGTGAATCGCTGTGTGACCCTGGAGAAGTGCTTTTCCTTGCCACCCTGGAGGAATGCACCACCGGGTGACCCCAGAGGAATGCATCGGCATTTGGTTTGGGGGAAGTAATTTGCCATCTGTAAGTACGTGAATTCCCAGACCAGGGGCTTTTTTGGAGCTCTCCACTCTGGGGCTTCCTGGGATGCATCCACCCTGGGAGTTTTTTGAAATGTTTCCCCCTTTGGATATCTTGAGCCCTTCATCCTGGTGCTGTTTTGGGGGCTCTCCACCCTGGAGAGCTTTTTGGAGCACTTCACCGTTGTGGTTCTTGGGACCCCTTTAAGATTTGTTTGTTTTCTGGAATTGCGCAACACGAGAGGTTTTGGAGAGCTTTGCGGTGGGGCTGCGGGGAATCGCTTCACGGTCTGGCACCAGCATGGTGCTTTGCTGTGCAGTCCTTGAGAGGCGCATCAGCATTTGGCTTTTTGGAAGCAGTTTGGGATCTTTAATTTTGTACGTTTCCAGCCAGAGGGGGATTGGGAGGGCTCCACCCTGGGGCATTTTAGAGGGCGCCTGCCGTGGGCCTTTGGGGAGCTCTCCAGCCCGGGCTTTGTCAAACCGTTTCAACATTTGGATATTTGGGGCATTTCATTCTGGTGCTTTTTTGGATGCTCTCCACCCTGGAGAGCTTTTTGGAGCGCTTCACCATTTTTCGTTTTTGGGAGCCTTTTAAGTTTTGGTTGCTTTCTGGAATCCTGCAATGCCTGGAACTTTTGGAGTTCTTTCAGGCTGCGTGGCGTTGCTTTGCAGATGGCCCCAGAGGAGCACGTCACAATGCAGCCCTGTTGGAGTGCTCCATTGTGACACCCTGGAGTTCTTCACCTCGCTGCCCTAGAGGAGTGCATCGCTGCGTGCCCCTTGGGGGTTGCATTAGCGTTTGGATTTCTGGGAGCTGTTCCCCATTTGCAACGTGGTAGATCTCCAGCCCTTGTTTGGAAGCTCTCTGCCATTTTGGTTTTTGGGAGACTTTTATGGTTGGGGTTTTTTTGGGGAATTCTACAGCACCTGCAATTGTTGGCAGTTCCTCACGGCACAGCAGCGGGAGATCCTTTTGTGGTGCAGCCCCAGAGGAGCGTGTCACTGTGACCCTGGAGAAGCGTTTCACCTTGCCACCCTGGAAGAGCGTGTCAGCATTTGGTTTTGGGGGAGCAATTGGATGTTTCGAGTTGTGTAAATTTCCAGCCAGGGGGTTTTGGGAGCCCTGGTGCCTCTGGGAGCACTTTACCCTTTTAGGTTTTGGGAGCCCTGTAAGCTTTGTTTGTTTTCCGGAATTCTACAGTGCCTGGATTTTTGGAGTGCTTCGCGGTGTGGCCGTGGGGCATTGCTTCACGGCATGGCCCCAGGGGAGTGCTTCACTGTGCAGCCCTGCGGGTGTTCATCGCTGTGAGGCCCTGGAGGAGCGCTTCAGCTCGCCACCTGCCCTGGAGGAGTGCCTCACTGTGCGGCACTCAAAGATTGCATCCGCGTTTGGCTTTTTGGGTCTCGCTCACCATCTGTAATTTTGTGGATGTCCAGCCCAGGGGCTTTTGGGGAGCTATCCACCCTGCGGTTTTTTGGAGCACTTCACCAGTTGGTTTCTTTGGAGACCTTTTGAAGTTTGGCTTTTCCCTGGAATGCTGAAACAACCTGCCGTCCTTGGAGTGCTTCACTGTGTGGCCCCAGAGGAGTGCCTCACCGCCCAGCCCTTGAGGATTGCATCAGCATTTTGTCTTCTGGGAGTCGTTTGCTCTTTTCGTCTCTGCATAGGTCCCTACCAGGGGGCTTTTGGGGAGCTCTCCACCGTTTTGGTTTCTGGAAGGCCTTTCAGGTTTGGTTCCTTTCTGGAATTCTCTTCACGCCTGGCATTGTGTGAGTCCTTTGTGGCACAGGCGCAGGGGAGCGCTTCGCAGCACGGCCCCCAGAGCAGGCCGTCACCATGAGGCCCTGGAGGAGTGCTTCAGCTCGCCGCTCTGAAGGAGAGCATCCCCGCACAGCCCTCGAAGACTGCATCCGCATTTGGATTTTGGGGAATCATTCACCATTTCTAATGGTGGAGATGTGCAGCCAGGGGCTGTCTGGGAGCTCTCCACCATTGTGGCTTTTCGAAAGACTTTTCTGCTTGGTTTGTTGTACAGTGCCTGGAATTGTTGGAGTGCCTGACGGCGCGGACTGGAGGAGTCCTTTGCAGCACAGCCCCAGAGGAGTGAATCGCTGTGTGACCCTGGAGAAGTGCTTTTCCTTGCCACCCTGGAGGAATGCATCACCGGGTGACCCCAGAGGAATGCATCGGCATTTGGTTTGCGGGGAGTAATTTGCCATCTGTAAGTACGTGAATTCCCAGACCAGGGGCTTTTTTGGAGCTCTCCACTCTGGGGCTTCCTGGGATGCATCCACCCTGGGAGTTTTTTTGAAATGTTTCCCCCTTTGGATATCTCGAGCCCTTCATCCTGGTGCTGTTTTGGGTGCTCTCCACCCTGGAGAGCTTTTTGGAGCGCTTCACCGTTGTGGTTCTTGGGACCCCTTTAAGATTTGTTTGTTTTCTGGAATTGCGCAACACGAGAGGTTTTGGAGAGCTTTGCGGTGGGGCTGCGGGGAATCGCTTCACGGTCTGGCACCAGCATGGTGCTTTGCTGTGCAGTCCTTGAGAGGCGCATCAGCATTTGGCTTTTTGGAAGCAGTTTGGGATCTTTAATTTTGTACGTTTCCAGCCAGAGGGGGATTGGGAGGGCTCCACCCTGGGGCATTTTAGAGGGCGCCTGCCGTGGGCCTTTGGGGAGCTCTCCAGCCCGGGCTTTGTCAAACCGTTTCAACATTTGGATATTTGGGGCATTTCATTCTGGTGCTTTTTTGGATGCTCTCCACCCTGGAGAGCTTTTTGGAGCGCTTCACCATTTTTCGGTTTTGGGAGCCTTTTAAGTTTTGGTTGCTTTCTGGAATCCTGCAATGCCTGGAACTTTTGGAGTTCTTTCAGGCTGCGTGGCGTTGCTTTGCAGATGGCCCCAGAGGAGCACGTCACAATGCAGCCCTGTTGGAGTGCTCCATTGTGACACCCTGGAGTTCTTCACCTCGCTGCCCTAGAGGAGTGCATCGCTGCGTGCCCCTTGGGGGTTGCATCAGCGTTTGGATTTCTGGGAGCTGTTCCCCATTTGCAACGTGGTAGATCTCCAGCCCTTGTTTGGAAGCTCTCTGCCATTTTGGTTTTTGGGAGACTTTTATGGTTGGGGTTTTTTTGGGGAATTCTACAGCACCTGCAATTGTTGGCAGTTCCTCACGGCACAGCAGCGGGAGATCCTTTTGTGGTGCAGCCCCAGAGGAGCGTGTCACTGTGACCCTGGAGAAGCGTTTCACCTTGCCACCCTGGAAGAGCATGTCAGCATTTGGTTTTGGGGGAGCAATTGGATGTTTCGAGTTGTGTAAATTTCCAGCCAGGGGGTTTTGGGAGCCCTGGTGCCTCTGGGAGCACTTTACCCTTTTAGGTTTTGGGAGCCCTGTAAGCTTTGTTTGTTTTCCGGAATTCTACAGTGCCTGGATTTTTGGAGTGCTTCGCGGTGTGGCCGTGGGGCATTGCTTCACGGCATGGCCCCAGGGGAGTGCTTCACTGTGCAGCCCTGCGGGTGTTCATCGCTGTGAGGCCCTGGAGGAGCGCTTCAGCTCGCCACCTGCCCTGGAGGAGTGCCTCACTGTGCGGCACTCAAAGATTGCATCCGCGTTTGGCTTTTTGGGTCTCGCTCACCATCTGTAATTTTGTGGATGTCCAGCCCAGGGGCTTTTGGGGAGCTATCCACCCTGCGGTTTTTTGGAGCACTTCACCAGTTGGTTTCTTTGGAGACCTTTTGAAGTTTGGCTTTTCCCTGGAATGCTGAAACAACCTGCCGTCCTTGGAGTGCTTCACTGTGTGGCCCCAGAGGAGTGCCTCACCGCCCAGCCCTTGAGGATTGCATCAGCATTTTGTCTTCTGGGAGTCGTTTGCTCTTTTCGTCTCTGCATAGGTCCCTACCAGGGGGCTTTTGGGGAGCTCTCCACCGTTTTGGTTTCTGGAAGGCCTTTCAGGTTTGGTTCCTTTCTGGAATTCTCTTCACGCCTGGCATTGTGTGAGTCCTTTGTGGCACAGGCGCAGGGGAGCGCTTCGCAGCACGGCCCCCAGAGCAGGCCGTCACCATGAGGCCCTGGAGGAGTGCTTCAGCTCGCCGCTCTGAAGGAGAGCATCCCCGCACAGCCCTCAAAGACTGCATCCGCATTTGGATTTTGGGGAATCATTCACCATTTCTAATGGTGGAGATGTGCAGCCAGGGGCTGTCTGGGAGCTCTCCACCATTATGGCTTTTGGGGAGACTTTTATGGTTGGTTTGTTGTACAATGCCTGGAATTGTTGGAGTGCCTGACGGCGCGGACTGGAGGAGTCCTTTGCAGCACAGCCCCAGAGGAGTGAATCGCTGTGTGACCCTGGAGAAGTGCTTTTCCTTGCCACCCTGGAGGAATGCATCACCGGGTGACCCCAGAGGAATGCATCGGCATTTGGTTTGCGGGGAGTAATTTGCCATCTGTAAGTACGTGAATTCCCAGACCAGGGGCTTTTTTGGAGCTCTCCACTCTCGGGCTTCCTGGGATGCATCCACCCTGGGAGTTATTTTGAAATGTTTCCCCCTTTGGATATCTTGAGCCCTTCATCCTGGTGCTGTTTTGGGTGCTCTCCACCCTGGAGAGCTTTTTGGAGCACTTCACCATTTTTCGTTTTTGGGAGCCTTTTAAGTTTTGGTTGCTTTCTGGAATCCTACAATGCCTGGAACTTTTGGAGTTCTTTCAGGCTGCGTGGCGTTGCTTTGCAGATGGCCCCAGAGGAGCACGTCACAATGCAGCCCTGTTGGAGTGCTCCATTGTGACACCCTGGAGTTCTTCACCTCGCTGCCCTAGAGGAGTGCATCGCTGCGTGCCCCTTGGGGGTTGCATCAGCGTCTGGATTTCTGGGAGCTGTTCCCCAATTGCAACGTGGTAGATCTCCAGCCCCCGTTTGGAAGCTCTCTGCCATTTTGGTTTTTGGGGGTCTTTTATGGTTGGGGTTTTTTGGGGAATTCTACAGCACCTGCAATTGTTGGCAGTTCCTCACGGCACAGCAGCGGGAGATCCTTTTGTGGTGCAGCCCCAGAGGAGCGTGTCACTGTGACCCTGGAGAAGCGTTTCACCTTGCCACCCTGGAAGAGCGTGTCAGCATTTGGTTTTGGGGGAGCAATTGGATGTTTCGAGTTGTGTAAATTTCCAGCCAGGGGGTTTTGGGAGCCCTGGTGCCTCTGGGAGCACTTTACCCTTTTAGGTTTTGGGAGCCCTGTAAGCTTTGTTTGTTTTCCGGAATTCTACAGTGCCTGGATTTTTGGAGTGCTTCGCGGTGTGGCCGTGGGGCATTGCTTCACGGCATGGCCCCAGGGGAGTGCTTCACTGTGCAGCCCTGCGGGTGTTCATCGCTGTGAGGCCCTGGAGGAGCGCTTCAGCTCGCCACCTGCCCTGGAGGAGTGCCTCACTGTGCGGCACTCAAAGATTGCATCCGCGTTTGGCTTTTTGGGTCTCGCTCACCATCTGTAATTTTGTGGATGTCCAGCCCAGGGGCTTTTGGGGAGCTATCCACCCTGCGGTTTTTTGGAGCACTTCACCAGTTGGTTTCTTTGGAGACCTTTTGAAGTTTGGCTTTTCCCTGGAATGCTGAAACAACCTGCCGTCTTTGGAGTGCTTCACTGTGTGGCCCCAGAGGAGTGCCTCACCGCCCAGCCCTTGAGGATTGCATCAGCATTTTGTCTTCTGGGAGTCGTTTGCTCTTTTCGTCTCTGCATAGGTCCCTACCAGGGGGCTTTTGGGGAGCTCTCCACCGTTTTGGTTTCTGGAAGGCCTTTCAGGTTTGGTTCCTTTCTGGAATTCTCTTCATGCCTGGCATTGTGTGAGTCCTTTGTGGCACAGGCGCAGGGGAGCGCTTCGCGGCACGGCCCCCAGAGCAGGCCGTCACCATGAGGCCCTGGAGGAGTGCTTCAGCTCGCCACTCTGAAGGAGAGCATCCCCGCACAGCCCTCGAAGACTGCATCCGCATTTGGATTTTGGGGAATCATTCACCATTTCTAATGGTGGAGATGTGCAGCCAGGGGCTGTCTGGGAGCTCTCCACCATTGTGGCTTTTGGAAAGACTTTTCTGCTTGGTTTGTTGTACAATGCCTGGAATTGTTGGAGTGCCTGACGGCGCGGACTGGAGAAGTCCTTTGCAGCACAGCCCCAGAGGAGTGAATCGCTGTGTGACCCTGGAGAAGTGCTTTTCCTTGCCACCCTGGAGGAATGCATCACCGGGTGACCCCAGAGGAATGCATCGGCATTTGGTTTGCGGGGAGTAATTTGCCATCTGTAAGTACGTGAATTCCCAGACCAGGGGCTTTTTTGGAGCTCTCCACTCTGGGGCTTCCTGGGATGCATCCACCCTGGGAGTTATTTTAAATGTTTCCCCCTTTGGATATCTTGAGCCCTTCATCCTGGTGCTGTTTTGGGTGCTCTCCACCCTGGAGAGCTTTTTGGAGCACTTCACCATTTTTCGTTTTTGGGAGCCTTTTAAGTTTTGGTTGCTTTCTGGAATCCTGCAATGCCTGGAACTTTTGGAGTTCTTTCAGGCTGCGTGGCGTTGCTTTGCAGATGGCCCCAGAGGAGCACGTCACAATGCAGCCCTGTTGGAGTGCTCCATTGTGACACCCTGGAGTTCTTCACCTCGCTGCCCTAGAGGAGTGCATCGCTGCGTGCCCCTTGGGGGTTGCATCAGCGTTTGGATTTCTGGGAGCTGTTCCCCAATTGCAACGTGGTAGATCTCCAGCCCCCGTTTGGAAGCTCTCTGCCATTTTGGTTTTTGGGGGTCTTTTATGGTTGGGGTTTTTTTGGGAATTCTACAGCACCTGCAATTGTTGGCAGTTCCTCACGGCACAGCAGCTGGAGATCCTTTTGTGGTGCAGCCCCAGAGGAGCGTGTCACTGTGACCCTGGAGAAGCGTTTCACCTTGCCACCCTGGAAGAGCGTGTCAGCATTTGGTTTTGGGGGAGCAATTGGATGTTTCGAGTTGTGTAAATTTCCAGCCAGGGGGTTTTGGGAGCCCTGGTGCCTCTGGGAGCACTTTACCCTTTTAGGTTTTGGGAGCCCTGTAAGCTTTGTTTGTTTTCCGGAATTCTACAGTGCCTGGATTTTTGGAGTGCTTCGCGGTGTGGCCGTGGGGCATTGCTTCACGGCATGGCCCCAGGGGAGTGCTTCACTGTGCAGCCCTGCGGGTGTTCATCGCTGTGAGGCCCTGGAGGAGCGCTTCAGCTCGCCACCTGCCCTGGAGGAGTGCCTCACTGTGCGGCACTCAAAGATTGCATCCGCGTTTGGCTTTTTGGGTCTCGCTCACCATCTGTAATTTTGTGGATGTCCAGCCCAGGGGCTTTTGGGGAGCTATCCACCCTGCGGTTTTTTGGAGCACTTCACCAGTTGGTTTCTTTGGAGACCTTTTGAAGTTTGGCTTTTCCCTGGAATGCTGAAACAACCTGCCGTCCTTGGAGTGCTTCACTGTGTGGCCCCAGAGGAGTGCCTCACCGCCCAGCCCTTGAGGATTGCAAGCCGTGCTGGGGGCCATGCTGCGAAGCGCTCCCCTGCGCCTGTGCCACAAAGGACTCACACAATGCCAGGCGTGAAGAGAATTCCAGAAAGGAACCAAACCTGAAAGGCCTTCCAGAAACCAAAACGGTGGAGAGCTCCCCAAAAGCCCCCTGGTAGGGACTTATGCAGAGACGAAAAGAGCAAACGACTCCCAGAGCAGGCCGTCACCATGAGGCCCTGGAGGAGTGTTTCAGCTCGCCCCTCTGAAGGAGAGCATCCCCGCACAGCCCTCGAAGACTGCATCCGCATTTGGATTTTGGGGAATCATTCACCATTTCTAATGGTGGAGATGTGCAGCCAGGGGCTGTCTGGGAGCTCTCCACCATTGTGGCTTTTGGAAAGACTTTTCTGCTTGGTTTCTTGTACAATGCCTGGAATTGTTGGAGTGCCTGACGGCGCGGACTGGAGGAGTCCTTTGCAGCACAGCCCCAGAGGAGTGAATCGCTGTGTGACCCTGGAGAAGTGCTTTTCCTTGCCACCCTGGAGGAATGCACCACCGGGTGACCCCAGAGGAATGCATCGGCATTTGGTTTGGGGGAAGTAATTTGCCATCTGTAAGTACGTGAATTCCCAGACCAGGGGCTTTTTTGGAGCTCTCCACTCTGGGGCTTCCTGGGATGCATCCACCCTGGGAGTTTTTTGAAATGTTTCCCCCTTTGGATATCTTGAGCCCTTCATCCTGGTGCTGTTTTGGGTGCTCTCCACCCTGGAGAGCTTTCTGGAGCGCTTCACCGTTGTGGTTCTTGGGACCCCTTTAAGATTTGTTTGTTTTCTGGAATTGCGCAACACGAGAGGTTTTGGAGAGCTTTGCGGTGGGGCTGCGGGGAATCGCTTCACGGTCTGGCACCAGCATGGTGCTTTGCTGTGCAGTCCTTGAGAGGCGCATCAGCATTTGGCTTTTTGGAAGCAGTTTGGGATCTTTAATTTTGTACGTTTCCAGCCAGAGGGGGATTGGGAGGGCTCCACCCTGGGGCATTTTAGAGGGCGCCTGCCGTGGGCCTTTGGGGAGCTCTCCAGCCCGGGCTTTGTCAAACCGTTTCAACATTTGGATATTTGGGGCATTTCATTCTGGTGCTTTTTTGGATGCTCTCCACCCTGGAGAGCTTTTTGGAGCGCTTCACCATTTTTCGTTTTTGGGAGCCTTTTAAGTTTTGGTTGCTTTCTGGAATCCTGCAATGCCTGGAACTTTTGGAGTTCTTTCAGGCTGCGTGGCGTTGCTTTGCAGATGGCCCCAGAGGAGCACGTCACAATGCAGCCCTGTTGGAGTGCTCCATTGTGACACCCTGGAGTTCTTCACCTCGCTGCCCTAGAGGAGTGCATCGCTGCGTGCCCCTTGGGGGTTGCATCAGCGTCTGGATTTCTGGGAGCTGTTCCCCAATTGCAACGTGGTAGATCTCCAGCCCCCGTTTGGAAGCTCTCTGCCATTTTGGTTTTTGGGGGTCTTTTATGGTTGGGGTTTTTTTGGGAATTCTACAGCACCTGCAATTGTTGGCAGTTCCTCACGGCACAGCAGCGGGAGATCCTTTTGTGGTGCAGCCCCAGAGGAGCGTGTCACTGTGACCCTGGAGAAGCGTTTCACCTTGCCACCCTGGAAGAGCGTGTCAGCATTTGGTTTTGGGGGAGCAATTGGATGTTTCGAGTTGTGTAAATTTCCAGCCAGGGGGTTTTGGGAGCCCTGGTGCCTCTGGGAGCACTTTACCCTTTTAGGTTTTGGGAGCCCTGTAAGCTTTGTTTGTTTTCCGGAATTCTACAGTGCCTGGATTTTTGGAGTGCTTCGCGGTGTGGCCGTGGGGCATTGCTTCACGGCATGGCCCCAGGGGAGTGCTTCACTGTGCAGCCCTGCGGGTGTTCATCGCTGTGAGGCCCTGGAGGAGCGCTTCAGCTCGCCACCTGCCCTGGAGGAGTGCCTCACTGTGCGGCACTCAAAGATTGCATCCGCGTTTGGCTTTTTGGGTCTCGCTCACCATCTGTAATTTTGTGGATGTCCAGCCCAGGGGCTTTTGGGGAGCTATCCACCCTGCGGTTTTTTGGAGCACTTCACCAGTTGGTTTCTTTGGAGACCTTTTGAAGTTTGGCTTTTCCCTGGAATGCTGAAACAACCTGCCGTCTTTGGAGTGCTTCACTGTGTGGCCCCAGAGGAGTGCCTCACCGCCCAGCCCTTGAGGATTGCATCAGCATTTTGTCTTCTGGGAGTCGTTTGCTCTTTTCGTCTCTGCATAGGTCCCTACCAGGGGGCTTTTGGGGAGCTCTCCACCGTTTTGGTTTCTGGAAGGCCTTTCAGGTTTGGTTCCTTTCTGGAATTCTCTTCATGCCTGGCATTGTGTGAGTCCTTTGTGGCACAGGCGCAGGGGAGCGCTTCGCAGCACGGCCCCCAGAGCAGGCCGTCACCATGAGGCCCTGGAGGAGTGCTTCAGCTCGCCGCTCTGAAGGAGAGCATCCCCGCACAGCCCTCGAAGACTGCATCCGCATTTGGATTTTGGGGAATCATTCACCATTTCTAATGGTGGAGATGTGCAGCCAGGGGCTGTCTGGGAGCTCTCCACCATTGTGGCTTTTCGAAAGACTTTTCTGCTTGGTTTGTTGTACAATGCCTGGAATTGTTGGAGTGCCTGACGGCGCGGACTGGAGGAGTCCTTTGCAGCACAGCCCCAGAGGAGTGAATCGCTGTGTGACCCTGGAGAAGTGCTTTTCCTTGCCACCCTGGAGGAATGCACCACCGGGTGACCCCAGAGGAATGCATCGGCATTTGGTTTGCGGGGAGTAATTTGCCATCTGTAAGTACGTGAATTCCCAGACCAGGGGCTTTTTTGGAGCTCTCCACTCTGGGGCTTCCTGGGATGCATCCACCCTGGGATTTTTTTTGAAATGTTTCCCCCTTTGGATATCTCGAGCCCTTCATCCTGGTGCTGTTTTGGGTGCTCTCCACCCTGGAGAGCTTTTTGGAGCGCTTCACCGTTGTGGTTCTTGGGACCCCTTTAAGATTTGTTTGTTTTCTGGAATTGCGCAACACGAGAGGTTTTGGAGAGCTTTGCGGTGGGGCTGCGGGGAATCGCTTCACGGTCTGGCACCAGCATGGTGCTTTGCTGTGCAGTCCTTGAGAGGCGCATCAGCATTTGGCTTTTTGGAAGCAGTTTGGGATCTTTAATTTTGTACGTTTCCAGCCAGAGGGGGATTGGGAGGGCTCCACCCTGGGGCATTTTAGAGGGCGCCTGCCGTGGGCCTTTGGGGAGCTCTCCAGCCCGGGCTTTGTCAAACCGTTTCAACATTTGGATATTTGGGGCATTTCATTCTGGTGCTTTTTTGGATGCTCTCCACCCTGGAGAGCTTTTTGGAGCGCTTCACCATTTTTCGTTTTTGGGAGCCTTTTAAGTTTTGGTTGCTTTCTGGAATCCTGCAATGCCTGGAACTTTTGGAGTTCTTTCAGGCTGCGTGGCGTTGCTTTGCAGATGGCCCCAGAGGAGCACGTCACAATGCAGCCCTGTTGGAGTGCTCCATTGTGACACCCTGGAGTTCTTCACCTCGCTGCCCTAGAGGAGTGCATCGCTGCGTGCCCCTTGGGGGTTGCATCAGCGTCTGGATTTCTGGGAGCTGTTCCCCAATTGCAACGTGGTAGATCTCCAGCCCCCGTTTGGAAGCTCTCTGCCATTTTGGTTTTTGGGGGTCTTTTATGGTTGGGGTTTTTTTGGGAATTCTACAGCACCTGCAATTGTTGGCAGTTCCTCACGGCACAGCAGCGGGAGATCCTTTTGTGGTGCAGCCCCAGAGGAGCGTGTCACTGTGACCCTGGAGAAGCGTTTCACCTTGCCACCCTGGAAGAGCGTGTCAGCATTTGGTTTTGGGGGAGCAATTGGATGTTTCGAGTTGTGTAAATTTCCAGCCAGGGGGTTTTGGGAGCCCTGGTGCCTCTGGGAGCACTTTACCCTTTTAGGTTTTGGGAGCCCTGTAAGCTTTGTTTGTTTTCCGGAATTCTACAGTGCCTGGATTTTTGGAGTGCTTCGCGGTGTGGCCGTGGGGCATTGCTTCACGGCATGGCCCCAGGGGAGTGCTTCACTGTGCAGCCCTGCGGGTGTTCATCGCTGTGAGGCCCTGGAGGAGCGCTTCAGCTCGCCACCTGCCCTGGAGGAGTGCCTCACTGTGCGGCACTCAAAGATTGCATCCGCGTTTGGCTTTTTGGGTCTCGCTCACCATCTGTAATTTTGTGGATGTCCAGCCCAGGGGCTTTTGGGGAGCTATCCACCCTGCGGTTTTTTGGAGCACTTCACCAGTTGGTTTCTTTGGAGACCTTTTGAAGTTTGGCTTTTCCCTGGAATGCTGAAACAACCTGCCGTCTTTGGAGTGCTTCACTGTGTGGCCCCAGAGGAGTGCCTCACCGCCCAGCCCTTGAGGATTGCATCAGCATTTTGTCTTCTGGGAGTCGTTTGCTCTTTTCGTCTCTGCATAGGTCCCTACCAGGGGGCTTTTGGGGAGCTCTCCACCGTTTTGGTTTCTGGAAGGCCTTTCAGGTTTGGTTCCTTTCTGGAATTCTCTTCATGCCTGGCATTGTGTGAGTCCTTTGTGGCACAGGCGCAGGGGAGCGCTTCGCGGCACGGCCCCCAGAGCAGGCCGTCACCATGAGGCCCTGGAGGAGTGCTTCAGCTCGCCACTCTGAAGGAGAGCATCCCCGCACAGCCCTCGAAGACTGCATCCGCATTTGGATTTTGGGGAATCATTCACCATTTCTAATGGTGGAGATGTGCAGCCAGGGGCTGTCTGGGAGCTCTCCACCATTGTGGCTTTTGGAAAGACTTTTCTGCTTGGTTTGTTGTACAATGCCTGGAATTGTTGGAGTGCCTGACGGCGCGGACTGGAGGAGTCCTTTGCAGCACAGCCCCAGAGGAGTGAATCGCTGTGTGACCCTGGAGAAGTGCTTTTCCTTGCCACCCTGGAGGAATGCATCACCGGGTGACCCCAGAGGAATGCATCGGCATTTGGTTTGCGGGGAGTAATTTGCCATCTGTAAGTACGTGAATTCCCAGACCAGGGGCTTTTTTGGAGCTCTCCACTCTGGGGCTTCCTGGGATGCACCCACCCTGGGAGTTTTTTTGAAATGTTTCCCCCTTTGGATATCTTGAGCCCTTCATCCTGGTGCTGTTTTGGGTGCTCTCCACCCTGGAGAGGTTTTTTGGAGCGCTTCACCGTTGTGGTTCTTGGGACCCCTTTAAGATTTGTTTGTTTTCTGGAATTGCGCAACACGAGAGGTTTTGGAGAGCTTTGCGGTGGGGCTGCGGGGAATCGCTTCACGGTCTGGCACCAGCATGGTGCTTTGCTGTGCAGTCCTTGAGAGGCGCATCAGCATTTGGCTTTTTGGAAGCAGTTTGGGATCTTTAATTTTGTACGTTTCCAGCCAGAGGGGGATTGGGAGGGCTCCACCCTGGGGCATTTTAGAGGGTGCCTGCCGTTGTTATCATTTTGTTAATAAGTTAAGATTGATTGACTTTGATTTATTATTTGATTTTATAGAATTATTTTATAGAATAGCAATATAGAAGGATAAAAATATATTTTGAGGAAACTTATAATTGCTCAGTAAAAGCTGCTATGAGACCCTCTGTACATCCTGTACCAAGGCCAGAAGAATGAGCTGGAGTCATTGTTGAAACTTAGGTAATAATTTAGGGTTTGAAAGGTTTCTTTGTATCTGACCAGTCTTCTGTATGTAGAAAGTGCATTGAGATGTCAGAATATGAGATTAATGGAAACGGGGAAGAGTCGACTGGAACAGCTTCCAAGAAACCGTGAACTTTAGGAAAAGGTAATTCCGGCAGGGGGAGATGGCGACCACCGACTCACATACCACCTACCCAAATCGTACCCCAGACCCATTTCTAGACCTTTGTAAGCTCTACTGCGCAGCATCGGATATAGGAGGAGAGTATGATAATGATTTACTGGAAATATTATGATTATGTATGAATATTTAATGAATATGAATGAGTATGTTCTATATATGGTGTCTGATTTTGAGACTTGGTGTGCGTTGATCGTGAGAGGACTCGCTCACGCACCCGGCTGTCAGTAAAGAAGTGTCTGCTTATCTACATCACATTGGTGTCAATAAGTTCTTCATTCCGAGATTTCGGTAACAGTTTTGGCGACCCAGATGGGACCTCGCTGAAGGAGACCGGAGGAGTCGGGGACCTGATCGGTTCCAGCCGGCACTGAGGATTTCTCGGGGATACCCATCGATCCCCGATCCGTAAGGCTCTTAGCGACGTTCCCTGGATTTTTGGTAAGACACTTCTTTTTTCAATTGTAGTAAGTGGGTTGGAGTCCCACTAAAGTAAGTAAGTAAGTGCACTAGAGGTAGTGGGTAGGAGTCCCACTATAATAAGTGTATGGTAAGGAGTGGGTTGGAGTCCCACTGAGTAAGTCTGCCTGTCAGAGGCGGTGAAAGAGCTGCGCAGGGTAGGACTAGGAGTCTGCCCGTAAGACATAAGCGAAAGCTATTGCAGGGTTGGACTAAAAGGATCCTTGTGGAAGTGGAAACCTAGGCGTCTGCCCATAAGACATAAGCGAAAGCTATTGCAGGGTTGGACAAAAGTGTAGACAAGAGAAACTATATGCTATAGTGTTCTCTAAGGTAGTGCCTCTAACAAGAAGTTAGAAGAAGTTTTTGGGGGGTTTTGTTGTTTTGTGAGTTTGTGTATTAAGAAGAAAATTAAGAGGTATAATATTGTGTTATATGCTTGTTTAAAGTAACTGTGGGAAAGTGTGAGTGTGGCTGTAAGGGTGAGACGTGTAATTGAGAACGAAAGCGAGTGTGGAGCGTGGATCCGTGGATCGGAGTGACAGAGTTGAATAATTGTGTATTGTACTGTGAGTAATTACACCATGGCAACTAAGTTAACTCGGTTGTTTAAAAGTAAAAGCATGGGTAATCTTGCTGTAAATGACAAAATCCCCAAAAATTCTTTGTTGGGATGTTTATTGGCACATTGGGGAAATTTACAGGATGATCTGCAAAAGAGCCAGATGATTGAGTATTGTAATAATTTGAGTATTGTAATAATTGGTGGCCTTTGTGTATATTGGATGATCAGGAAAAGTGGCCCATGAATGGGACACTGAATTATAACACTATTCTGCAGTTAATGCTGTATTGTAAAGGAGAAGGGAAATGGAATAAAATGCCAGATGTGGATTTGTTCTTTTACTTAAGACAAAGAAAGGATTGGCAGGATGAATGTAAGCTAACTATTAGAGATAATTTGGTAATGGCTATAACTTCTGATAATAAGAAAGTGGAAAAAAATGTTGTTCAAATTGTGAGATTGGGAGTGGATACAGGAGCAACATTTTTTTATTAAATACCTGTAAAGGAAAAATTGGAACAAAAACAGGCCATTCCTGCAACCCCTGGATTTGAAATTTGGAAATAAGATAATTACACATGAATTTTTGTATGTACCAGAATGTCTGATACCCTTCTTAGGAAGAGATTTGTTATCCAAATTAAATGCACAAATTGTTTTTGACGAAGGAGAACTTTTCTTGAAAATACCTGAGTCAAAAATGGGAGAAATCTTGGTGATATAAGAAAAAGTAAAGGAACAAGAAATTCCACCGGAGGTGGATTTGGCAGTGATCCCTACTGTATGGGAAACAAATATTCCCGGTAAATCGAAACTAGCAGAACCTGTTAAAATAGATCTGAAGGAAGGCGCAGGAACAGTGAGAATTAAACAATATCCAATCAAAACGGAAGTGAGACAGGAATTAAAGAAATTGATTGATAAATTTTTGGAGTATAAAATTTTGGAAGAATGTGAATCTGAGTATAATACTCCTATTTTACCAGTCAGAAAACCTTCGGGTGAATATAGACTGGTACAAGACTTGAGAGCAGTAAATCAAATAGTTAAGGATATTTATCCTGTAGTAGCAAACCCTTATACACTGTTAACAGCATTGAGGGAGACTTATCAGTGGTTTACAGTGCTTGGTTTAAAAGATGCTTTCTTTTGTATACCTTTGGAAAAGGGAAGCAGAAAACTGTTTGCTTTTGAATGGGAAAATCCTCAAACCGGGTGAAAGATGCAGTTGACATGGACTAGATTACCCCAAGGATTTAAAAACAGTCCAACTATTTTTGGAAATCAATTAGCAAAGGAACTTAAAATCTGGAAACAGGATAAATCAAGACCTGGGTGTTTACTTTTACAATATGTGGATGATATATTGATTGTTACAGAAGAAAGATTTATTTGTATACAGGTGACTATTGACCTCTTGAATTTCCTGGGACTAAATGGGTACAAGGTATCCAGGAAGAAAGCCCAGATAGCCTGCCAGACTGTGATATATCTGGGCTTTGAGATTTCAAAAGGACAACGACAATTAGGAAAAGATCGCAAAGAAGCTATTTGTGGTATACCTGAGCCGAGAAATATTCATGAACTCAGAGCATTTTTGGGAATGATTGGGTGGTGTCGCCTTTGGATCATGAACTATGGGCTAATAGCTAAACCGCTGTGCGAGGCCCAAAAGAACTCTCCCTTTGTATGGGGCCCACAACAACAAAAGGCTTTTGTAGAGTTGAAACGTGCCCTAATGTCTGCACCTGCCTTGGGACTGCCGGATCTAACCAAAGATTTCCAGCTGTTTGTACATGAAAGGCAACACCTTGCACCGGGCGTGTTAACCCAGAGGATAGGAAGCTGGAAACGACCAGTCGGATATTTCTCTAAACAACTGGACACAGTGAGTAAAGGGTGGCCAAACCGCTTTCAAGCAGTGGCCGCAACAGTGATGCTCATACAAGAAGCTCGGAAATTGACTTTGGGAAGAACAATAACAGTCTATGTCCCACACATGGTGATAACTGTCCTAGAACAGAAGGGGGGACACTGGCTGTCTCCCAGCCGAATGATGAAGTACCAGGTAGTACTGACTGAACAGGATGATGTGATTCTAAAGACAACTAACCTGGTAAATCCTGCAGTGTTTTTAAGTTCCATACAGGAAGAAGGACGACTGGAACATGATTGCTTGGCTACCATCGAGTATGTTTATTCCAGTCGTGAAGATCTGAAGGATGTGCCATTGGAGCGACCAGACTGGGAATTGTATACTGATGGAAGCAGCTTTATGGAACAAGGAGTTCGATACGCCGGATATGCGGTAACAACAGATACTACAGTTATAGAAGCAGGAGCATTGGTGAGTACCACATCAGCCCAAAAGGCGGAACTCATCGCTTTAATTCGAGCCTTAGAACCAAGCAAAGACAAGAGAGTAAATATCTGGACTGATTCAAAATATGCCTTTGGGGTAGTGCATGTCCATGGAGCCTTGTGGAAAGAGAGGGGGTTATTGTCCTCTCAGGGATCAAACATTAAACATCAAACAGAAATTTTACGATTATTGCAAGCAGTTCAAAAGCCAGATCAAGTAGCAATCATGCACTGTAAGGCACATCAGATTGGGAATACAAAATAATAGCTGGGAATAATTTAGCTGATAGAACAGCAAAAAAGGTAGCAAAGAAACAAGCATTGCAAATGGCAATAATTCCTCAGTCAGTGGAACCTCAGTCAGTCCTTATGAATTATTATATGGAAAAACATATGAGTCTCCAGAACCAAATCTAAACATACATGTAAAAGGAAAACAAGATGTGTATAACTATTTGCTTTTTCTAAGGAAAACTTTGGCTGCAATTTGGAGTGCAGTAATTTGGAATAGACCTTTATTCCAGGAAAATTCAGTGCATGATTTCCAACCAGGAGACTATGTCTATGTGAAGACCTGGACCTCCGAACCTTTGCAGGAGCACTGGAGAGGACCTTTCCAGATACTGTTAACCACTTTTACAGCTATCAAAATTGCAGAATCAGATGCTTGGATACATTATACTCGAGTGAAGAAAGCACCTACTTCATGGAAGATTGTGAATCGTGACCCAGAGACTTTAAAATTGACTTTGAAACATGTCTAATTTTTCATATCAGGTTACGATTGGTTTTTGGATTTTATTTTGGTCGGTAGTGTTGGTGGGATCATGGGCTGACTTGGTGGACAGGAACAAAAGACAAATAGAAACAGAACAAGTAATTGACATTCCCAAACAAATGGCTGAGGAAAATTTGATGGTAGGATTGATTAAAGAATATGCCAATTTACAAAACGTCACGCAGATCACTGCTTGTTTGCCAATACCGAGGGCAGTAGGTGAATCTATTCTATGGGGAATTTTAACTATGAATTTGACTAATCTGGAACATAAAAATGAAACCACCTATTGTGAACAAAGGCCAGTGACTCAATGGTATGAGCAAATGAAAGTCATTAGAAAACAGTGGAAAACTCCAGGTAGTCTGGCGGATTGTGAAAAATTGTTAAATTATGTTTTTACTAAAATAGGGAGATTTAAGACTGTGGGATGGTGTTCTTATGATGAACAATTTAAAACCAATGTGAGCAAAGGTGTCATGGAATGGAAGTGTAACGAAACTGGCCAAAGTACCCAATTAGTAGAACAGTGGGACTCTATATGGTCTATGTCCATATTTTCCCATTTTCAGGATATGGCAAGAACTTCTTGGTGTTTTACCTGGGATGGAAAAGTTTGTTTCAGTATTACCCTGGGTTGATGATAGGTCAACTACATCGGGAGAGAAGGAAAATAAAATAGTGCCATGGTGGAAACGTGAAAAAGTGTATGATTGCAGTAATGCAGACTTAGTAATCCAAAGAGTTCCTCCGTAGGCCACTGTTTTAAAATATGGTTGTTTTTGTCGAGGTCTTAAGAACACTCTCAATTTAACCAGCACTTTTACAGTTAG